>NC_053393.1:161421369-161739472 GCF_905171765.1 Bufo bufo | reverse complement strand
TGCCATTTAATACTCATTAAGTGGCGCACAGAAGAAAAGCACACAGGGTAATTGTCCAATGAATCAAATTTGTGCCACTGGCCATAGACCTCTGTACTGACAACTAGCTACAAGCCTGTTGCATGCATCAGAGAAATAATTTGATTCTTCAGTTCTTCTCGGAGAATCAATTCAAATCATTGCACTTCTAATAACAAGAGAGCAGGACCCAGTGCCTGCTTGTGTTTTGTTGGAAACCCATGGAGTGATAAGCACAATCTAATTTCAGTGATTCCTGAAACACTTATTACTGCTTCCCTTCCCATAGGAGCTCTTTGATTAATATGCTGTGAAAGTTTTAGATCTCTCCAAAAAGCCCTGGTCCAGCAGTCTCCTTTTGAAATTTTGAATGTGCAGGGGCATAAATCAGGATATTGTACAGTTCACTTCATTGGGCAAAAAGTCAGGCTGAAATTGTCAAGAGTCAGGAATTTATTGCCTGGTTATAGAGAAGCAGCTGCTGCCATGGAGGGTGCTGGTTTCAGTAACACAACATTTCTATCATTGAGCACATATTGGATAGTCTCCTGCCTGTGCATCTAGATCTTCAATAGAAGTACAAAGTCATCCAATGTCTCCTAAGACTATATAACATCTTCTACATCTACAACACAATCTGACAATGCATTTGTCAATGGCGTAAAGCTGACACCATACAAAGAAAACAAACATTTCTTGTGTGAGTCACTGTGTACATCAACAGAAGCGAAGACGGTGACTAAATAAATGATGAGCACATAGAAACGGGATGTAAAATGAAGCCCAACTCCTGATTAACATTGACGATGTATTCAGAAGATGTAAAACTTAGCCTAGGTTTTTGCTGCCTTTTTTGCTGTTTTCATTTATCTTTTTATATATTTCTAGCTTGTCCGTGAATCATTAACAAGCAGCCTGTTACCATTGACAGATCTTGTTCTTTTTTTTTTTTTTGTCTAATAGGCTGATTAATAGTCTAATTAACATAACTAACACACATCACTGATCATGATCATGAACGTTTCCAAAATAGCAAATCACTGATTTCCAAAGGGAGTAGACTACATAAATAACTTGATGTAATAATGACAAGCTCCCATCAACAGGATAGACCGAGATTGAGGTCCCTGACGTTAGAGGCCCCAACTTGTAGATAGACCTACAGAAGCACCAATACTAAGTAGTCAAGCCAAACCCATTTAATATAAGAAACACAATTTATGCATAGTACTATAGTGATGAAGTGGGCACTTATAGTAAATTCACAAAGTTCCCAGTACTCAACCCCAAAGTCCCAACGTGTTTCCCCATTTAAATAAGAAAATAAGAAAAAGTGGGACGGCTCACTCTCTATATACACGGATTAATGCCTAGGTCCAAATTAGAATCACCCTTCAAAATAGTAACAATCTAAGTAATATTGGACCGGCACTCAAACATATGGGTTCACGCTGAGCAGTATATTTTTGTAAATAGTGCAATTTAATAAAACATAAAATACATATAAAAACATATAATACACACAATAGTGGGGTATGAGAAAATGGTTGAATTAACTCGTAATAGAGTCCATACAATGCAGTTGGTAAATAGTTAATGTCCCATGATTCTACGATTAAGTAGAGAGAAAAAATCTAGAGAAAAAATCGAAAGACAAAAAATCCAAAGGAGAAAATCAATAGCAAGCAGTCTTTGACTACAGGGAGTGCAGAATTATTAGGCAAGTTGTATTTTTCAGGATTAATTTTATTATTGAACAACAACCATGTTCTCAATGAACCCAAAAAACTCATTAATATCAAAGCTGAATATTTTTGGAAGTAGTTTTTAGTTTGTTTTTAGTTTTAGCTATTTTAGGGGGATATCTGTGTGTGAAGGTGACTATTACTGTGCATAATTATTAGGCAACTTAACAAAAAACTAATATATACCCATTTCAATTATTTATTTTTACCAGTGAAACCAATATAACATCTCAACATTCACAAATATACATTTCTGACATTCAAAAACAAAACAAAAACAAATCAGTGACCAATATAGCCACCTTTCTTTGCAAGGACACTCAAAAGCCTGCCATCCATGGATTCTGTCAGTGTTTTGATCTGTTCACCATCAACATTGCGTGCAGCAGCAACCACAGCCTCCCAGACACTGTTCAGAGAGGTGTACTGTTTTCCCTCCTTGTAAATCTCACATTTGATGATGGACCACAGGTTCTCAATGGGGTTCAGATCAGGTGAACAAGGAGGCCATGTCATTAGATTTTCTTCTTTTATACCCTTTCTTGCCAGCCACGCTGTGGAGTACTTGGACGCGTGTGATGGAGCATTGTCCTGCATGAAAATCATGTTTTTCTTGAAGGATGCAGACTTCTTCCTGTACCACTGCTTGAAGAAGGTGTCTTCCAGAAACTGGCAGTAGGACTGGGAGTTGAGCTTGACTCCATCCTCAACCCGAAAAGGCCCCACAAGCTCATCTTTGATGATACCAGCCCAAACCAGTACTCCACCTCCACCTTGCTGGCGTCTGAGTCGGACTAGAGCTCTCTGCCCTTTACCAATCCAGCCACGGGCCCATCCATCTGGCCCATCAAGACTCACTCTCATTTCATCAGTCCATAAAACCTTAGAAAAATCAGTCTTGAGATATTTCTTGGCCCAGTCTTGACGTTTCAGCTTGTGTGTCTTGTTCAGTGGTGGTCGTCTTTCAGCCTTTCTTACCTTGGCCATGTCTCTGAGTATTGCACACCTTGTGCTTTTGGGCACTCCAATGATGTTGCAGCTCTGAAATATGGCCAAACTGGTGGCAAGTGGCATCTTGGCAGCTGCACGCTTGACTTTTCTCAGTTCATGGGCAGTTATTTTGCGCCTTGGTTTTTCCACACGCTTCTTGCGACCCTGTTGACTATTTTGAATGAAACGCTTGATTGTTCGATGATCACGCTTCAGAAGCTTTGCAATTTTAAGAGTGCTGCATCCCTCTGCAAGATATCTCACTATTTTTGACTTTTCTGAGCCTGTCAAGTCCTTCTTTTGACCCATTTTGCCAAAGGAAAGGAAGTTGCCTAATAATTATGCACACCTAATATAGGGTGTTGATGTCATTAGACCACACCCCTTCTCATTACAGAGATGCACATCACCTAATATGCTTAATTGGTAGTAGGCTTTCGAGCCTATACAGCTTGGAGTAAGACAACATGCATAAAGAGGATGATGTGGTCAAAATACTCATTTGCCTAATAATTCTGCACGCAGTGTATATTGAGCAGAATACTTTCTTTTCCTTTTTCTTTAACTTTAACCGAGATTGATAAGAGTCTGTATTATCTGAAAAGAAAAAGGAAAAGAAACAGCTCACCTCGTGAAAATCGAAGCGATCATATGGAGATCTGATTTTAGGATGTCAGTGAAGTAACTATACTTTGCCACCGGTATTTGATTAAAGCGACACCGAGGTAAGCGCTCTTACATGTGGGACGCCACAGAACTGTGCAAAAAGTGAGTATTCTACTCAATATAGTCAAAGACTGCTTGCTATTGATTTTCTCCTTTGGATTTTTTGTCTTTCGATTTTTTCTCTCGATTTTTTTCTATCTACTTAATCGTAGAATCATGGGACATTAACTATTTACCAACTGCATTGTATAGACTCTATTACGAGTTAATTCAACCATTATCTCCTACCCCACTATTGTGTGTATTATATGTTTTTATATGTATTTTATGTTTTATTAAATTGCACTATTTACAAAAATATACTGCTCAGCGTGAACCCATATGTTTGAGTGTCGGTCCAATATTACTTAGAGCGTTTCCCCATTTGGCAATGGTTTATCAGGGGACAATATTACATGCCGTACACAAATAAGTGGTGCGCAGTAAACCGGACAAAATATATAGAACATGACATAGATAAGGAATGCCTGTATTGGCAATACAGGAAAGCAAAATCATTCAAGCAAAGTCCATTAAAGTTTTGCTGCAGAAGAGAAGTAGCATACTACATGGAAGCTTCAGATGAAGCAAAATTACATTTGTGCACAGGATGAGAATTCTATCTCTCAGTGCCTCTACAATCCTGTTGATAAGATAAATAGACACAATCATCACTAAAGGCATGCCTAGAGAAAGGGCTAGATACACCAAAAAACTGCTTGTGGACTTACAATAATAAAAGTTTAGGCTAGATATTCCATGATGGACAGAGTTGACAGGGTTACTGTATAAGGAATGACCAAAAACCCCTTTTGGGAGGCCCACTGAGAAGTATCAGGAATCTTAAAGATAGGTAGAAAATACTTTGGATTAAAGGAAAATGTGTATTTGTCTAGGATGCATCAAGACCAGGAGGGTACACAGATCTCACAGGGCCCCATAGTGAAATTCAGTATGGGCCCCCTGCACCTACTTTCCCAGTGTACATGTATCAATCACTCCGACAACAATTCAAAACATGCACAATGCCTCAGATTTCTGACAAATTGAAATTTTTTTAATCAAGTAGAAGAAATTTTAATTAAATTCAAAATGTAATTAAAAGATAATTCTCTTTGGTCTCACTCACTTTATCTAACTTTTGTGTTGGAAGAAGTGGAACTGGTGCTTTAAAAATATGGTGCTCATTCTGAACACCATATTTCTCAATGTATTTACACCAGAAAATTGGCAAAAATACATTGATAAATCTCCTGCTTCCTATTCTATTACCAAGCGACCTGGCTGCCTGCAGCCACCACTAGGGGGAGCTCAGTGCATAGGTATTAATGCAACTACCATAGAAGCTGTAATAATCTCTTTGCATTGAACTCCAACTTGTGGTGGCTGCATGAAAATGCTGTGTTTTCACGCAGAAATGAAAAGAACAAGATCATGGCCGCCCCACCTCCCCCTTTCCTGGACCCTATAGCAGTCGCATGGTCTGCCTCTTTTATAGGTATGCCACTGGCTAAGATGATATACTCACTATATGAAGATACATGTGATGAATGTTACTAAGACATCAGGAAGAAATGAAGATGTTATAGACTCCAAGTTTAAGAGGTCTATTGGAGGAAAATCACTAGCTAACGTTGATAACACTACTGGATAACAGTAATAAGGGTAATGTTGATAACATTATGGGAGTGGTAGTAAGGGTACCCCCACGGTTACACAGCATTCATAAGGGTATATATACTTGAGATACTAGCCTGAAAAAAATAGACATAAACAAGGCTATTATGTGCAAAACAATGTATAAATAGATCGCAGGACAGGGGTGTCAGAACGGTGGTTGCCATACCATGAATCTGATGAATGGTGGAAACACCATACGGTTATTACCCTGGTGACGAATGTATATGTCAAAAAGCAGTGCCCTGGCTATGGTCTTGAGGCTACGATGACTGTTCCTTTAATGGACTTTGCTTAAATGATTTTGGTATCCTTTATCGCCAATGCAGGCATTCCTCCTATTTCAATCTATGTCATGTTCTATGTATTTTGTACATATTTATGTTTTGTAACATGTACTGCCACTTATTTGTGTATGGCATGTAATATTGTCCCCTGGAAATGCTTTGGGACTTTGTGGTAGGGTACTGGAAACTTTGTGAATTTACTATAAGTACCCACCCAATCACTATAGCACTATGCATGAATTGTGTTTCTTATATTAAATGGGTTTGGCTTGACTACCTAGTAGCGGTGCTTCTGTAGGTCTATCTACAATTTGGGGCCTCTAACTTCAGGAACCTCAGTCTTATTGGATTTCTCTACTGTTGATGTGAGCGTGTCATCATTACATCTTGTTATATATGCAGTCTGCATCCTTTCATTTGCTAATTAACATAAATAATCAATGCCTGCTTATCTAGGTAAAATGAATAATGGATAAAATTGCAGCAATCGGCTCTCACAGTCACATGACATGATGTGGCCCAAGAAGATAGGTCATGATGTAGTGAAGGCAACAGGGAATGATGGGGATGTCCCAGCCGAGAATCATACACATAAAGAGACAAGAGTACAAACACAAAATTGGCAGATGTACTTGAGCTGCTGATTGCTGATCCCCGAATTGTACTCATTCTGGTGGTAAAGTACCAAATTTCTCTGGTCTTTAAAGTGATATTAAAGCCACAGTTTCATAATTTGCAAAATGAGCTTTCTATGTGATGCAACATTGCACGGCTGTTAATTAATTCTTTCACTGTGATCTTTAAAAGTAAATTTTCAAAATGTTCCGTACACTGTAGGTCCTTACCACCTAGATAAAACCAAAATGGCTACATGTTACTGGGCTGCACAGGAGGCCCCTTTTGGCTGTCACCTCTTCTTGCATCTATTGACTGAAGCGGTACATCACAGATTTTCTGCACTGCCAACTCCCTGCCTGCACTCTGCACATAGTACTGGTAATATTGAGAGGTCTCTGCTACCTTCCAGGTATTTGCCAATCACTTTCCAATCCATCTGCAGAAGAAAGCAGCTAAAATAGAGCAGGCAATATCAATATACCTTAACAGTTCTAGTGCAGCAGTTCACACTGAGACTCAAAGTGGAAGGTGTAGGCAAACAATTAGGGGGATACTTGATGGCAGATGCTGAAGGAGAAACTGAGACTGCCACTAAAGAGGAACTTAAGAGAGACACTAAAGAGCACCTAAAGTAGACTAAAAGGAAACATTTGATGATTACTTGTAAATAACTATGATTTTTCATGTTGGAGGTTGTCTACAAGGGATCCACTTAAAGGCTATATATACCTTTGGGGGCAATTTTATTATTATTGCATTGTGAGCTAAAAAATCTTTTTTAATTTGGCCTCTATTACAAATGTGGAACCCTTTTTTCTGTACAGGGCTGAGATGCTCTAATAGAGGGATCTGAATTTTCTCTCTGGTCTCTCAGCTAGCTAAGGCCTCTTTCACACTTGCGTTGTCCGGATCCGGCGTGTACTCCACTTGCCGGAATTACACTCCGGATCCGGAAAAACGCAAGTGTACTGAAAGCATTTGAAGACGGAACCGTCTTCCAAATGCTTTCAGTGTTACTATGGCACCCAGGACGCTATTAAAGTCCTGGTTGCCATAGTAGGAGCGGGGAGCGGGGGAGCGGTATACTTACAGTCCGTGCGGCTCCCGGGGCGCTCCAGAATGACGTCAGAGCGCCCCATGCGCATGGATGACGTGATCCATGCGATCACGTGATCCATGCGCTTGGGGCGCCCTGACGTCACTCTGGAGCGCCCGGGGAGCCGCACGGACGGTAAGTACACTGCTCCCCCGCTCCCCGCTACACTTACCATGGCTGTCAGGACTTTAGCGTCCCGGCAGCCATGGTAACCACTCTGAAAAAGCTAAATGTCGGCTCCGGCAATGCGCCGAAACGACGTTTAGCTTAAGGCCGGATCCGGATCAATGCCTTCCAATGGGCATTAATTCCGGATCCGGCCTTGCGGCAAGTGTTCCGGATTTTTGGCCGGAGCAAAAAGCGCAGCATGCTGCGGTATTTTCTCCGGCCAACAAACGTTCCGTACCGGAACTGAAGACATCCTGATGCATCCTGAACGGATTACTCTCCATTCAGAATGCATTAGGATAATCCTGATCAGGATTCTTCCGGCATAGAGCCCCGACGACGGAACTCTATGCCGGAAGACAATAACGCAGGTGTGAAAGAGCCCTAAGGCTACTTTCACACTTGCGTTGTTCTTTTCCGGCATAGAGTTCCGTCACAGGGGCTCTATACCGGAAAAGAACTGATCAGGTATGTCCCCATGCATTCTGAATGGAGAGTAATCCGTTCAGTTTGCATCAGGATGTCTTCAGTTCAGTCGTTTTGACTGATCAGGCAAAAGAGAAAACCGCAGCATGCTACGGTTTTATCTCCGGCTAAAAAAACTGAAGACTTGCCTGAATGCCGGATCAGGCATTTTTTCCCATAGGAATGTATTAGTGCCGGATCCGGCATTCAGAATACCGGAATGCCGGATCCGTCCTTCCGGTATGCGCATGCGCAGACTGAAAAAAAGGTGAAAAAATAAATGCCGGATCCGTTTTTGCCGGATGACACCGGAAAGACGGATCCGGCATTTCAATGCATTTTTTCGACTGATCAGGCATTTTTAAGACTGATCAGGATCCTGATCAGTCTTACTAATGCCATCAGTTAGCATACATTTTGCCTGATCCGGCAGGCAGTTCCGGCGACGGAACTGCTTGCCGGATCTCTCTGCCGCAAGTGTGAAAGTAGCCTTAGCTGACGGACTCCTTATCTCTTATCTCTGGCAATATAAACACTCATTAAAGCAAAGTTCTTATCTCACTGATAAGAATGTGGCTTAAGTAACTTTTTATGACCTCTTAGTAAATTAGAGATAAGGGTTATTAGATGACTGTCACAAAGTGAAAGTAGGATGCACACAGCTAGAAAAGCAGTTAACCCTTTTTGACAGAACAGCTCAATATTTTTTATAAAGACTAATAAAAATAAATTGCCCAAAATGAGTAAAATGCAATCGGAAAAAAAAGAAATTACTCCAAATTTGTACATAGGGAGTAAGTCTCTAATCTATATTCCATTTTTGTGCCATTTAATACACTGCCTGTCCAAAAAAAAAAAGTCACCACCAAAAAAAAAACTTTAGCTTTGATTACGGCACGCATTCGCTGTGGCATTGTTTCAATAAGCTTCTACAATGTCACAAGATTTATTTCCATCCAGTGTTGCATTAATTTTTCACAAAGGTCTTGCATTGATGATGTTAGATTCTGACTGCTGCTCAAAGCCTTCTCCAGCACATCCCAAAGATTCTCAATGGGGTTAAGGTCTGGACTGTGGTGGCCAATCCATGTGTGAAAATTATGTCTCATGCTCCCTGAACCACTCTTTCACAATTTGAGCCTGATGAATCCTGGCATTGTCATCTTGGAATATGCCCGTGCCATCAGGGAAGAACAAATCCATTGATGGAATAACCTGGTCATTCAGTATGTTCAGGTAGTCGGCTGACCTCATTCTTGGAGCACATACTGTTGCTGAACCTAGACCTGACCAACTGCAGCAACCCGAGATCATAGCACTGCCCCCACAGGCTTGTACAGTAGGCACTAGGCATGATGGGTGCATCACTTCATCTGCCTCTCTTCTTACCCTTATGCCCCCATCACTCTGGAACAGGGTAAATCAGGACTCATCAGACCACCTGACCTTCTTCCATTGCTCCAGAGTCCAATCTTTATGCTTCCTAGTAAATTGAAGCCTTTTTTTTCTGGTTTGTCTTACTAATTAGTGGTTTTCTTACGGCTACATAGCTGTTCATTCCCAATCCCTTGAGTTCCCTTTGCATTGTGCATGTGGAAATGCTCTTACTTTCACTATTAAACATAGCCCTGAGTTCTACTGTTGTTTTTCTTCGATTTGATATCACCAAACGTTTAAGTGATCGCCGATCACGATCATTCAGGATTTTTTCCCCGCCACATTTCTTCCTCGAATACGATGGGTCCCCACTATCCTTCCAGTTTTTAATAATGCGTTGGACAGTTCTTAACCCAATTTTTGTAGTTTCTGTAATCTCCTTAGATGTTTTCTCTGCTTGATGCATGCCAATGATTTGATCCTTCTCAAACAGACTAACATCTTTTCCACAACCACAAGATGTGTCTTTCAACATGGTTGTTTAAGAAATGAGAAGCAACTCATTGCACCAGTTGGGGTTAAATAACGTATTGCCAGCTAAAAGATAGTCGCCCATGCAGTAATTATCCAATAGGAGGCTCATAACTATTTGCTTAGTTAAATCCAGGTGGCGTCTTTTTTTTTTTTGGACAGTGTAGCTTCATCCACTTGCAGGATAGAGGTCCACTAAAATTCCTAGGTCCTTTTTCATGTCAGTGTTACCCAGTGTGTTACTATTTAGTATGTATGGGTAACTTGCATTATTCCTTCCCATGTGCATAACCTTAGTCAGTGTTAAACCTCATCTGCCACTTCTCTTCCCAATCCTCCAATCTATCCAGATCCATCTGTAACTGTATATTTTCCGCTTCTGAGTTAATTAGTTTACACAGTTTAGTGCCATCTGCAAAAATGTATATTTTACTGTGCAAGCCTTCTACAAGTTCAATGCTGATTGTGGCATCTGACAGTCACATTGAGGCCTTTCAAGAGTTAATCAGGGGTAAAAAAAATAAAAAAAAAATACATCCATTTGCTCACAGAGAGGCCATCTTGATTAAAGAAAATGTGCCAAATCTCACGAACCCAAACATGATGGTGTCACCACACCTGGCCAACGTTATGATGTGGTGACATCACACGTCAGCGCATGCGCAATTTGGCTCATTTTGTTCACTCAAGATGCCCGTGACAGCCTCTCTGCGAGCAAATGGATGAGGTGAGTATGTATTTTTTTTTTTCTACCACCATTTCAGGAAAAATATATTTGTTACCACGACGCGCAAGGAAATTCGGCTTCATGACTAATCGAATTTTTCTTGAATTTGGGAAAGTCTGCTTCATTAACTTTGATTTGCTCAACACTAATTGTGACTATGCTCCTAAAGAGTTGCTTGTGTTGCTTACAGTTAAGTGTACTCTTTAGCAGTTTACTAATACAACATGATTTAACTGTGCTCATTAAGTGTGCATCTTATTAGAACTCAGTGTGCTTTTATTTTCATGTTCTTTACTTTACGACACTTGGGAAGACTTTATCTGTCTACTTTACAATAAAAGTAACTTGGGTAAGTGATTTTTATGTGTAAAAATGTATCTTATAGATTTCTCTGATAAAATATTTATACTTATGTGGCTCGAGGTAAGTGCCGCATAATTTCTCAAAATAACTCTTCACAATCTGAAGGACGTGAAAACTGGAAAAAGTGTAAATCTGCTAATTACAATAAACTATGATGCTGTATAGCAATGTTTTTTTTCTAGCAAACTGCTTCCGGTGAGTTGTGAACTCTTAAATTATATTGTGCTTCATAAATCTTACTTACATTATCATTAATATCAATAAGAGGTCATTGAGTGATGTATAGTGTTGTGGGAACATAAAATGCAATAACAAGTGTTCCTCATTTTATTTCATTGCTCATGCACACAAAGCAGAAGTATATTTGCATTGCCTGTACAATTGGTTCAAAATATGCAGGAGATACTATTTTTGCATTATGCTTAGGAATCTGATTTTGAGAGTGAAGTTTATGCAATATAAAACAAAGAGATTTACTCTCTAGGTTCTATTTAAAGAGGACCTTTCATGGGTCCGAACATTGTAAGATAACTATCTGGACATGTAGAGCGTTGCCCAGGGATCTCACTGCACTTACTATTATTTTCTGGGCGCCGCTCCGTTTGCCCGCTGTGGCCCCATTATCTTCTCCCGCGCTGTATGGTAATTGCCACTATCTGTAAACCAGGGAGGAGTCTGCCGGAGTTTTTTTTTCTCCCTGGCTGTGAGGGGGAAGGAACGCCCAGGGAGAAAAAAAAACTCCCAGGCTGTGAGCTCTGTGCTGCCATTGGAGAGTGCTACAGCCAGGGAGAAGGAACGCCCAGGGAGAAACAGGGCAGACTCCTCCCTGGTTTACCGATAGCAAATACCATACAGTGCGGGAGAAGGTAACGAGGCCACAGCGGGCGTACGGAGCAGGGCCCAGGGATAATAGTAAGTGCAGTGAGATCCCTGGGTGCCGCTCTACATGTCCAGATAGTTATCTTACAATGTTCGGACCTATGAAAGGTTCTCTTTAATAATACAAAATGTAAAAAGTAACCATTAAAGGGAATGTGTCTTCAGAAAATGACCTGCTGTTTAAAGAGGACCTTTAATGGGTCCAGACATTATAAACTAAATATCAGGATACGTAGGGCATAGTGCAGCGCCGCTCCGTTATATTCTCCCGCCTGGTATGCTAATTTTAGCATCGGAACAATGAGGAGGAGACTGAGTCTTTCTCCATGAGCGTCTCCTTCTCCCTGGCTGTGGAGCTGTCCAATCGCAGCGGAGAGCGTCACAGCCAGGGAGAAGATGAGTTTTCTTTCTCCCTGGCTGTGACGCTCTCTGCTGCAATTGGACAGCGCTACAGCCAGGGGAGAAGGAGACGCTCATGGAGAAAGACTCAGTCTCCTCCTCATTGTTTCGATGCTAAAATTAGCATACCAGGCAGGAGAATACAACAGGTGCCACAGCGGGCAAACAGAGCGTCGCCCCAAAAAAATAGTAAGTGCAGTTAGATCCCTGCACTATGCCCTATATATCCTGATACTTAGTTTATAATGTTTGGACCCATGAAAGGTCCTCTTTAAATTACTTTTTTATGTTTAACATTTTTTTAAATAATTTTTGATGATGTTATTATTAATTTTCCGTTTCACATTTATTTTCAAACTAAAATAAAAAATCCTGCAGTTTTTGCACTGGCCACTATGTCTATAAATAAATAAAAACATATTAGAAAAAATGAGAGGTGTTGCTATCTGGTTTTAACTGACAGATAAAATTTTTGGTGACACATTTCCTTTAAGATAATATACAAAATTCATAGCCATAATATAATGATAAAATTTATATCATAAAATGCATGCCATTGCAAACAAAATAGCAGGAAAATCTATATCAGAGATAACCATCGGGCTGTAGCAGTTTTCCGATATCATCAAAAAATGACTTATCTCCAGGTGATATTATTAATTTGATAGTTATGATCTTCTATGTCTAAAGAAAAAAAGACATTTATCTGACCACTTGATACAGTCCACTGTTTTCCATCTATAAATAATTTACATTAACGTTTCGTTCTTAAAATATGACGTTGACTTGTGAATCCAAAGGCCATCAAAGTCCAGACTTATGGACTGAAAATAATACATAAAATAGAATTACAAACGATGCGAAACAGTCGGCACTCCTCCTCATGTGTCGTGGTGCTCGCGTCCAGGGTATGAAGAGACCCGCTTCAATATTCAAGAAAAGACCGGCACTTCCCTGCTTGTTGAATAATTGGTTTATTGAAAGCATAAACGCATGGATACAGCGCTGTATCCATGCGTTTATGCTTTCAATTAAGCAATTATTCAACAAGCAGTGAAGTGCCGGTCTTTTCTAAAATAGAATTAGTAATCTTGCAAGATGGTGTCTACAACATTGTATTTCTTGAGGTAGTCATTCTGCAAGTCACCAGCACAGTGCGAACTTCACGAATAAGATGGGCGATTCATCCAAAAAATATTCTCTCCACCATTTAAAATAATACTACTTGATATACAGTCAGGTCCATATATATTGGGACATTGACACAATTCTAACATTTTTGGCTCTATACACCACAACAATGGATTTGAAATGAAACGAACAAGATGTGCTTTAACTGAAGACTGTCAGCTTTAATTTGAGAGTATTTACATCCAAATCAGGTGAACGGTGTAGGAATTACAACAGTTTGCATATGTGCCTCCCACTTGTTAAGGGACCAAGAGTAATGGGACAATTGGCTTCTAGGCTATTTCATGGCCAGGTGTGTGTTATTACTAGAGATGGCCTTGCGGTTCGCCCGGCGGTCGTTTAGTGGCGAACTTTGCATATTTGCCGAACATGCGAACATATGGAGAAATTCGCGCCCGCCATATTATTTTACATTATGAAGAACTTTGACCCATGACACATCCATCAGGTGGTACAGGACAGCCAATTGAGACATTTCAGCACATGGACATACCCCCTACCTTATAAATAAACCTGATCTGGCCGCCATTTTACATTCAGTGTTTTGCCAGTGTAGGGAGAGGTTGCTGTGTGGAGCAGGGGACACCAAACGCTAGCTAATAGGGCCACAAAAGTCCTTTTAAGCACTAGTATAGGTGTGCTATCTATATGTGTGATAATCAGAGGGGTGCGATATACTTATACTTTTATAATGATTCAAAAACACATAGATCTATATAGTAATCACCTAGAAGTCAGGGGCCTAGGGGCTAGGGGCTTAACTAGGGCCATTTTTATATAGGGTAAGGTTCCGGACAGGGTTGCTCTTATCAGGGCGGGTGGTCTGTTAGGCTATCAGGGCCAGAATAGCATCCCCCTGTAGGGCAATATCAGGGACAGTTCTTTGCCCACCCTGTCCTTCAATACCACATCATCATCTAGCCCAGGGATAGATGGTTTTTGTTTTCCCTCCGGGATTCATGGATGTGCACTGGAACCCCCCAGATTTTGGTAGGACATATGGTTTCTGATTTGGTGCCGCTGAGCACCTGATTTAGTGCCGCCGAGCACTTGTTATTGCCTACCACATCTATGCTTTTTGCTTAAAGGGGTTCTGCACTTTGTTTCAACTGATGATCTATCCTCTGGATAGATCATCAGCATCTGATCGGCAGGGGCCCGACACCCGGGACCCCCGCCGATCAGCTGTTTGAGAAGGCAGCGGCGCTTCAGCAGCGCCGCGGCCTTCTCGCTGTTTACCCCTGGCCCAGTGACATCACGACTAGTATCTACTAGCGTGGGCGGGGCTAAGCTCTGTTCACGTGAATGGAGCTTAGCCCCGCCCACGCTAGTTGATACTAGTCGTGACGTCACTGGGCCAGCGGTAAACAGTGAGAAGACCGTATCGCTGCTGGAGTGCCGCTGCCTTCTCAAACAGCTGATCGGTGTCGGACCCCCGCCGATCAGATGCTGATGCTCTATCCAGAGGATAGATCATCAGTTAAAACAAAAGTGAAGAACCCCTTTAACTTTAAAATTTTTATTTATTTTCATTTTCAGGGATATCTTTTCCATTCACACGTCCGCAAAATGGGTCCGCATCCGTTCTGCAATTTTGCGGAACGGGTACAGACCCATTCATGTTCAATGGGGCCAGAATGTGCTGTCCGCATCCGCATTTGCGGATCCGCATCCGCATTTGCGGATCCGCACTTCCGCATCTGCGCTTCCGTTTCCACAAAAAAATTTAACATGTCCTATTCTTGTCCGCAATTGCAGACAAGATTAGGCATTTTCTATTATAGTGCCGGCGATGTGCGGTCCACAAATTGCCGAATGCACATAGCCGGTGTCCATGTTTTGCGGATCCGCAAAACACTTACGGACGTGTGAATGGACCCTCATAGTAAAATTATTAAAGGTTACGTTTTATCTTTATGTATATTCTAATGGATTGCCTTCCTTGTACAATGTTATATTATACTTTCTATGTTAGAAAGTATATTATAGTGCATTTGTATTGTGCGGCAGTTGTGTGCGATACTGCAGGTATATAGAGGGACAAGCGTTATTGGAACAAATAATTTCTACTTGTGTGATATACCAATCACCCCCCCAAAAAAAACTGATTGAAGCGGGGTGTTATATACCAATATACTTTCTTTATAGTCCATTTGGTAATTATTTATAGTCCATCTAGTAATTATTTCTTGGCTGCAAATATGAGCTGAAGGTTTTTCAGGTTCACCTGCCATTAAAATGAATGTGACCCGCCGCGAACTTGCGGTTCGTGAACCGTCCCCTCAGATGTTCGTCCATCACTAGTTATTGCCTCTTTATCCCAATTACAATGAGCAGATAAAAGGTCCAGAGTTCATTTCAAGTGTGCTATTTGTATTTAGAATCTGTTGCTGTCAACTCTCCAGATGAGATCAAAAGAGCTGTCACTATCAGTAAAGCAATCCATCATTAGGCTGAAAAAGCAAAACAAACCAATCAGAGAGATAGCAAAAACATTAGGCATGGCCAAAACAACTGTTTGGAACATTCTTAAAAAGAAGGAACGCACCGGTGAGCTCAGCAACACCAAAAGACCCGGAAGACCACAGAAAACATCTGTGGTGGATGAATGAAGAATTCTTTCCCTGGTGAAGAAAATACCCTTCACAACAGTTGGCCAACTCAAGAACACTCTCCAGGAGGTAGGTGTATGTGTGATAAAGTCAACAATCAGGAGAAGAGTTCACCAGAGTGAATACAGAGGGTTCACCACAAGATGTAAACCATTGGTGAGCCTCAAAAACAGGAAGGTGAGATTAGAGTTTGCCAAACGACATCTAAAAAAGCCTTCACAGTTCTGGAACAACATCCTATGGACAGATGAGACCAAGATCAACTTGTACCAGAGTGATAGGAAGAGAAGAGTATGGAGAAGGAAAGGAACTGCTCATGATCCTAAGCATACCACCTACCACCATCAGTGAAGCATGATGGTGGTAGTGTCATGGCGTGGGCAAGTATGGCTGCCAATGGAACTGGTTCTCTTGTATTTATTGATGATGTGACTGCTGACAAAGGCAGCAGGATGAATTCTGAAGTGTTTCGGGCAATATTATCTGCTCATATTCAGCCAAATGCTTCAGAACTCATTGGACGGCGTTTCTCAGTGCAGATGGACAATGACCCAAAGCATACTGCAAAAGCAACCAAAGAGTTTTTTAAGGAAAAGAAGTGGAATGTTATGCAATAGCCAAGTCAATCACCTGACCTGAATCCGATTGAGCATGGATTTTTACTTGCTGAAGACAGAACTGAAGGGAAAATGCCCCAAGAACAAGCAGGAACAGAAGACAGTTACAGTAGAGGCCTGGCAGAGCATCACCGGGGATGAAACCCAGCATCTGGTGATGTCTATGCGTTCCAGACTTCAGGCTGTAATTGACTGCAAAGGATTTGCAACCAAGTATTAAAAAGTGAAAGTTTGATTTAGGATTATTATTCTGTCCCATTACTTTTGGTCCCTTAACAAGTGGGAGGCACATATGCAAACTGTTGTAATTCCTACACCATTCACCTGATTTGGATGTAAATACACTCACATTAAAGCTGACAGTCTGCAGTTAAAGCAAATCTAGTTTGTTTCATTTCAAATCCATTGTGGTGGTGTATAGAGCCAAAAATGTTAGAATTGTGTCGATGTCACAATATTTATGGACCTGACTGTATATTATGGTGCAACTTCTCCTAGATATATTGATAGATCTCACCCACCATAAGCTATCTGCGTAGTCTTCCCTCTTCACTCTATTTGAGTCTGTGGTTCACATTGTGTCTCTAGAATTTTGCGCATGTGCTACGTCACTCGCGAGTCACCTTTATTGTGTTGCTGTGTTCCACTTTTGCAGTGAATATTGCAGTATCTTGAACAGATCGGTGGAGAGGTAGGTATTTGGTAATGGCACAATGGATCTCTAGATGTGTTTCAGAAACCCCATAGTCTCTTTCCTCAATAGCATTGCTATGTTCAATAAAACATCACAATGGTTTTTGCTCTTTTCAATGTATTGGGTGAAATCCATGGCTAAGTCTGCATCTAAATCCTGCAAGGGTGGACTTGCCAGGGAAATTTCCCAGTGAGCTGATGTCCAGCGAGCCACACTAACCCTCCTTATGGCCGGCAGCCAGGTACAAAACAATCAGATGCACTCAGTAGAGATGAGCGAATTTCATATTTTGAAATTTGTTTGCACTGCGTTTGGTGGTAAAAGCAGAACTGTGTTATGGATTCCGTTACTACGGACCATAAAGCAATTCTATGACAGAATGCCTTTAGAGGCATTCCGTCATAATAGAAGTATGTGGCCTGTTTAACGGATCCGTCCCGTTTCCGTTATGCAGGGGAGTCCTCATAGAATTGCGTTATGGTCCGTGGTAACGGAATCTATAACGCAATTCTGCTTTTACCACCAAACGAATCACAAACGATTTTCAAAGCATTAATTATTCACGTAAATAGGACTATTAGTGGAATCATGATTTTTTATTGTGGTCATTACAGTAACTACATCATTATGTGCTTGTCTGAAGAGATTTGTAAAATGGCTGCCTGCCGTTAAATGATGTTGTCATGTTGTTAATAAATTTTAGTGTAAAAAAAAACAAAAACAGCACGCGCACACAGATCTGCTTCTACACAGACACTGAGAGGCATGATGTGGTGTTGCTGCAGGTAGTAGTAGTATATACTGTATAAGTTCTGCTCCTCAGTACACTACTATTCACCTGAAGACAGGCCACATGATACTTTTGAGGGTCACATGGTTGCTCACATGACTGCCGCCATGTTTAGTCCAATCTTGCTCTCCTACGGATGCATTTTACAGGACTAAAATGGACTGTACTATTTTTGTTCCTTTAGGGAGAGGCAAATGCATGGATATAATAAAGCAGAATTATAATTAGATGTAAATAAGAAAGCTGTTTCATAACCTATTCTCTACATAAATAAATGTAATCATTAAAACCGGAATACCTCTATAAGGCGTATTTAGAGGCTTTGAGTGAGAAGGCAATTACCAGGAAGGGACTTCCCAAAAACTTCCTGCTCCACTGTATGGGGATGAACTATGGCCACTGCCATGGGCAGCAGATCTCTGTTCAAGCAGTACAATCTGCTGCCCAGAAATGATAATGTGCTACCCCATGAAGAAGAATCCTGCTCATTCACAGGGTGATTGGAAGCACAATTACACTGGCAAACTATCAAGAATGAGGGTTCGCAGTATCGTTCATTTCCAATAATCTGCCCAACAATTGTGCAGTATAAATCCGCCATTAGGCTACAATAATAAAGTCATATAGGTAATGATTAGAGATTTATTCAAAATTAGATTTGGCTGCTTCGTGAAATAAAAAATAAAAAATTTGCTTTGTAACGAAGCGCATTTTTTGGAAGTAATGGGTGCAATGACAGGGAGCTGCGATAGCACTGCTCCCCATCATTGTACCCCTCAGATGCCACGTTCATACATAAATTGCGGTATCTGAGAGTAAAAACTGTGTAGAATTAACTGAAAAAAAATTAAATAATACTTACTGCCTCGATTTGCTTGTGGCCGGCCGCAGCCATCTTGCTTGAAGATCTGGTGCGAAATCTCGCGTGGCCTGAGATGACGTCATACGTCACCATGCACAGGATTTCGGGCTAGATTTTCAATCAAGGTGGTGGCGGCCGGCCGGCTGCGAGCAAATGGAGGAGGTAAGTTTTATTTATTTTATTTTTTTACACTATTTCAGGTTAAATCGATTCGTTACCGTGAAGCATAAAGAAATTCGGCTTTGCGGTGAATCAAATTTATCCTGAAATTTGGATCAAATTCCACTTTGTTTGATTCGATTCGCTCAACTCTAGTAACGATAAATAACACTTCACCAAGTCATATAAAAAAGGCAATTTCTTCTAAGGAATCTCTTAATGTTAGAGCAACTAAACAGCAATATCTAAGAGCAGCAATATCTTGTGGGAAATATACGGTCCCAATATTGAACTATTATGCAAAGTTGTAAGACAAATTTACACATTTAAATGACTTTTCTAGAAAAACGTTCATTCAATCAAGGATAACAGCCTCATCAGGGAGCTGAATGACAGACTTACAATAACATAGTGAGGTCCCTGGAAACACTAATTTCAGTGCCTAATGTAGTTTGGAACCCCTCTTCACCACAGAAGTGGTTTTATTATTGTAAGTTGTCAACATTCAGAAAATATATCAACTAGCCTGCAAAGTTCTAAAAACTACATGGATTTTCAACAAAGAAATACTTTAGTTGGGAATGCTATCTTTCCCAATTCCAAGAAAAGACTGCCCCAGGATGTTCACTAGTTGATGCCAATAAAGATCGCTCTAATGAAAGACTACCGATCCTGCAGTCCAGAGTAGTAGTTTGCCAGCCACATCATCTCAGAAAGGGCCTTAATATCAGCCAATAAAAATGTTTACGCAGGGCTGGGGGTTATGTGGTAGTGTCTAACCTGGCACAGCTTAGTCACCTAAAGAGACCCTCCAAGCTCCCTCTTATTTACCCTCCTTTGTAAATGTGTGATAATTTGGAAAAGAAAATATGAGGTTTATTTCACATTGTTGCATTCTGAGATACCAGCTCCACAGAGGACTCCAGGATAAGGGAAGCCTGACAGCATCCCCAGACTATTTGGGTTTTACAAGACTTACATGGGAGTTTTGCCCTGAAGCACAACTACCATAGATGAATGCATTCTATGTATATTGCCTCTGTATATCTGGTACGGTGTTGCCCTATGAAGTGTGGTCACCCTTTCACCTTTAGGAGTGATCATCAGATTCCCTGTAGACACTGCAGCTTCACTGTAGTCACAGATCGCAGCTCTGCCATGATCAGGCATGGGATTCAGCCAGTTCTCTCAGATTCTCCAGATCCGGTTGTTAAAATTACAGTCGGATCGGAGAACCGTGATACTGGCTGAATCCCGATTCGGTGCTCTGGCGGTGGCAACTGGAGATGGGCACTTCCATTCCATAGTTTAGCTCCTTAGGCTTTTTAAAAGTTGGGTGGTATGTATGTGTGTGTGTAGTGTATTTATGTATGTGTACCATGTATATGGTGTATTTATGTGTATGTGTGTTGCATATATATGGTGTACAGTATGTATATGTAAGCATGTGTTGTGACACCGCGTTTCCGCCATTGAGTAGGGAACCTGTTGTTGAAAATTTGAATCCCACCCTGGCAATAATGGCAGCTAAAATGCAGTCAAGCACCAAGCACAGATAAAAAATAAGTGGCAGGTAAGTAGTGCCTATAGGCATTGACTTGAGCTCATGTTCTGGGTACTGCACCAACTACCGAAGCTTTTTCTATTCAAGTAAAAGGGAGGAGATGTTAATGTTCTATGGTTTTTGCATAATTTGCTCATATAACTGCACTGAACTAAATTTGGATTTAGGGGGCCTTCACAACCCCATGTTTATTCACTGTACAGTACAGATCTGTAATAATGTATAGGGAAATGGTGCCCAGGTAGTAGTTAATTCTCAGGGGTCAACTCTTTTATTAAAGGGGTTATCTGGCCTAGCAGCTAACAACCCTAATGGTACTAATTAGTGTTGAGCGAATCGAAGTTCACGAATTTCCTCGTGCTTCGTGGTAACTAATTGATTTTCCCTGAAATGGCGGTAAAAATATAAAAAAAATCCTACTTACCTCATCCATTTTAGAGCGAGGAGGCCGGCGCAGCCATCAGCCATCTTGCTTTAAGATACTGCACTAAATCTCATGTGCGGTGACGTATGACATCATCACACGCCGTTCAGGACTATGCGCTGGATCTTCAAGGAAGAGGGCCGCAGCAGCCTCTTTACGCTCAAATGGATGAGGTAAGTATGATTTTTTTTTTTTTGATCAACCCTTGAAATGCCTTAATATTCATCTCAGATTCAGTGATGAATACGGCATCTGAGAAGCTCAATGACGGGGTGTGGCGCCATTCCCTGTCATTGCACCCGCTATATACAAAGAAATGCACTTTGTCATGAAGCAATTCGTCACAAAGCGAAAAAAAATAATTTTGATTTGTCGAAGCAGCCGAATCGAATTTTTGACAAATTTGTTCATCTTTAATCCAAATCTGCGCCATATTAAAGAAAAAACACTCGCCTGTCCCTTAACTCGCCATCCCTGTGACACTGCTGCAGCCAGTCTATGGACTCAGAGGTCATATGTGTGTGAACAGCACTTTACTAGCAGGTCATTAGCAATGACTTGCTGTTCAAGCAGATGTTGCTTAATTAAAAGTTCTAGATTTCTTAAAAGAATTTTGAAAAAGGATTTGAATCATCTCGTTTTGCCTATAATTAACTCAGTGAACAATATTCATATTTATTTTTTCGTTTGCAAAACCAGACAGACATTGGAGTGTTGACATTTTCTTTTCGGACATGTTCACAAATGATTTATGAAGTAGTAATATTTTAAGTAATCCCTGCTGAAAGTAGTTGGTTAGAGGCAGGAATCCATCTTTCTCCTAAAATCATCTTCACATATTGCTGAGTGACTCAGTAATAAATTAATTCAATGATGCCCCAGTGAGAACCACACTGGATGATTTCTGGTTTAATGAGGGAAAAGATCTTAGCACTTATTATAAAGAACAGTTCCAAGTTACAGCTAAAGAAAATTGTGATTTTGAAAATGCTATATATTTCTGTATTTTGCCAGAGTTAAGAAAATACAAAATTACCATGGTACTTACAAATATAAAAAGCATTTGAATATAGCTAACTAAATGCCAGTGTACCTTTCACATTGCATAAATGATAAACTAATCTTTGTATGGAACAACTGTGTCTTAAGAAAGCTCTTTTAAGTCCATCTTGAGTCAACAATATGTTCACGATAGAAACAAGTTGCTCTTTTGAGCGCTAAAGATCTCTAATATTTTAATATGCAGGATTATGTAGCCACTGACTAGTGGTTCTGTACAACAGAAGCCCAGAAAATATGCGGAAGACAGAGAGTTGTTTTGGCAAATGTTAACTTCAATTTACAATTTGCAACAAAGTAGAGTTATCACTTTCTTCAAAATGTAGCAGCATACCTGTCCGTGAGGACTCCAGTGTAAGGCCAACCTGTGGACAGTGCCAAACCTCTGTCCACAGGCCAACCTGTGGACAGGGGTTTGGCACTGGAAATTAGCAGGCACTGACAGCAAGAAGAGGTCAAGACTGATGTAACATCATCGATGACCAAGACCCAGAGTTTAAAGGGGTTGTCGAACTTCAGCGAATAACATTTATTATGTAGAGAAAGTTAATACAAGGCACTTACTAATGTATTGTCATTATGCATATTGCTTCATTTGCTGGCTGGATTCATTTTTCCATCACATTATACACTGCTCGTTTCCAAGGTTACGCCCACCCTGAAATCCAGCAGCGGTGGTCATGCTTGTGCACTATAGGAAAAAGCACTAGCCTATTTGTGCTCCCACAGTCCTGGCCGTCAGAGAGGCCAGTGCTTTTTCCTATAGTGTGCAATCACGACCACTACTGATGGATTGCAGGGTGGTCGTAACCAAGGAAATGAGCAGTGTGTAATGTGACGGAAAAATGAATCCAGCCAGCAAAGAAAGTAATATGGACACATATAATACATTAGTAAGTGGCTTATATTAACTTCCTCTACATGATAAATGCCATTTGCTGAAGTGAGACATCCCCTTTAACATGCAACAAAGTTATTGTTACTCTCCTGTTCCCAATCTCCTGCCATGAGCCACCAGCTACTTTGATGCCACCAATATCCAATTATGATATCAAACACAGAAGGGGGATATGGCCTTGTATAGTTTCATGTAAATGAAGGTACCTTCTATTACCTCTCACCCTCACTCTTCTATTACCTCTCACCCTCACAGCCTTTCCTCTATATTCTGTCTTGCTCTTTGTATCTGTCCTCTGGTATTTGTTGCCCATCCCCCTGGCTTTGACACCTGGTCCATCTTATGATTTCATATTAGTCTCATCCTTTGGTTTATTGCATCCTAGCCACTCTTTACGTGCTAACCCTAGCTTTGTTCCTGCCATCACTTATGCATTTTCATCAGATGTTCCTAGAATCACACATGGTGGCATAAACTCCTATTAGTAATACGCGAAATAAACAACCACTCAAATTTAATAATTAAGTTTTATTAATGGATTATAATTGGCCACGTTGTCTAATGTTACCTAATAATCAATAAAAGTAAACCACAATAATCTACCATTAATGTTAGGTATTACCAACAATTAATAAATACCTAGTCCACTCAGGGAGGACTATTACCCCATACTTAACACCATGACATTAGGGGTGAAAAAAGGGGTGGGGGGAGGGGAATTTGATGCTCTACACCAGGGGTCTCCAAACTTTTCAACAGGAGGGCCACATTGAAGATTTTACAAGTATTCGGGGGCCGGAAAAAAAAATCAGTTATGTATTAAATTAAATGTATATATTTTACATGGATCGTTTTTGTAATCAGCATGATATGACTGAGAACAAAAGAGAAAAAACTTTAGCAAAACAACGCAAAGACACCCGTGTCCCTATCAGCGGTGTCCCCATCAGCACAAAAATGTCCCCATCAGCACAGCAATGTCCCCATCAGCACAGCAATGTCCCCATCAGCACAGCAATGTCCCCATCAGCACAGCAATGTCCCCATCAGCACAGCAATGTCAGCATCAGCACAGCAATGTCAGCATCAGCACAGCAATGTCAGCATCAGCACAACAATGTCCCCATCAGCACAGCAATGTCCCCATCAGCACAGCAATGTCAGCATCAGCACAACAATGTCCCCATCAGCACAGCAATGTCCCCATCAGCACAGCAATGTCCCCATCAGCACAGCAATGTCAGCATCAGCACAGCAATGTCAGCATCAGCACAACAATGTCCCCATCAGCACAGCAATGTCCCCATCAGCACAGCAATGTCCCCATCAGCACAGCAATGTCCCCATCAGCACAGCAATGTCCCCATCAGCACAGCAATGTCAGCATCAGCACAGCAATGTCAGCATCAGCACAGCAATGTCAGCATCAGCACAACAATGTCCCCATCAGCACAGCAATGTCCCCATCAGCACAGCAATGTCAGCATCAGCACAGCAATGTCAGCATCAGCACAGCAATGTCAGCATCAGCACAGCAATGTCCCCATCAGCCGTGTCACCCTTAAGCACAGCAATGTCCCCATCAACGATGTCCCCATCAGAACAGCAATGTCCCCATCAGCGGAGTCCCCATTAGCAGCTGATAGGGGCCACCACTGATGGGGACACTGCTGTTGGGGACGCGGCTGATGGGGACACCATTGATGGGGACACCCGTGTCCCTATCAGCGGTGTCCCCATCAGAACAGCAATGGCCAAATCAGAACAGCAATGTCCCCATCAGAAAAGCAATATTCCCATAAAAAAAAAAATATTCCCATCAAAAAAACAATATTCCCATCAGAAAAACAATATTCCCATCATGGGGACACCCACTGATGGGGACGCTGCTGTTGGGGACATTGCTGTGCTGATGGGGACACCACTGATGGGGACGCTGCTGTTGGGGACATTGCTGTGCTGATGGGGACACCACTGATGGGGACACCATTGATGGGGACACCCGTGTCCCTATCAGCGTTGTCCCCATCAGCACAGCAATGTCCCCATCAGCGGTGTCCCCATCAGCACAGCAATGTCCCCATCAGCGGTGTCCCCATCAGCACAGCAATGTCCCCATCAGAACAGCAATGTCAGCATCAGCACAGCAATGTCCCCATTAATGATGTCCCCATCAGAACAGCAATGTCCCCATCAGCGGAGTCCCCATTAGCAGCTGATGGGGACACCACTGATGGGGACACTGCCTTTGGGGACGCGGTTGATGGGGACACCCGTGTCCCTATCAGTGGTGTCCCCATCAGAACAGCAATGTCCCCATCAGAATGGGGACGCTGATGGGGACATTGCTGTACTGATGGGGACACCATTGATGGGGACACCTTTGTCCCCATCAGCAGTGTGCCAATCAGCGGTGTCCTCAGCAATGTCCACATCAGCACAGCAATGTTCACATCAGCAGTTTCCACATTAGCAGCGTCCCCATCATTGCTGATGGGGACGCCGCTGTGCTGATGTGGAAACCGATGATGGGTCACCGCTGATGGGGATACCCATGTCCCCATCAGCGGTGTCCCCAGCAATGTCCCATCAGAACAGCAATGTCCCCATCAGCAGTGTCCACCGCAACATCCCCATCAGCACAGCAATGTCCCTGTCAGCGGTGTCCCCAGCAGCATGTGTCCCCATCACCGCTGATGGGGACACCTCTGATGGGGACATTGCTGTGCTGATGGGGACACCATTGATGGGGACACCCGTGTCCTCATCAACGGTGTCCCCATCAGAACAGCAATGTCCCCATCAGCACAGCAAAGTCCCCATCAGCAGTGTCCCCAGCAGCACAGCAATATCCCCATCAGTATGTGTCCTCAGCAGCTTGTGTCCCCATCAGCGCAGCACAGCAATGTCAGCGTTCCCCATTGTGTCCCCATCAGCGTTGTGCAACACTTGCCTCCGCTGTAGCCGGCTTCTGCAACTCTTCTTTTTTTTTTCTTCTTGGACTCCTGAGTCCCGACTCCCGCCCGCTGCTACACACGTGGATTTGTTATTTGTCACGGAACCATGAACCAGACGTACAACAAGAGATAAATGAAAATAAGAAGGCTTTATTGAAAACGGATGGTGAAACCGAGCAGAGTCTTTGCGAAGCCAGAGGTCAGGAACCAGAAGGGTAGTCAGACGAAGCCAGGATCAGGAACCAGCAGGGTAGTCAGACGAAGCCAGGATCAGGAACCAGCAGGGTAGTCAGACGAAGCCAGGATCAGGAACCAGCAGGGTAGTCAGACGAAGCCAGGATCAGGAACCAGCAGGGTAGTCAGACGAAGCCAGGATCAGGAACCAGAAGCAGCAGCAGTCTTAGAAGCATGTGAACACAAGAGGACCAAGCAAGGAACTGAAGCCACAGACCTCCTATATATATGAGCTAGGCATCCAGCTCCTCCCAGGGGAAGGAGGAGCCGCAGGGTGGAAGGCTACAAGAAACCCAGACCCCAAGATGGCCGCCAGCACATGTCAAACGAAGGAGAGCAGCAAGCAGGTAAGACCATGACAGTACCTCCCCCTCAAGGGCCCCTCCTCCGCGGAGCACAAAACGGTTTCTGAGGGAAGCGTGCGTGGAAGGCTCGGAGCAAGGCAGGAGCATGGACATCTGCGGAGGGAACCCAGGAACGCTCCTCTGGACCATAACCACGCCAATGGACCAAAAACTGCAACCGACCGCGGACCAGGCGTGAGTCCAGGATATTGCTCACCTCATATTCCTCACGATTGCCCACTTGGACCGGACGAGGCCGAGGAACCGAGGAAGTGAAACGATTACACACCAGTGGCTTCAACAGGGAGACATGAAACACGTTGGAGATCCGCATGCCAGGAGGAAGCGCAAGGGCATAGGCTACCGGGTTTACCCTGCGAAGCACTCGGAAGGGACCAACAAAGCGAGGCGCCAGCTTGGGAGTGGGCACTCGAAGGTTGAGGTTGCGGGTAGACAACCATACACGGTCTCCGACCTGGTAGGAAGGAGCAGGCGCTCGTCTGCGATCAGCCTGGAGTCTCTGGCGCTGCGCAGAGACCTCAAGGGACTTCTGGATCTGTACCCAAGAAGCACGTAGGACGGAAAGGTGATCCTCCACAGCCGGAATATCCTGGGGAGAGAATACCTCCGGTAACACGGCAGGTTGGAACCCATAATTGGCCATGAAGGGAGACGTCCCAGAGGAAGAGTTCACCGCCGTGTTCCTGGCAAACTCAGCCCAAGGCAGGAGGTCAACCCAATTGTCTTGGTGATCGGAGACATAGCAACGAAGGAATTGCTCCAAGGCCTGATTGGATCGTTCTGCGGCCCCATTGGACTGAGGGTGGTAGGCCGAGGAGAAGGAGAGATGAATCCCCAACTGGGAGCAAAAGGCGCGCCAGAACCTGGACACAAACTGACTCCCCCGATCCGACACAATCTCCTTAGGCAAACCGTGCAACCGGAAGACCTCCCTGGCAAAAATCGTGGCCAACTCTTGTGCAGAGGGTAACTTCTTGAGAGGAACACAGTGGCACATTTTGGAAAACCGATCCACAATCATGAGAATGACCGTATGGCCTCGGGATGCAGGGAGGTCCACAATGAAATCCATCCCCAGGTGTGACCATGGGCGCTCCCCGGTGGCTATGGGTTGCAGAAGGCCCAACGGAAGGTGCCGAGGGGACTTACTCTGGGCACAAACGGAGCATGCCGCTACATATGCGGCGATGTCGGAACGTAGGGAAGGCCACCAGAACAGACGTGAAACAGCCCAGGACAGCTGATTCTTTCCAGGATGCCCCGCGGTCTTGGAGTTATGGTAGGTTCGCAACAACCGAGTGCGCAACTCCTCAGGCACAAAACATCTGCCGTTGGGTCTCCCAGAGGGAGCACCAGATTGAGCCGCCAAAATCTGCTCACCCAGGGGAGAGGTCAGGCTGGTGCGAATGGCGGCCAGGATCTGATTCGGAGGTATGACCGAAGTCGGAATCGACTCCTCCCTGGACAGCTCGGAGTACTGCCGTGATAAGGCATCCGCCCTGATGTTCTTGGAACCGGGTAGGTAGGAGACCACGTAATTAAAACGTGACAAGAACAGAGCCCATCTGGCCTGACGTGGTGTCAATCTCTTGGCCTCAGAAAGGTAGGTCAGATTCTTGTGGTCCGTCAGGATGAGAACCGGAACCACCGAACCCTCGAGCAAGTGCCTCCATTCTTTGAGGGCCTGCACGATGGCCAATAACTCCCTGTCACCAATCTGATAGTTGCACTCCGCGGAAGACAGTTTCCGGGAGTAAAACCCACAAGGAAGCAGAGGACCCTCTGGTGTTCTACGCTGAGACAGAAGGGCGCCTACTCCCGTCTCAGACGCGTCCACCTCGAGGACAAAGGGCAACCCAGGGTTGGGATGCGACAGAATCGGAGCCGACACAAAGGCGGACTTTAGGGCCTCAAAAGCTTGGATGGCCTCGAGCGGCCAGACCTGGGAATTACTGCCCTTCCTGGTCAGATCCGTGAGAGGCTTGGCCAGCATGGAAAAGTCCCTGATGAACTTCCGATAATAATTGGCGAAGCCCAAAAAGCGCTGCAGGGAACGAAGACCACTGGGCTGGGGCCACTGTAAGACAGCCGAAACCTTCTCAGGATCCATGGAGAACCCCTCAGCGGAAATGATGTAACCTAAGAAGGTTACCTGGGATCGGTGAAATTCGCATTTCTCAAGCTTACCGAACAGCTTGTTCTCTCGTAACCGTTGCAACACTCGTCTGACATCCAGAATGTGGGCCTCCATGGATTCAGAATATACCAAGATGTCATCCAAATAGACTACCACACACTGCTGCAACAGGTCACGGAAAACATCGTTGATGAATTCCTGAAAGACTGCGGGCGCATTGCACAACCCAAAGGGCATAACCAAGGATTCGTAATGACCGGTCCTGGTGTTAAACGCGGTCTTCCACTCATCGCCCGCCTTGATCCTTACCAGGTTATACGCCGCCCTCAGGTCGAGTTTGGTAAAGACCGTGGCCCCTTTAAGGCGATCGAACAGCTCGGAAATCAAGGGTATCGGGTAAGCGTTCTTGATCGTGATGCGATTGAGACCCCTGTAATCGATGCAAGGCCTCAACTCACCGCCCTTCTTTTTCACAAAGAAAAATCCAGCCCCTGCCGGGGACGAAGATTTGCGAATGTGTCCGCGTGAAAGCGCCTCCCTCACGTACTCCTCCATGGCCTCATTCTCCGCTACCGACAGTGGATAGACTTTGCCACGAGGAGGAACGGCACCAGATTGTAACTCTATGGCACAATCGTATGGGCGGTGCGGAGGTAGGGCAACCGCGCGCACCTTATCGAATACATCCCGGTACTCCTCGTATTCAGGAGGCAACAGGGAGTCCGAGGAAGTACACAGCAACTTGACAGACCCATGGATGCAACTAGCCCCACACTGCGGTGACCACGAGAGGATCTCGACCGATCTCCAATCGAAAGTCGGATTATGCTTCTGGAGCCAGGGGTACCCCAAGACCACCGAGTAGTGTGGAGACGAAATAACCTGGAGGCAGACCGACTCTCTGTGAACGGCACCAATGGCTATCCCCACTGGAAGGGTCTCATGAGTCACGTGGGGCGGCAGAAGGGGTCTGCCGTCTATCGCCTCAAGAGCCAGTGGGGAACCTCGAGCCTGCAGAGGAATGGAATTGGCGGCAGCGAACACACTATCAATGAACAAACCACCAGCACCAGAGTCCACCAACGCCTGGGTCGTCACCGAGCCCCCGACCCAGGAGAGGACAACAGTGATCAGTGGTTTGTCAACACGGGAAACCGGGGACGAGGAGACTCCACCCAAGATCTGCCCCCGACAGGATCTCAGGGTACGATTGTTTCCCGGACGGTTCGGACATGCCAACCGAAAATGCCCACCGAGACCACAGTACATGCATCGGCCCTCGCGTCTCCGGAGTGCCCTCTCCCCCTCGGACAGGCGAGCAAACCCCAGCTGCATGGGTTCACCCCCAGACAAGTCATCCCCAGGAGGCGTGGGAGGAGAGGGAGGCACGGGTGGGACAGCAAACGTAGGCACCAATCTGTTAGAAGACCTCCGCAGGTTCTCCTTAAAGGAAGGTCTCTCCCTGAGTCTGGTGTCAATCAAAATCAGGAAAGAAATAAGAGACTCGAGCTCAACTGGTAGGTCCTTAGCTGCAACCTCATCCTTCAAGGCATCCGAGAGACCATGAGAGAAAGCAGCGACCAGAGCCTCATTATTCCAGCCCACCTCTGCTGCCAGGGTACGAAACTCAATGGCGTATTCAGCTACGGATCGTGAACCCTGTCTGATGGACATAAGGAGCTTCGCAGCAGAGGCAGCACGAGCCGGCACATCGAATACCTTCCGAAGAGAAGCAACAAAACCGGAAAACTCGGCAACCACCGGATTGTTGTTCTCCCATAAAGGGCTGGCCCAGGCCAAGGCCTTGTCCGAGAGCAGCGAGATCAAGAAGCCCACCTTTGATCTCTCAGTAGGAAAGGCATGTGGCAGCAACTCAAAATAAATGCCCACCTGGTTAAGGAAACCTCGGCACTGAGTTAGCTCTCCCCCAAAGCGCTGTGGAAGAGGGGCAGAACCGGTCATACCCCGACACACCGCAGGCGCAACAACAGGTGTCGGGGTAGACTCTGGCGCAACAACCGGAGCGGCAGTAGGAGCGAGCCCAGGAGCGACAACCGACCCATCGGCAACGGGAGCGAAATGAGCCGTGCGTTCAAGCAGGGTTTGCAACGCCACAGCGAACCGACCCAACAGGTGATCCTGCTGATCAAGTCTGGCAACCAGCATGGGTAGCGAGGATGGCCCTGTACCGTCAGAATTCATGGCTTGGTCCTAATGTCACGGAACCATGAACCAGACGTACAACAAGAGATAAATGAAAATAAGAAGGCTTTATTGAAAACGGATGGTGAAACCGAGCAGAGTCTTTGCGAAGCCAGAGGTCAGGAACCAGAAGGGTAGTCAGACGAAGCCAGGATCAGGAACCAGCAGGGTAGTCAGACGAAGCCAGGATCAGGAACCAGCAGGGTAGTCAGACGAAGCCAGGATCAGGAACCAGCAGGGTAGTCAGACGAAGCCAGGATCAGGAACCAGCAGGGTAGTCAGACGAAGCCAGGATCAGGAACCAGAAGCAGCAGCAGTCTTAGAAGCATGTGAACACAAGAGGACCAAGCAAGGAACTGAAGCCACAGACCTCCTATATATATGAGCTAGGCATCCAGCTCCTCCCAGGGGAAGGAGGAGCCGCAGGGTGGAAGGCTACAAGAAACCCAGACCCCAAGATGGCCGCCAGCACATGTCAAACGAAGGAGAGCAGCAAGCAGGTAAGACCATGACATTATTTCAAACAGCGGGCGGGAAGAGGGGAGGTGCCGCACCTGTGACGTCACTGGTTGCCGGGACATCGGCGGTCCCAGCAGCCAATCAAAAAGCACAGCGTGACAGCATGGGCGGTTGTGCGGCTTTCGTTCCTGCAACCTGTCAGCTGCGGGCGGGCGCGGAATCGAACACACAACACAAGCGTGACAGCATGGGCGGTTGTGCGGATTTGGTTCCTGCAACCTGCCAGCTGCGGGCGGGCCGGATCGAACGCACAAGCGGGCCGGTTGTGGCCCGCGGGCCGGGGTTTGGAGACCCCTGCTCTACACTTACAGTACGTGAGTGCGCAGCAACTGACATGTCTTCTCTTTTATAGGTATCCACGAGACTGACTGTTGAACCATTCTCCACCAATCAAGCTGTTCGTTCACCTTCATGAGGACTTCAGACTGCTCCATTCAAATATGTTACCAGGGGTAAATTCACTGATGCAAAGTGCACCAAAAAAAGAAAGTAGAAAGGCCGCTTTAAATAGGCACGATTCATAAGGAAATGAGCAAATGGCTAAAAATTCTATAGATGGTGGTCTGGTTCTAGTTTTTTCAGGGTTACTTCTTTTTGATCCTTTGATTATTTGTTTTACCAGAAAATTGGACGTAAACGGGGGGATATTAAGAATTTTTTGGAAAAAAGAGATGCCGGATAAATATTTTTGAATATAATCTCCTTTTTTACCCATTTTGAAAAGATTTGCAATAAAAAGGATAACTTTTAAAATATTATTTTCCTGTTCCAAGAAATTATTGACTGAACAAAATGTACTGTAATTCTTTCATGCGGCTGAATAAGCAGCCCATGTAGACGGGTCTAGTGCATTACAAACTAAACCGTTGATCAATTCCTAATCAACTTCCAAAGTTTTAAAGGGCAAGGAATTCCTTTCTCCTCTGCTTCTGGTACCAGCTGTCTGAATTGGGAGAAATTCTGCCGAGACAAAGAATCTGCAATTATATTAGACCTACCTTCTAAATATTTGTCTTTTATCCAAATATTATTTTTTAAACATATTAAGATAATTTGTCTTAGGACGTTAACTACTACCTCAGATTTTGCAGATAAGCTGTTTATTGAAAAACCACACCCTTATTGTCAGAGAACAAAAAGATGCGTTTGTCCTTGAAATTATTTTGCCAAATTGTTAAAGCTACCAGTACCGGAAAAAGTTCCAAGAAATTGATATTTTTCATAAATGGTTCTCCTAAGCAATCTTTTGGCCATTTTTCAGATGACCACTGATTCTTCAAAATTGCTGCATAACCAATTGATGCCACAGCATCTGTAAACAACTGAAGTGAGTCAGAATCAATAAATTCCTGCTGCCACATCGATCTACCGTTATACTCCTCCAGGAATCATAACCAAATTTGGATGTCATCTTTTACTTCTTTAGTCAGGCGAATATGATTAAAAGGATGTTTCTTTCCCACTGTGGCAGAATACATACGTTTAGAAAAGATTCTCCCCATAGGGATCCCTCTGGCTATAAAATTTAAAGATCCCATGTAAGTGTCTAAATGTGGTTTTCTTGGACCTTAATAGATTATGTAATAGAATCCTAGAGCAATTTATTTTTTCCTCTGGAATCTTGAATTCCATTTTTTTTGTATCTATGTATATACCTAAAAATTTTATATTTTTTGTGGGTTATACAGTTTTTTCCTCTGCTAGTGGAATTTGTAAGTAATCGGAAATATTTTTGAATGTATTCAGCAAGTCGATACAATCATCTGATTTATCCTTACCGATGAACAGAAAATCATCTAAGTAATGTATTACATAACCTCCACTTGTATGCCTTTCTACCATCCAGTGTAAGAATGTTGAAAATGCCTCAAAATAAAAGCAGGATAGTGAAAAACCCATAGGAAGTAGTGTTGGACGTGAATATTCGAATCGCAAATTTTAATCGTAAATATCGCCACTTCGAGAATTCGCGAAGATTTAGAATATAATCTGAACCCATGATCCCTTCCTATTTCTTGCTAGTGGGCCAATGAGAAGGCTGCAATGTCTTTGTCTGACCCTTACTATATAAGACACGTGCAACATAAGAAAATAATCCAGCGGCACTCTCCAATCGACGTTTTCATTTACTTTATTCACCACGGGTCAGGACCAGACACGATACAGTGCAACCAAACAAACAGTAAGCGGCGACGGCCGTTTCACGCACGAAGCGCTTTCTCTGGCCACAGCTCTACTATATAAGAACCTCGCCAGCAGCCATTTTCTGCTGTTTTTTTACAGTTCTGAGAGAGACAGCAGTGTCATTGCTGTGCTCTGTGCTTTGCTGTGTAATTACATTAGATAGTTAGTTAGTTAGTTAGTTAGTTAGTTAGTTAGTTAGCGTATATATATAATACAGATAGTTAGTGGGAGATAGTCAGTGTAGGTTAGATCATGATATAGTGTAGCTGATAGGTTCCAGTGCAGGGTGTTAGGTAGTGTGATAGGTTCTGCTGTCCATACATACATGCTACAGACATAGTGCTGTGATGTCACAAGTTCACAACAATACTTAGTGTACCGATCAGTAATATGTAGTCAGACCTGCCAAAATATGTGCATCGTTAATTTCCAAATTGTGCAATCGTGAATATATTGGAGCACTCTATCTGTATATAAAGCTATTGTAATGTTCTGCCGTACCAACCATTTTCTCCAGTCTCAGGAAACTTCTAGCAGCTTGAAAAATGTAGTAAAAGTGGCCCACGCCTGTATTGCGCGTGCAATACGTGCATATTACATTGCCGATTTTTGCAATCAAGAAAACAATGGCAAATTCTCAAATTCGCAAATTTATGATGAATATTCGCCCAAATATTTGCAAAATATTGCCCCTGCCACTCATCACTAATAGGAAGTGCTTTGTCGTAGTTAAATTTTCCTTCAAATTGGAAGCCAAGTGAGTTATAACCAGTTGGGTTAATAGGTAACAATCTGAATGCAGATTTAATGTCCTTTTATGCCATGAGCGCATTTCTACCTGCTTTGTTAAGTAAGGCTAGCACTTGATCAAAAGATGCATAATGTACTGTAGAAGCATTTTTATCAATTCAATCATTTGGGTATGATAAATTACCGTATTTTTCGCCCTATAAGATGCCCCTAGTTTTTAGTTTTTAGAGGAGGACAATAAGAAAATATATTTTTTATTAGACCTCAGGTCAGACCAGCAATCAGACCCCCAATGTTAATCAGACCTCAGATCACAGCTCCAATCAGATCCCCAATGTTAATAAGACCCCAATAAGTCTTCAGATCAGACCCACAATCAGACCTCAGCTCACACCCAAAAGTGAATGACCCCCAATCAGACCTCAGATATGAGCCCCAATATAAATAAGACCCCATTCAGACCTCAGATCAGATACCTAGTCTCAAATCAGCCCCCCATGCCTCATTTGATCAGCCCCCAATCTCATATTAGCCCCCATTGCCTCTTTATCAGCCCCTATTTCCTCTTTATCAGCCCCCATTGCCTCTTTATCAGTCCCTATTGCCTCTTTATAAACCCCCATTGCCTCTTGATCAGCCCCATTGCCTCTTGATCAGCCCCCATTGCCTTTTTATCAGCCCCCATTGCCTCTTTATCAGCCCCCATTAACTCTTGATCAGCCCCCATTGCCTCTTGATCAGCCCCCATTGCCTCTTGATCAGCCCTCATTGCCTCAGATGTCAAAATAAAAAACCCACTTACCTCTCCTGCTCCTGGACGCCGCCGCTCCTCACTTACATCGCAATTCTCTTCATCCTGCTGTCGGCTGTGCTGTGAACCTGCATGCACAGTGTGAGGTCACAGAGCGCCCTCACGCTGTGCGCAGCCTTCACAGCCGAAAGCCGAGGACCAGGAAGCGGTGAGTACAGCGCCTTCACCGATTCCCAGTCCTCCGATACTAATAAGGGCTTCCATAATGGAAGCACTCATTAGTATTCACCCCATAAGACGCAGGGGCATTTTTCCCCCACTTTGGGTGAAAAAAACTGCGTCTTATGGGGCGAAAAATACGGTATGTATTAGGCGGTAGCTATTAACCTCCTTTTTTGGTACTAAACCAAGAGGCGAAATTCTAAAGTTATTGAAAGGGGGTTGTTGAAAGGGGCCAGCTATCCTATTCTTTGAAATGTCTTTATCTATTTTTTCTTGAACTCCTTTTTTGTTAATATTTACACATTTTAAGTTTTTAACAAAGGAACAACCAGACCCAACAAAGTGGGTACATAAAAAACATTCGTAAAACCCTCAATTAATATGTGAACTTTCATTTTGTCTGGGTATCTTTTTAAATGGTGGATGAGCCTTGGTAGTATCAATGGTGTCACCTCCTCTATTGGATTCTTTGTTGTTTGTATAATGTTGACCATGTTTTCTAAAACATTTTGTCGCTGAGTGATTACCGGTGCAAAAATTGCACTCGTGTTTGTATTTACAGTGTGTTTGCCATCTGCATACAGACTTGTTGAAGGCGAAGCAAAGTCCTTTTTTAGGAAATTGCTGACGAAAAAGGATTGGACCTTTGAGGCAACAAGAGGTTGATGCAAAGGCCCACGTCCTTGGACCCCCAATTTAGTTCCGGGTAAACTGCCAATTTTTGTCGGTAGTATTCATCATAGTTTATCCATGCCGTGCCTCCAAAGTTTGTATATGCTTCAAGAATGTTGTCTAGATTATGAAATAATCCGCTACAGTGTATCGGATGGATGCAAAACGCTTGAAGCCAGTTTAAAAAAGTTTTTTGTTGGTTTCTTTTTCTCTCTTCCTCTTCTTTTTTGTCTAATTTTACTGTTTCTTTTGAAGAGGGGAGGAGAGAAAAAATGTCAATGTATTCTCTTTTCCAAATTTAATATTTAGTTTGAAGTGACAAATGGAATCCCAGTGGGGATATCTGGCAGGGCATAGTTTCTTTTAAAGAGGTTTCTTTTATCCCACAGCCAGCCTCCAAAGATGGGATTAAACATTTGTCATTCTGAAATCCCAATTTTTTCGTAGTACAGATATTGTCAGATTTGTTAGCGTTTACCTTATGATACTCCAAAACTGAATCACTGCCTGGTGAGCACCAGACAGAATTTGTATTTTGAATGTTGATTTTGAGAAATAAAATAATTATGTCTAATTGATTGATTAGTGTCCTGCAAGATAAATTCGCTAATGTAATTCTCACCATCCTGTGTGTTGTTAGGTGCTCTAACTTGACTCACAGTTGAAGATGTCCTGGGAGTTGGCGATGGAGACTGTTGGTGAGTATTATGTTTCTTCTCTCTGCTCCTCGAGCTGTGTGGTGCAGTAAAATTGGTATTTCAGCATTTTACAGCTATTGGGGAGGAGAATAACTTAATTTTTTCTTTTCTGGTCCTTTTTGTAGGTGGAGGAGAAGCCGGAGCATCGCAGAGAGTGTGGACCGCGATGATGTCACCTCCAGGTGCCTGCTCTGCGCTCCTAGATGAAGAGGCAGCGCAGACCGGATAAATGGATCGTGGATCTGGATCTTCGCCTGCGAAATCTTCCTGGAGGCATCGTCTGAGCCAAGCTTCACCACAGTAAGATTCAGCTTTTGTAATCAATTGTTTAAGCATTTCCTCCATTCTTCTTTTTAGGTGCAGGTCCGGATTTAATGCTGCCAATTACGTGAGTGTGCAGCAACTGACATGTCTTCTCTTTTATAGGTATCCATGAGACTGACCGTTGAACCATCCTCCAATCAAGCTGTTCCTTCACCTTCATGAGGACTTCAGACTGCTCCATTCAAATATGTTACCAGGTAAGTAACACTGATAAATATAATACTTGCACATGTAAATAGTGGGCGGTCATGACACCATGTCCCCCCTTATTTGCTTCCGCAAAAAGGCCTCATCAGACCGCCAGTCAGTGACTAAACTGGTGACTATGACTCATAGAATCCAACTGGGAAAGACCATACTTAATTTGAGGAAATTAAGGGATTAGGATTTGTATCTCTGTGTAGTCAGCGCCAAACCAGTTGCAGCTTGATGATCCATTTTTTCACTGAGACTTGTAACTGCTGCCACTGTAAGACAGCTACAAGGACTGAGTTCCAGAGGCCAAAAAATTACTTGAGTATGTTTGAGGAGTGGCAGTATTTCTGCAGCATCCCTCTGCAGAGCAGCGATACACTGCAAAACTAGGGTTTAAACTGTCATTTTTGTTTGGTGAATTAATCCCTGTATATATGTATGCACAAGGTATTAGTAGGCCATGTTCCCATCCAGCCACTGGGTGGGGCTGTTTCCATTCCTCATAGGGAAGGAGGAGTTTGGAACAATCTAGAGCAGGGGTGCACAACCTCTTTTGGTTTGAGGGCCTCATTGTCACATCGCTCTATTTCAAGGGGCCGCAAATAAAAATAAATGTTGATCGGCGCTCATTTGCATCGGTCTATTACACTGGCCACTGTAAAATGACTGGGGAGGAATGATCGCTATCACAGTCATTCCTCCTTCATTTAGTTATATTGATTATCGGTAGCACATCCCTGATTACACAGAGAGATGTGCGGCGCGATTATATCAGCCAGTTATCATGAATGAGCGTTCCTATGAACACTTGTTCCTAGTAATTTGCCTGAATATCTCAAAGCGTATTAGGGGCCTTTCACCTATTATGAAATTGTGAACTAAGTATACAGACATGGAGAGCGGCGCCCGGGGATCTCACTGCACTTACTATTATCCCTGGGCGCCGCTCCATTCTCCAGCTATGCCCTCCGGTATCTTCGGTCACAAAGTTATAGTAGGCAGAGTTTTCAGTCACTAAGTTATGGTAGGCGGAGTCTGCCCTTCTTCTGCTGTGTCTCCTGACCCTGCAGCTCTGCGCTCATCTGCTGGTCCAAAGCGCACAGAGCGCGGCTCACCTATATGAGGAGAAGGCAGAAGCGCTGATACTGCTTCTGCCTTCTCCTCGTCTCCCCCGCTGTCACTGACAGCTGGGACCCATCCTGCTCCTGCTACAGTGCAGAAAAGGGAACTGTAAGGCTTTATTCACACGTCAGTATTTTTTCTTTCCAGATTTACGTTCCGTTTTTTTGCTGATCCGTGTTCCGTTTTTTTGCTGATCCGTGTTCCGTTTTTTTTTCAAAAGTGCATCCGCATCTTTTCCGTGTTTCCGTGTTTCCGTGTTTCAGCAAAAATCCGAAAAAGAAGGAGGAAAAGATGTTGCTAGTGTGCCCTAGAAAAAAAAAAGGTCTATAAGAACAGAGGACATGTGCTTGTACAGTCGCCATTTTATTGTGCTTTTGGTGTCGTTCAGAGCTGTGTAAGAAACCTCTGCTTGGCTGGCATAGTTTTCTACCGATTTCTCCGCGATCATCATGGCAGAAGACATGGATAACGTACTATTTTACTGGCTTCTCTCTCGGCAATTCAGACAGCCGTCATCTATGCTGGATGAAGAACCGGGGAGGAAGAGGAGACGGCAGTGGGTCCATCCCATTGTTGCTCAGCGCCTTCAGAAAGGACAATTTCATAAGTTATACAACGATCTGCAACGTGACCCTCTAAAGTTCAAAAGCTATTGCCGGATGTCCATGGAAGCATTCGATCATCTGCTGGTCTCTCTTCATCCTGACCTTAATTTCATGGACACCAGCATGAGGCGCTGCATATCTGCTGAACAACGCTTGCTTGTCACCCTGAGGTAAGTGAATGTGGCATTTTTAGATCCTATATATCAGTGATGGCGACCCTTTTAGAGATCGAGTGTCCAAAACCACAACCCCAAACCCTCTTATTTAAAACAAAGTGCCAACGTGGCAAGTTAACCTAAATCCTACCGTCCAATCTAGTATATCTTTCATGTACTTTATCATGTAGTAGCTATAATAGCCTGTCTACATTCAATGCGCTGCCTGTGCTGTTCATGGTGCGTCCTGTGCTGATGAATGGCAGGAAAGGTCATATTGGTACAGTCAGACTTTTTCCAGGGTGTGGGTGCCCACAGAGAGGGCTCCGAGTGGCGCCTCTGGCACCCGTGCAATAGGTTCACCACCACTGATATATATTCAATATCAATATATTATAATGAAAGTTTGAACTTTTTTTTCTTTTCTTTTTTGTATTTTTCAGATTCCTTGCTACTGGAAATTCATTCGCTTCGTTGCATTTTGAGTTTCTGCTTGGAATCTCTACAATCTCTGGGATCGTCTGTCATACCTGTACAGTTATATGGCAGCGTCTCAGAGAAGCGGTGATGCACACCCCCAAGGCGGAAGATTGGCTACGTATCGCCGAGGGATTTTACCAATCGGCGCAGTTTCCTAACTGCATTGGGGCACTGGACGGTAAGCATATCCGTGTGAAGAAGCCGCCTCATTCAGGGTCCCGGTATTTCAATTACAAGCAATATTTTTCTGTAGTGCTGATGGCCCTTGCTGACAGTAACTACAGGTTTGTAATTGTGGATATCGGGGCCTATGGGAGCACTTCAGACAGCCGCATCTTTAGTGCTTCCAGAATGGGTGAACGGCTTCAGACAAACCAGCTTGCCCTGCCAGAGCCCAGTAGACTTCCCGGATCTGCAGTTCCGCCGGCTCCATTTGTGATCGTGGCAGACGAAGGATTTGCATTGGCACCCCACCTGATGCGGCCCTTCCCTAGACGCGATCTGGATGACAGGAAGCGCATTTTCAACTATCGATTGTCTCGCGCCCGTCGGTATGTGGAGTGCGCTTTCGGAATACTCTCCACTAAGTGGAGAGTATTCATGTCATCCATACAGATGAATCCGGACAATGCCACCCTGGTGATACAGGCTTGTGTACTACTACACAACTTCACCAGGATCCACGATGCCTCAACAGATGCAGATTTGGGCCTAAATATGACATCTTCAGTCAGTTTAGACCTGAGCCGGCCTGGACGCCCTGGAACAGCTGGACTAGCTGTTCGGGAACTCTATGCCGACTACTTCTGCAGTCCTGAGGGGGCATTGTCGTGGCAGTTGGATGCCATCCGTGGAAGACGCTGATTTCAGCTGGAATCTGGTTTAAATTGGATAAAAATGGAAATTCCTTAGTTTAGTTAGATCCCCTGTTGTTATTTTAGATTAGGGACTCGCAAGATATAATGAGGACCCTTGACGTGGGCTTGCGGGCTGGGGTATTGTGCCAATTCCTATTTTTTTTCAGAAATTTGGTGTAAATACCTTCTAATACCTCATTTCTAATTACGTCTATAAAATAATGTTTGTAAACTTTTACATTTGATCATGTCCTCTCAGCTGAATAGGATCATGTCCAATTTTTTGAAACAAAATGGTATATGTATGCGTTTAGCTTTCAACAAGGACAACAACAGACGTAATCTGGCCTGCAATCCACTGAGCAAATCCTTCCACGCTGAAAAGGTAAGTATATTACATCATAATTTCATCCAGGTAGACACTGCGATGTGAGAATCGGAGCATTTCATACTACAATGCTCTCATTTGCACATCACTAGATCGGGCATGGAAATGGGTACCTTATTTGCCCAAAACATTGCCACTGATGGGCAGATGCTTTTACCAAGCACTGTGTTTGGTGATGTCAATAGCACTAATATGTGTGCCTTCTCAATCACGATGATGCAGAACGGACGGATCCCGGACTCATTCAAGTAGAATGGGTCTGGATCAGTCCCGAATGCAGAACTTTAGTTCTCTGTGTATTGGGGACCACAAATTGCGGGACCAAATGCATGGAACTGAAGCATGAGCTTTCGTGTGCATTAAACCATTTTTAATATAAATGACCGAAATTTATAATAGGTCATCAATATCAAATTTGGCCAAAATGTTCAAAATCTTAAACTTTAAAGTGAAAAATAACAGTCAAAGTTTGAAAGGAAAACATTTTTTATTAAGAACAAACCCAAACCCCAACCCAAAAAAAAAAATTAGAGGTCATATAAATCCCTCATGAAAGGGCCTGGAGGATGGACCATAGGGGGATCAGGACGGTGACTTGCAGGAGGAGTGACATGAAGCATGGCATTTCTTGAATTTATCATGTAGTCCATGAGATGATGTGGCTCCTGGGGGCCAGAAAAAAGGTCCATAAGCATGGCAGTTGCAGAAACACAACGTGTTTGCCGTTCTTCGGGCACACGGCGGAAGCAAGGAGCCAGCCCTTTTAAGGTGATTTCTTCCTTCCCGTCTGACCGATTCCGGTTTAGATACTCCATCACCATCATATTTACTCTTTGTTGGAGATCTAAACCGGAATCGGTATTAACTCTTCTAGCTCGTCTGCCCGAAGAACGGCAAACGGGTTCCTCTGCTGCCTCGTTGCTGGGAGGGATTTCTGGGACTTCAACATTTTCAGAGGTCGGTTCTTCTGTGGTCAGAAGCTGCGAACATGAGGCTTCTTCAGTGCCTTCATGCTCTTCCATCCCCAGTGGTTGGTCCTCCACCATTGTGGAAGTGTGTGGCCTCTCTGCCACTTCTCCAGATATGGTTTGAGAACCTGAAGCTTCGGTTAAGTTGTCGACCGTGCTATAATAAAAAAGCAAAACATAAATTATCAAATTTAACCAAATATTAACATAGTACCTTTCACCAGTTAAAACTATTTAAATGTGGTACCTCACACTGTAGCACATGTACCCTAATGCCAGATAGAAGAATCACCCTGTGAGAAAAGCAGATATCTCCTCCTCCCTGTTCCCATGCTAGGTATTTACATACAGGGCGCATAAATCTAATGGACTACTGCACCGCAACGGAGGTTAAAATGAAAATTGTTTACTACATGACATAGTAGGGCACATGTGCTACTGTGTAAGGTACCACATTTTAATGAGTACAAACTGGTGAAAGGTGCACCCCCAAAAATATATAACTTAAAAACTACTTACGGTCTTACGTCCATTATTAGCTTCAGAAATTGGAGCTGCCTGGTAAACATATATGGCTTCTTTCTTTTTGCACCATCACCGCTCTTTTGTGAACTATTGAGTTCGCGGCGGAACTGATCCCGGCATGTGTACCACCTTTTTTTAATTTGCTCCACTGTAAAAAAAAAAAAAAATGTATTCATTAAATAATCTTTAATTGTGCAAACAAAAATGTAAAAGGACATTTATCTATTGTACACACAATCAGTGTTTTTCCAGGATGAATGTGTGCATGCCAGGCTGCCTGTACACACACCATGCAACAGGAATGTGTGCATTGGCAGGCTGGGTGTACACGTGTGCATGCCAGGCTGCCTGGACACACACCATGCAACAGGAATGTGTGCATTGGCAGGCTGGGTGTACACGTGTGCATGCCAGGCTGCCTGTACACACACCATGCAACAGGAATGTGTGCATTGGCAGGCTGGGTGTACACGTGTGCATGCCAGGCTGCCTGTACACACACCATGCAACAGGAATGTGTGCATTGGCAGGCTGGGTGTACACGTGTGCATGCCAGGCTGCCTGTACACACACCATGCAACAGGAATGTGTGCATTGGCAGGCTGGGTGTACACGTGTGCATGCCAGGCTGCCTGTACACACACCATGCAACAGGAATGTGTGCATTGGCAGGCTGGGTGTACACGTGTGCATGCCAGGCTGCCTGTACACACACCATGCAACAGGAATGTGTGCATTGGCAGGCTGGGTGTACACGTGTGCATGCCAGGCTGCCTGTACACACACCATGCAACATGACATAACTAATATTAAATACACATAACTTTGAAGTAAAGTATTTACTCACGCATTTTAATTTTCTTGTCTTTAGAAGCAGAGGTCCATGCAGTGGCCAGCAACTCGACGCATACCTCATTCCATGACTGATCTTTGCTGGTCCGCTCATGGTAAATTTCTGTCCTGGAGTCCCACAGGGCTGGCCTCTCTTGGATGAGGACTATAAGTTTTTCTACCTCAAAATTGCACATAGTGTCTGCTAATCTATGTGCTGGTCGGCTCAGAAGATAAATTCCTGTCTTCCTGCCACCTGTCTCCCTGGAGATTCAAGGTCACATGGGGCAGGCTTCTTTTTCTATTTCCTGCAGTTCCGCAATTGCGGATGACATGCGGATGACATTTGACATCTTTCCGCATGTCATCCGTTTTTTTGCGGACCCATTCACTTCAATGGGGCAACGGTCCGCAATTTGCGGGCAAAAGTAGGACATGCGGTACTTATTTGACGGATCCGCATTGCGGAACGGTACGGATTTGCGGATGCGGACAGCATACGGAATGCTGTCCGCATCTTTTGCGGACCCATTGAAATGAATGGGTCCGCATATATTCCGCATCTCTTCCGCATTTTTGCGGAAAAGATGCGGACAAAAAATGCGGACGTGTGAATGAAGCCTAATGCTGCGTTGTGCAGCGCTCATGGCAGAAACACAGCTGATCACCAAATTATCTGTGTTTCTGTCCAGGAGGACAGGGGCATCAAACCTTGGCTCTGGGAGATGCATGCGGCCTGTGGGCCACAGGTTGTGCACTCCTGATCTAGAGTCTATGAGTAAGTTATGGACAGCAAAGAGAGGAGATGCAAAATGTAGTGCTGACACACAAGCCACCCCTGGTCCTAGGCACCAGCCAGAGCAAGGCTAGAAATAATTTTACCTGAAAAAACTGGTCAGAAGAGAGAGGGAAGTGCAGAGTAGAAGCTCTGTAGAGATAAGAGGGGACATTTATTAGGACTGGCATTTTCCACACCAGTCTTAAGTCCCTCTTTGCTGTTGGAGGAAACACAAAAGTTATGTAGGGGTTCAGGCAGTGCAGCATGCAGTGCAACATATTTAAATCTTCACCAGCTCTCTTGCTAGAGTAGGTTTAAAGGGGTTTTCTGGGATTTTAATATTGATGACCTATCCTTAGGATAGGTCATCAATGTCAGATTGGCGGAGGTCCAACACCCGGCACCCCTGTCGATCCGCTGGTTGAAGAGAAGGCCGCCCTCCATGTGAACGCTGCCTTCCCTTCAATGTTTACCTGCTTGCTGTCCACATTGCAGGTGTAATTACAAGCTGTCCCACATGGAGCGTGGTCTTCTCTTCAACCAGCTGATCGGCCGGGGTGCCGGGTGTCAGACCCCGGACGATCTGATATTGATCATGATATTAAAATCCTGGAAAACCCCTTTAAGACATTTTCCATAGCAAAAACTTGTGTGAAAAATGATAAATGAGTCAGGTCTGCCAGCCAGCCTGTTTCCCCGTCCATGCCTTGCCCCCTCTTCTTGCACTCTGGAAAAGTCACAGATCTCGCCGCAAAAATATTGTGCTACCTGTTCAAAAAAGGTGCTGTTCATAATCTGACATTTAGGGTCTGCCCTGAGGTTGCGTTCCAGAGAGAAAGTTTTGCACTTCATTCCTAGATGATTATGTCCAATTCAGCTAAAGAAGTGCAGATTAAGGAAGATTTCTTTTAAAGGAACACCTTGTCCTACTAACTACCTGTGCAGCCGTGTCACCTGTAAGAACTGTAAAAAGTGCATTTGTGTGGCATCTGCCATTCCATATCATGCTGAAAACTGTAACTGATGTGCTTCAACTTAATCCTTCAGTAAAGAATCATTTGCTGTTAACCCCACCGCTCCTCCACATCGACATCTGCAGCTGCACCAAGGAACAATGGTACCTTAGCCAACAACATCAGACAAGAGTACCCCGAAACCAGAGAGAACCCCAAAGGGAAGAACAAGTGTGCTCTTCTCATCACTGCAGGGCCCAAGGGAGCAACTGAGTGAGTACTACAGCTACCTTTCTTGCTACTACCACTCCTATTCTCTCCTCTGCTCTTGTTACCGGCGGCACAGTGTATTTCATTTTCCACTGGAGGTACACTGTAAGATCTTACTCATGAGGCATGTAAACATAAAATAAAATATGAGGTGCTCGTACCAATACAATCTAAATTAAGAAATATACAGTTTGTTCATCTGATTTAATGCCAACAGTCACCTCAGTGGAATCCAGGGACACCATTTGCTGGAAGAATCTTTATTATACCTCAACGCATTTCGGAGACTATCTCCCCTTAATCAGGAGTATAAAACACCATAAACATATAGTGCATGCTGGTACACTTAGGATAATTTCACCTCTGAGGCACTACGATCAGATCAATAGTTCCAGCAGAGAACAGCGGTTTGTGTCCGGCTGTTTGTCTGCATTTTTGCCGGAATGCAGCTGGATCTCCGTTGGACCCCATTATACTTAATGGCGCCAGCGGGCATCCTGCTTGCATCCGGCAGTGCTGGATCCAGAGAATTCCGGCAGGCTGTTCTCTGCAAATATGGCTGTACATAGGTAGCAAGCCCCCATGTAGAGGATGGGAATGGTAGTGGCCCTGATCAGTGCCATGGCTATAGGGGTTTTAGAGGTTGCAGTCGCTACCGGGCCCAGGAGCCTGAGTGGTGCATAAGAAGACACCAGTATTAAAGAAAGTGCATGCAGGTCAAGTTACACCTCTGGCTGGGGGGAAGGGGTTAGATCAAGAATTTGACATGGGGGGGAGGTGCCGTTTCAATTTTTGCGTCAGGCAGCACGAAGGCAATGTGCTTCCCTGAGCTGGCCACAAAGCACTGAGGGAAGGGCGGCCAAGCTGAACTCTTGCACCAGGGCCCATGAGTCTTTAGCTACAATCCTGGTCATGATATAGTGTAGTTGTATCATGGTGTCCTACTTCAGGCTGTTGCTCCCTGGGGTCCGTTGCAGTGAAAGTTGTAGCACTGAAGAATGAGGCCAGAGTTGAACATAACTAAGTCCTTTTTACTAAGTGTAATGTAAAACTTGAAAAAACAAACAGTAGCAGCGGGCATTAGTGCAATTCTCTCCTAGCACCAGCAAGGATATTAAGGCAGGTTGGTTGGTGGCAATTCAGCACTTAGGTGATACTGTCCTTGTGGTTGTTTGATGATGAGGGTGGGTTTGGTTGTAATCCCTCACTTCATGGCAGGATCTGTAGAAGCTGAATTTAGCAGTTCACTCTGCTGTCTTTATCCCCTCAAGGCTTTACTTGAGGCAATTTAGTAATGGTTCTCTCTGGAGAAACCTGTGTGGGAGCAGGAGCAATGCAGGCTGCATCCTTCTCCCTCCCTGTCTAGACTCTTGGCAGGAAGCAGTACATGACAACCCCTCCCGAAAGGGCAGGATCAAGGTGATTAACCCTGTTTCTACTAACCTTTGCCATATCTTCCTTGCTGGTATTAATAGCCAGAAAACAAACAGTAAATTAACATAACAATAGCAATTTGGAGTACCCCAGGTTTGAGGTACTACAAGTACAAATTAATATAATGGGTTGTCTATTTAGTCATGCTCTATTGACTTCATGGTAAGAATTGGCTAAAATACAGACACTGAACATACTTCTGATTTGAAATATACGTTTATGGACTGATGCATTGAAAAACTAGATCATTATTAGAATCTTGTACAGAACAATCTTTTTGGCCTTGAATGGTATTCATAGCTCCCCATTGTAGTATGGTGGAAGAACACAGCTGCAACTTAAACATGGTGGTTTACTGGTCTCAAGTGCGGCAACAAGAGTCTATTAACACCCAACAAGCATTCCTTCCCAGCAATGGTCTACTTAATAGTGAAGGAGACTGCTGCATTTACATACGACAATCCCCTCCACAGTATAGGGAAGAGTGATCTCTAATGCCATCGTCTTCCCCATACTGATTCATTGTTTCCCTGCAGCAGAGTGCTGTTTTGATGGCAAAGGATGTATTTAGGTGACCACATGAAGCACCTATAAAACAAGATGTGTAATGTTTCAATGTTTCGCCTGGGAATCAGGGGTGTAGTGAAGCCAAGATGCACCCTGGTGCCATCCTGACACTTTTTTTAGTCAGCCAGGACATGGTAGGATGTTCTAAAATTAGACACCTTGCATCCTGGATTTTGGTTATTGAGGTAAACCTTTTTATTCTGTTTTATTGACGCCCCAAGCCTTTAGAACAGGCATCCTCAAACTGCGGCCCTCCAGCTGTTGTAAAACTACAACTCCCACAATGCCCTGCTGTAAGCTAATACCTGTAGGCTGTTCAGGCATGCTGGGAGTTGTAGTTTTGCAACAGCTGGAGGGCCGCAGTTTGAGGATGCCTGCTATAGAAGGACATGTTTCCATGGTGGTCCTTGTAATGAGATGACAGTGTTATTTAACCCTGAAGTTAAGTGGTGCACTGACAGGGTTTATAAGAACTTTCTTTTGGTGATAAATGAAGATTTGTATCTAGCGCCTGATAATATGAAGCTCTGTGTATCTATCCACACTAGTTTTGTGATGCTGGAGGGCTCCTAAGATTTTACATCCCACTTTTAGCCTACTTCCCTCTCCCTGCAGATGCCAGGTGAAGTGCTGCTAATTTTCCTGTTGCACCATAGCCTTGTGTCACTACCAGAGCTTTGGGACGTTCTCACAGCTCTGTTTCTCCACCCCTGTGATGATGTCACTACTAGAGCTGGGAGGAGTTCTCACTGCTCTGTTTACTTTTGGTTTCCTTCCTCCCAGCTGTTCCTCATGCGTTTGATTTCCCTCTCTTTATATCACCCCTCCTCCTATTGTAGGGCGTGGATTATAGTTCTCATTTCAGTTGTAGCTCTTGCTTTAGTATCTTCACTTGTAGCTATCAGTTCACTGGACCTGTGTTCTGCTGCAGCAAGCACTCCGGATATTGCCAGCTGTCCTTGGATCCGTCTTCTCTGCGGCTGCAACACCTTCAGCTAAGTGTACAGACATTGTTGTGTACCTGATTATTTTCTGACTGGATCTGAGGTGGCCACGGTTCCCTCCATATACTGAGTAGGGCACCGGTGGCCGTGCCCCTTCCACTATTGTAGGGGTTACAGTGGTCATCAGTCTTAGGCATGTGGGCATGCCTCGTTCCGCCATTTGGATCCGGGCATGTGCTTTAGCAGCATAGGGAGAGCTTTGAGGGTCTGACAGGGGTCACCCTTTACCCTCCCTAGTTTGGGTCCGGTCAGTAGCTCTTTTTCTGTGTATACTATTGTTGCTCACATACAGCCGTGACATTATAATCCACCAAAACCGTCCTTTTTTGACATGGATCCGCTTTCTGGCCTGGTTGACCGCATGCAGGGTCTTTCTTTGGAAGTAGCGGATCTCCGTCAATCTATGACTCAGCTTAAAGCATTGGGCTCTGCTCCGGCTCATGGAGTCTGTTGCGAGCCAAAGGTCTCACTTCCGGAAACGTTCTCCGGGGGCAGTGAGAATTTTTTTCGCTTCAGAGAGGCATGCAAACTCCATTTTTGCTTGTGTCCCCACTCCTCTGGTAAGGAGGAGCAGAGGGTGAGGATTGTCATCTCCCTGCTCAGGGGTAATGCTCAGACTTGGGCTTTTTCGCTGCCATCAGGGGATCCCTCCCTTCGATCCGTGGAAAGATTTTTTGTGGCCCTGGGGCAGATTTATGATGACCCGGATCGTGTTGCTCTGGCCGAATCTAACTTACGTGTTTTATGCCAGAACAAACTGTCTGCAGAGCTTTATTGTTCTGAATTTCGGAGATGGGCAGCTGATTCGGGTTGGAATGATGCTGCACTCCGGAGTCAGTTCTGTCATGGTCTCTCAGAGAGATTGAAAGATGCGTTTGTTTTCCATGAGAGACCAACGTCCTTAGAGTCTGCCATGTCATTGGCGGTACGCCTTGACAGGCGTCTAAGAGAAAGAAACGAGACCTCTCTGTCCAGCCATTGTCAGTCTAGGGGCAGTGGTGCAGACTCATTCAGTGTGCAGGGGCCTTCTCCTGTCTCGCTCCCCTCTGAGGAGGAGCCCATGCAGCTAGGTCGACTTGCCCCTGATAAAAGAGGATTTAGTCCTCAGAGTATGGTGTGTTTTTGTTGTGGGGGCATAGGTCATTTGGCAAATGTTTGTCCGTCTAGGAGATTCTTGAACTGTACTAAGAGCGATAATAAGAGAAAAACCTCAAAAGGTAAATCATCAAATTCTGCTTCATCTGCTACTTTGGGCAAAGTTGATGTAGGAATTGATGCTTTTCCTCTGACCTGCAGTTCCCGTTTTCTCCTGTCTGCCAGGGTGGCGCTAGAGAGCAAAGTCATTTCTTGTGAGATTTTTGTCGATAGTGGAGCGGCCGTCAATCTTATTGACACTCAATTTGTAGCCATGCATGGTTTTCAGGTTTGCACATTAGAAAAGGATATACCTGTTTTTGCTATTGACTCTGCTCCACTCTCACAGAGATCTCTGAAGGGCATTGTTCACAATATCCGGCTAGCTGTAGGTGACACTCATGTGGAGGATATATCTTGTTTTGTCCTTAACGGATTGCCTTCTCCTCTAGTTTTGGGGTTACCCTGGCTCACTAGACATAACCCCACTATTGATTGGCAAGGAAGGCAAAAAAATGAGTGGAGTGACTTTTGTAGAGAGAATTGTCTCACAGCGACTTTTGCAGAGGTGTCTACTAAATCTGTCCAATCATTTCTCTCTGATTTCTCGGACGTGTTTTCCGAGAGCGGTGTTCAGGAGCTACCTCCTCACCGGGAGTTTGACTGTCCCATTAACCTCATTCCCGGCGCCAAGCTGCCAAAAGCACGCCTCTACAATCTCTCACAACCGGAAAGAATCGCAATGCGAACTTATATCTCCGAGAGTCTCGAGAAGGGGCATATTCGTCCCTCAAAGTCACCTGTGGCCGCGGGTTTTTTTTTTGTTAAAAAAAAAGATGGCTCTCTGAGACCTTGCCTAGATTTTAGGGAGCTGAACCGTATCACGATTCGCGATCCCTATCCCCTTCCTCTGATCCCGGACCTCTTCAACCAAATTGTTGGGGCCAAGGTGTTTTCCAAATTGGATTTGAGAGGCGCGTACAACCTGGTCAGGGTCAGAGAGGGGGATGAATGGAAAACGGCCTTTAATACCCCTAACGGGCATTTCGAGAATCTCGTTATGCCTTTCGGCCTGATGAATGCTCCGGCCGTCTTTCAGCATTTTGTTAATAGTATTTTTTACCATTTAATGGGGAAATTTGTATTGGTGTATCTTGATGATATTTTGATTTTTTCCCCTGATGTTCAGACCCAACAGGATCATCTTTTTCAGGTTCTGCAGATTCTGCGGGAAAATAAATTGTACGCCAAGCTGGAGAAATGTCTTTTTATGGTATCGGAGATTCAATTTCTGGGTTTTCTCCTCTCTGCTTCTGGTTTTCGCATGGATCCGGAGAAGGTCCGTGCTGTACTTGAGTGGGAGCTTCCTGAGAATCAAAAGGCATTGATGCGCTTTCTGGGTTTTGCGAACTATTACAGAAAGTTCATTTTTAATTATTCCTCTGTTGTCAAACCCCTTACTGACATGACAAAAAAGGGGGCGGATTTTTCCTCTTGGTCGGAGGAGGCGCTTGCAGCCTTTTCTAAGATTAAAGAGAGTTTTGCGTCTGCTCCTGTCTTGGTGCATCCCGATGTTTCCTTACCTTTTATTGTTGAGGTGGATGCTTCCGAGGTGGGTGTGGGTGCGGTTTTGTCCCAGGGCCCTTCTCCTGCCAAATGGCGACCCTGTGCCTTTTTCTCTAAAAAACTCTCCCCGGCAGAGAGAAACTATGATGTGGGAGATAGGGAGTTGTTGGCCATCAAGTTGGCTTTCGAGGAATGGCGCCATTGGTTGGAGGGGGCCAGGCACCCTATCACCGTTTTTACCGACCATAAGAATCTGGCATACTTGGAGTCGGCCAGGCGTATGAATCCGAGACAGGCCAGATGGTCTCTGTTCTTCTCCAGATTCAATTTTGTTGTTACATTCCGACCTGGGATAAAAAATGTGAAGGCTGATGCTCTCTCTCGCTGTTTTCTGGGAGGAGGAAACTCCGAGGACCCGGGTCCCATTTTGGCGGAGGGGGTAGTTGTTTCTGCTCTATATTCCGATTTGGAGGCCGAGGTCCAGGCTGCCCAGACTGAGGCACCTGCCCGTTGTCCTTCTGGGAAGTTGTTCGTGCCTCCTGAGCTACGTCACAAACTCTTTAAGGAGCATCATGATACGGTTCTTGCTGGTCACCCCGGGAGTAGAGCCACGGTAGATCTCATTGCTCGGAGATTTTGGTGGCCGGCTCTTCGTAAGTTGGTGGAGGGTTTTGTGGCTGCTTGTGAGACGTGCGCTCGCGCTAAGGTCCCTCGTTCACGGCCTTCAGGTTCCCTTCTCCCGTTACCCATACCTTCCCGTCCTTGGACACACCTGTCCATGGACTTTATCACGGATCTTCCTCGTTCCTCGGGGAAGTCGGTGATCCTGGTGGTGGTGGACCGTTTTAGCAAGATGGCTCATTTCGTACCTTTCCCTGGTTTACCCAATGATAAAACGTTGGCGCAAGCTTTTGTCGACCATATTGTTAAATTGCACGGCATTCCCTCTGATATTGTTTCCGATAGAGGCACGCAGTTTGTGTCCAGGTTCTGGAAGGCTTTCTGTTCTCGCCTGGGGGTTCGGCTGTCCTTCTCTTCTGCTTTTCACCCGCAGTCGAATGGTCAGACTGAGCGCCTCAATCAGAATCTGGAGACATATTTGCGCTGTTTTGTGGCAGAGAACCAGGAGGATTGGTGTTCATTTCTCCCTCTTGCTGAGTTTGCTCTGAACAACCGTCGTCAGGAATCTTCTGATAAGTCACCATTCTTTGGTGCATATGGGTTCCATCCGCAGTTTGGGACATTCTCGGGAGGGGCTCTTTCTGGTTTACCTGAGGAGGAGAGATTTTCCTCGTCTTTGTCTACCATTTGGCAAAAGATTCAGAGTAATCTTAAAAAGATGAGTGAGAGGTATAGGCGTGTGGCTGATAAGAGACGTGTGCCTGGTCCGGACCTGAATGTGGGTGATCTGGTGTGGTTGTCTACAAGAAATATTAAACTGAAGGTTCCCTCCTGGAAATTGGGTCCCAAGTTTATTGGGCCTTATAAAATCTTGTCAGTCATCAATCCTGTTGCCTTCCGTCTTGATCTTCCACGGGTTTGGAAGATACATAATGTATTTCACAGATCTCTCTTAAAACCATATGTCCAGCCCACGGTACCCTCCTCTTTGCCTCCTCCTCCGATTTTGGTTGATGGCAATCTGGAGTTTGAGGTTTCCAGAATTGTGGACTCTCGCATTGTCCGCGGTTCTCTTCAGTACCTCGTTCATTGGAAGGGTTATGGTCCTGAGGAGAGGATGCGGGTTCCGGTGTCGGACATTAAAGCCACTCGCCTCATCAGGGCATTTCATAGGGCTCATCCTGAGAAGGTGGGTCCTGGGTGTCCGGAGTCCACCCGTAAAGGGGGGGGTACTGTCACTACCAGAGCTTTGGGACGTTCTCACAGCTCTGTTTCTCCACCCCTGTGATGAAGTCACTACTAGAGCTGGGAGGAGTTCTCACTGCTCTGTTTACTTTTGGTTTCCTTCCTCCCAGCTGTTCCTCATGCGTTTGATTTCCCTCTCCTTATATCACCCCTCCTCCTATTGTAGGGCGTGGATTATAGTTCTCATTTCAGTTGTAGCTCTTGCTTTAGTATCTTCACTTGTAGCTATCAGTTCACTGGACCTGTGTTCTGCTGCAGCAAGCACTCCGGATATTGCCAGCTGTCCTTGGATCCGTCTTCTCTGTGGCTGCAACACCTTCAGCTAAGTGTACAGACATTGTTGTGTACCTGATTATTTTCTGACTGGATCTGAGGTGGCCACGGTTCCCTCCATATACTGAGTAGGGCACCGGTGGCCGTGCCCCTTCCACTATTGTAGGGGTTACAGTGGTCATCAGTCTTAGGCACGTGGGCATGCCTCGTTCCGCCATTTGGATCCGGGCATGTGCTTTAGCAGCATAGGGAGAGCTTTGAGGGTCTGACAGGGGTCACCCTTTATCCTCCCTAGTTTGGGTCCGGTCAGTAGCTCTTTTTCTGTGTATACTATTGTTGCTCACATACAGCCGTGACACCTTGTGAGTGAGACATGAAGGGGACTATGCCTTTTACTGTTATATCAGGGATTTATGTCTGTCACAGTAATTGGAGGAATATATGACTGTCACTGGTATCGGGAAAGCAACTAGGTCTGAATTCATTTGTTTCACTATAGAGGATAGAAACGGCAGCACAAGCAATGAGACAAAGATATCAGTAAACTCTGTAGTCACAAAGAAGTCTTCATAGCGGTCTGGATGAGATGGAGAAGGAAGGGAAAAAGAACGACTACAATCAAAGAGATCATCACCTGTAAAGTCACAGAACTTAAATGTATTGTAATAAGATATATTATGCAGAGAATGTACAACTCGCATCTACCAGTATATGGTCACCATGGTATGGTATCATGCACTGCTTTACTGCAGTCCCTACTCGCATAACAACACCCTTTATTTTCAAGAGCACACCCCCAAATATGGCGCACACTGGATAGAGCCACCTGTGAGCTCCACCTCTTTTGTCTAAGACCATAGAGTCCGTTTTTTGGCACTAGATCCCTGCTGGCAACCCTATAGAGCATCAATAGAAAAGTGATAAAATAAAATTATATCTAAACCCTTGAAGAGGATAATAATTTAAGCCAGTGTTGTCACATTCCACAACAGAAAAATTATGATATTTTTCTGCATTTGGAATATCTGTAATGTGCAGTGTGTTTTATTATTCATTTCTGAAAGCTTTCTAGAGTCTTCAGACTGTACACAACATCATATTGAAGTACTGTGACTCATGAGTGGCTCGATTAAACTCAATCAAAGACAAACTCTCAAGAGAATCTAAAGTAAATTTACAGTAAAGCCCATGAAACTATGAATTATGGCACAAGACTTGCCCCTTCTCTTAGGAGAGTAACAGGATATAGCAAATAAACCAATTGTTACAGCTTAGGAAAAAAATCTGTATAAGCACTTTGTACCAAACTTCACAACAGGAAAGCTTAAAAAGGCTTCCTTGAGATATCGCTCTCTGGTTTATAAATGTTTCTAGGTTTAACTTAACATCTTCTTGGACTTTACAGTGATTGATTCTACAATTTAACTGAAAAGAAGTACATAGCTCTTCCTAGCAAGATAAAAGGCACTTCCAAAGAAGTTCCAAGACTAGAATGAGCAAACAGATAAAACGTATTAAAGAGATCCATAGACAAACAGACAGACAGACAGATTTGTAAGGTAATGCAGGAGCTTACCATAAAAAGTGACATGGTACCTGAATAAATTGAGCAGTGCTCCCAATGCACAACCCCTTTAATTGTTGTGTGGTGCTGCCACTTTGGCATTAAACAGTGCGGAGAAGATGCCAGATATTGTCAGCAGTGGCATGGCTAACGCATCTCCTGCTCATAGACACTGTGGATAGAGGGAGTGCTGGCCCCTGTTGCCATGGGAGCAGTTACGCTGGCCAGCGCATCACCATTCAGAAGAGGAGGAAGGAAGGAGGGGCCTAATTAAAGGTGCTGCCACTTAGTGCATTAAGGGCCACATGGTGTGCTCTCAATCCCTGCTGGGGGTGAGGGTTTAAACAGGCCTGCTGCAGCAAGGGGGCTCTGAAATCCAGTGTGCAGAAGGAGTGTGGCTGGGGTTGTGCAACAGAAGCGGGGCCACAGACCAGGCTCAGAGGAGAAGACTGGAGACCAGAACTACATGATGGCAGTGTATAGTGTTAAGAAAGCAGCCACATACACATTCAAGTCACATTATTATGGCCACTTCATACTTCCGAAGTCTGCAGTGCGTAGCTCGTGAAGGATATCACATAGGGTGAGCTGGCTTAGTGGGTATATAAGGTATGTGATAGGATGTCTGCACATGTATCCTTCATTACTGTCATGGGAAAAAGGAGTGATTTTTTACAGTTGCAAAAAGGGATGATTATTGGCATTTGGGGCAAGGATGGCAGTATTTTTAAAACAGCAGTTTGTAAACTGTTCACGAACTGCTGTGGTAAAAATGTATCGTGGGTGGACAAATGGCACCATTGTGAAGAAGCGACGTGGAAACTGCAGGCTATGAAGTGAACCCTCACTGCAGTGAACCCTACTGCGTATGGGGCTGCGAAGCAGATGGATGGTCACTGCATATCGGCTAAAGAAATTGCATTGACAGAAAAAGGTTCAATTTTCACAGCAGTAACGGAATTGGACCTTGCTGATTGGGAAAGACTTGCCTTATCTGATGAGTCACATTTTTTGCTTCATCGAACAGATGGACGTTAGCATGTCAGGTGAGAAACATCAGAGAGCAGATACCCTGCAACCATTGATGGAAGAAAACAAGCTGATGGTAGCATCGTTATGGTTTGGGAAATGTTTTTGTGGCATTCTCTGGTCCTACTCATCCATGCAGAAGGCACTCTCATCTGATCACATACACCCATACATGTTGATTGTTTTCCCTAGGACAGATTGAAGAGCATGACCAAGACTTCCAATTACTACTCTGCAGTGGCGTACCGCCCATAAAGGCAGACCACGCCGTTGCTATGGGGCCCGCGGCACAGGGGGCCCGGAGCACATGGAAGGCCCCGCCCCCTATGTCTCTGCACAGACAGTTTATTAATACACTACAGGCATTGAGGCGGCCTGTGCCCCGCCCACTTGTGTTCTCCCTCAGGCCCCCCTCCTCCCCCTGCTCCATTTCTAACCTCCGTGATCCGGGCTGCCTCCCTGCCAGGCACTGCGTCCGCTCTGCTGTATAATTACACACTGGCCAATCAGCATTTAGCAGCGCAGAGAGGCTGCTGCTGATTAGCCAGTGTATCGCTGGAAGGCTGCAGGAGCAGGCGCACATATAGAGGTGCGCACCGCTTTAGTGTCCCGTGCACTCACGTCTGCCCCAAGTCTTGTCATCAGCCCCCCTTCACCACGCCGCCCCCCCCCCCCCCCCCCGGCCGCCCAGACTAAAGCACCGCTCTGGAGTCCGGACAGTGAACACAGACAAAACACACTGTTGTCTGTAGTGTGCCACTGCTACAGTAAGAGGTCAGAAGTCTTGATGGGGGAGGGCAGCAGCAAGCAGTGTTTTTTTGTTTTTGTTTTTTTTTTTAGGGGGGGGGGCGGCTGTAAGCTTATAAAGAACTCAGGAGGACAGTGTGCTTTCCTGCTACTCCTCACCCCCACCCTGGGCATTTTGGGGGGCATTTTAGGGATTGGATAACCCCTTTAACTCGCTGATGCTGAGTATGCACATAGCCACCAATCATATTTTCCCCCAGCACAGAAGTCACCTTTGGGCGGCGGGGGAATATGATTGGTGGCTATGTGCACACTTAGCATAGGCAGCATGGAGTTAAAGGGGTTATCCAATCCCTATAATGCCCCCCTGCCAACCCCTCCCGTCACGCAGATTAAAACATTCGCCGACATGGGGGGCAGCCAATAGCAGGCCACGATGGGAACCAGCCTCCCTAGCATTGCGGGTGATGCTAGGGAGGCTCATTTCTGACGCGGCCTGCTAGTGGGAAGCGGGCAAAAAAATTCCAAATGGGGTAGAATTTTTTTTAAAAAGTGTAAAAATTACCGTAATTAAAACTTTTTTACATCACCATATTCTGACCCCCATAACTCTTTTTATAGTTATGATCCCTGCCATGCTACTTCTTTTGACTTGGACTTTTAGATGCAGAACCATGTCACCTTCAAAGTAAGTTAATAATTTTTATATATATATATTTTTTTTAGTATCTTAGCCTACTTTCACACTAGCGTTTTTTCTGCATCCGGCAGGGTTCAGCAAAAACGCTTCCGTTACTGATAATACAACTGTCTGCATCAGTTTGAACGTACCCAGTTGTATTATCTTTAACATAGCCATAACGGATCCGTCATTAACTCCATTGAAAGTCAATGTTGCGGTTTGCTCTCCGGTATAGGAGCACAACTAAATGGAATGAAATTTATTTTGGAGCGCTCCATTCTGTTCAGTTTTGTCCCCGTTGACAATGAATGGGAACAAAACTGAAGCATTTTTTCCCCACTTTTGAGTCCCTATGAGGGATCTCAATACCGGAAAACTTTAACGCTACTGTGAAAGTACCCTTATCTATAATATTTGATTTCTGTTTTATTTCACAGAATAAATCCTTATTGGAAAATACGTATACATTTTTTTAAATTACTGTAACAAAGTTGGTTAATAAAAAAAAAAATGAAAAAGATTTTTCCCTAACGGTTTCAGTAGGTCATGCATACATTTCTTTATTAGCAAATGAGGTTGTGGCAGGGGAGGAGCCATGACAAAAGGTGGGATGGGCCAGGGGCGGGTAGTGGGCGGGGTTAGGGGGCCCAATTTAGATTCTTGCTATGGGGCCCAGTGATTTCTATGTACGCCCCTGCTACTCTGGCCCCTAATTCCCCAGACTCGAACTACATGGAGCTTCTGTGGGACCACATTGACTGTCCTATTTACTCTATGACTCCTCCACCCAGTAACCTCCAGCAGCTGTGAGATGCACTGCAGTCAGCATGGCTCCCGATGCCTGTAACAACTCCTAGCCCATCTAGCTGCTGTCTGTGCTGCACACAGTGATTACTCTTGATATTAGCTGGTGGTCATTATAATGTAACTCGACTGTGTATTTGCCATCAGTGATTATGTGAAATACAGCAGCAGACAGCAGTAGATGTAATGGCTTCAGTGAAGACTAGCAATGAGCTGATGCATGGGAGCAGAAGTCTCACTTCCCACCAAAGGGCCAGATGAGACAGACAAGCATTTAGAAAGAAGAGGCAGATTACATAGATTACAAAAATGTACATTTTTATTATTTTTTCTCCTGGGGGAGCATCAGGCATTGGGGGTAAATAGGGTGGGCAATTGATATAAATGGATTTTATAACGTGATAATGTAAATTATTAACTATTAATATTGTTACTGGATAAAATGTAATTGTACTGGGTTTATAATGTGAAATTATTGATAATTAATACTGTGGATGATTGTGATGAAATTGTGGAATACCAATAAAGAATAATAAAAAAAAATTAAAAAAAAGAAGAAAGAAGAGGCAGAAGATTTAATGCTGCTGGAATAAGCCAATGCCATGGCCTGTGCATCAGGCCCTAGGAACACTGGAGCAGTAGGAGGAATAGTAACCCAAGCAAGTGTAACAGCCTGCAACTAGTGAAGTGACCCCAAGCTAGGTCTAGCCTAGTACCTATTCGTGAAAACCAATATGCTTAATGTGCCATTTAGGAGACTGTAACAGATACATGTATAGGACTATCACATTGAGTGACACAACTGTTAAGCGTGTGAACTGTAAATATGTTCTGATGCAACCTGCTCCTGATGAAGGGGATCCCAGTGACCCCAAAACGCGTTGAGCCTACTCCTACTCCTACCCTGTGCTAATAAAAAGGGAAAATAACCAGATGTTCCATCTGTGACTGCCGTTATTTCCGGACGATCTTACAGGCGATCCAGGCGCAGGAGGAAGCAGAGTGGGTGAAGTCTGCACATTTATATAAACGCTGTGTTTTTAAAAAACCATATTAAAGCTACCCCATATTTAACCATTTTACTACAAGTGGACTATTACTTCTGAGGCATTTGGTGCCAGATACAGGTTTTTTCCTTTCGTTTTTTTGTCCTATGGCTGTGATTGGCCAGGGCAGCATGTGACCCAGCCTCTATATAAGCTGGAGTCACGTAGCGCTGCACGTCACATCAGCTCTTACTAGTGTAGGGAGAGGATGCTGCAGCTGTGAGGGAGAGATTAGGAAACTATTCTGGTAATTATTTTTGTGGGTGCTATGCTACATTTTTGTACCCCTGAGCCCAGTGCCACAGAGAAATAAGCTTTAATCAGTCTGTTTGTTAGGTGGGCGTCGGTGACCATTTTTGCAAGTGCAATGCACTTGTAACTGCATGTGTGCCAGGGACATTACTTTAATCATGTTCTGGTAGCTCAGTGGGCGACACCTAGGCATTCATTTTTTAAGGACACCTGCACTGCATATGTGCCAGGGGAAGGGAAAATAATATAGGTAATCCGTCTGTGACTTCAGGGCCCCGGGGGGGGGGGACTAATTGACATTTTTTTCTGTGAAGTACCCCTGTGCTGAATATCCGACAGGGAAAATGTATTCATTAAATCCATCTGTTAGATTCCAGGTGGACAAATTCCCTTTTTTTGGCGGTCAAGTACCCCTGTGGCCTGCAGTGCATACCTGCCAGTGAAAATAATTCAATTACATTAGTCTGTCACATATTTGTGTGACCTAAAGCGATTTTTTCTCTTTCTGACACTGGCACTGCATATCTGACAGTCAAAAAAAAAACGTTAAATACTGCTGCTATATTGTTGGTTGAAAAAAGCACCCTTTTTGTGCTAGATAGTACATTTGCGCTGCATTTCTGACAGTCCAATAAAACCGTTAAATACTGCTGTTACATTGTTGGTTGAAAAAATCACCCTTTTTGTATTACTCCAGGTCTAAGAGACCCAGTATAGTGTATATAGCATCTATGGTCCTAACTCCAGCAACGCCCAATTTTCTTATGGAGTTGGAAAAAGTGTTGTTACAAGATCACTGCCCCAATAAAATAGTAGGGGGAGATTTTAACTCGGTGGTAAGGGATTTGGTGGACAGGAAACGTAGTGAGAATAGTGTGGGAGGGAGTAGATCACACGATAAGGCCATGGAACCCATAATATCAGGGGTGGGGCTGATAGATCCCTGGTGCCAACTACACCCGGATGAGAGAAGCTTCACTTTTTACTCCCACGATTCCCTTGCATGGGATTACATCCTAGTCCACCAATCCTTGCAGGGGAGGGTAGATATCACGACCATGGTCATGGTCGTGACTCCTGTATCCGCATGCTGTTGCCTGCGGTCTGGTTTGGTTGTTCAACCACAGGTGAGGGCCGCTAGTATGTTGCCTCACTTGTGGTTGCCGCTGGCAACATGTAGTTATTTCGCAGTTTAGCAGCCTGAGCTGGTGCTAGGCAGCTTGCTGTAAACTTCATGCGGTTGTACCTGGCAACCTATCTTTGTTAGGTGTGTCTTTTGTATGTCTGGTGTGCACAGGGTTTTAGTTATGTGTGCACTTTCTCCTTTAAGTGGTTGTCTTCCCTTCCCTGGTGTGAGAAGGGTTAATTCCCTTCTGTGTGTGTGAACACTGGGTGTGTCTGTGTGGGTGTGGCTACTTGGGCCTATATAGCCTCTGCTGAGAGCAGTAGTCAGAGGGGTACTTCAGCCATTGTCTGCTGGAGTCATCCTCCTACTTTATACCATCTGCCAGTGAGGGCCACCCTTGTGGTCATAAATGTTGTTATGTGATGTTAAGTTTATGTTTATGTGGTGTCTGTTATTAGTACAGCTATGGTTCTGGCTTCCTGTGTGTTTATGTGTGCTGTGTCTTTTTATGTCTGTGTGTGGACTTCAGCACTTGTGTCCAGGGATCCAGTCAGTGTGTCTGTGGCAGGTAGGGGTGGAAGTCTTTCACTCTCCTGTCATATCCATAGTCTGTTTATGTTTATATCCCCTTGCAGCTCGGCCAGTTTAGACTCCTGTTTCTCCGCATCCAGGAGGAACAGGTGGTCTACCCAGCTCCTAGTTCAGGGATCGGCGGAGGGTCAGTAGGGATCCAAGGTTCCTGAGCATGAGCCCTCCTACCTTCAAGGTCGGCTCATGCAGCTAGGAGTCAGGGTCAGATTAGGGATGCGTTAGGAGGTGACCTGCTCCCTAATTCTGTGGTCCTGGCCAAGCAGCGACTAACATCTCGTGGCATCGCACGGCTGAGGGTTTTCCCCATCCTCAGCCGTGACAGTAGAGGCTGCGGACATTGGTGATGTGGTCATCTCTGACCACGCACCTGTGCAATTAATTCTGAGGAATTCTTACCCTCGGGGTCCGGACTACTTATGGCGATTTCCTTTGCATTTAACCTCGAATGAGGACTTTGTGAACAAGTTAGTGGGATGGTGGGAAGAGTATCAGGACACTTATAAGGTTTATATAGACGAACTGTTTTGGAACACATCCAAAGCGGTAATGAGAGGGAGGATTATGAACTACATTTTCGGGATGACGAAAAAGGTTATGTTACAGCTGGAAAAGACAAGTAATAAAGTCAGAGTAGCCTATACCACCTTTTTAAATGATCCCACGGGGGAAAACAAGAGAAAGTGGACTGAGGCACGTCAGGAGTTTGGCCAATATACTAGGGATAGGGAGTCTCTGAAATTCACATAATTTGAGGCAACCTTACATAAGTTTGGGAATAAGGCCGGGCGTTTGCTGGCTAATTTGGCTAAAGGCCGGAAGCGACCTCAGTTCATTTCTAGCCTTAAAAACTCGAAAAATGAAGTGGTCACTGACCCGGCTGCTATAAACAATATAGTGGGGGAATATTATAGGGCTCTTTATAAGGATGAGACTCAGATCAGCCTCACTGACACTCTTCTCGAACAATTGAGTTTACCGACACTTAGCCAGGACCAGATTATGCACTTCAACGCGGATATTACTGTCGAGGAGCTTCAATCTGTGATCAAGCATTTGGGAAACTCTAAAGCCTCAGGACTGGATGGTCTCACGGGGGAATATTATAAAGCTTTGGTGCTACAGCTGTCCCCGATTTTAGTGCGGTTATTTAATGATGTACTAAAAGGAACAGCTCACCCTGATAAAGAGAATGTTTCTTATATTAAGTTGCTGCCCAAAACAGGGAAAGACCCCCAGATGCCAGGCTCGTATAGACCCATCTCGCTTATTAACGTAGACACAAAGATACTTTCTAAATTGATGGCTGATCGTCTAGCGACATTGATGCCTGCCCTGATAGCCCCCGAGTAGGTGGGATTCGTCCAGGGACGCTCAGCAGTGACAAACATTAGAACTGTGCTGGCGGTCCTAGATAGGGTCCATCACGAGCTGAGAAAGGGAGAGACCCCAGCCATGCTCACATTAGACGCCGAGAAAGCATTTGATAATGTCAGGTGGGCATGGTTGGGGGCGGTCCTGGATAAGATGGGTTTCTATGGACCTTTCAGGGTGTTCCTGTCCAAGTTGTATAGCAATCCTACAGCGAGAGTGTACACTCAAGGCTTCCTTTCCAAGCCCTTTCATCTTTAGAAGGGTACACAGCAGGGGTGCCCTTTGTCACCCCTCCTTTTTAACTTGGCACTGGAGCCCCTGGCAAGGAGTCTGAATCAATCGGATTTATTTGAAGGGATAATGATAGGAAACAAGCAGCTAAAGACAGCTTTGTTCGCTGACGATATAATTCTCTTTTTGGCTAAACCACAGAGACACATTGAGAAAATCTTTGAGGCTCTAAGGGTCTTTGGCTCTTACTTAGGGTACAGGGTGAATACGTCCAAATGCGAGCCTTTGACATTATTCTCGGAAAAAGGAGGCTCTTACGGTGGCCGTCTCGACTCTCTGTTACACGAGCTGATTCTCATATTACATACTTGGGTATTAAAATAGGGAAACATCCTCATTCTATATATCAGTTAAATTACCCTCCATTGATATCCAAAATAATGGCAGACCTGACCAGATGGAAGAATCTCCCGTTATCTTTGTCGGGGAGATGTCATTTAATTAAAATGATGGGCATGTCTAGGCTCCTGTATCCGCTACAGACTATGCCCTTACTACTTCGACATGCGGACATTAAGTTGCTGGAGAGCAGGTTTATTTGTTTTTTATGTAATGGGAAGAGGCCAAGAATCTCATTAGAAAAGCTAAAATTGAGGAAAGAGCATGGGGGATTGAATTTCCCAGACGAACGAGGATATAACTTGACGTGTATAAGCAGACATATTTTGGATTGGATCAACAAAACGTCATACTACTCAAATCTAGCCTTAGAAAGACAGCTGGCTGCGCCTTGGGATTTGGTAGCCTTGATGCATACTAGCTTACCCAGGCTCCCGATCTCAATAAAAAGGTCACTGATACTGAGAGATACAATATTAACATGGAAGATTTTGAGGAAACATTTTCATTTATCTTATCAGTTTTCCAAGCACCTTCCGCTGACAAATAATCCTGGCTTTGAGCCGGGAAGTAACAGTAAGCTTTCAGCAATGGGTATTAAAAGGGATAACGAAAATGGGGGATTTATTTAAAGAAGGAGAGAGCCATTGGGCCACGCTGCAGGAGCTAGAGGAAAGATTGGGGTTGCGGGGACCTAATTTTATTTCAAGCCACGGAGGCTCCTATTGCTATATCTTCCTTTACTACAAAACCACAGCAGCAAAGAAAAAACTTAAGAGATTAGCATATCTCCATGGTAACAAACCCCTCCCACATGGTCCCCTATATATAGTCTCTGTCACAGGAAACCCTCCTCTTTCTTTGCTGCTGCCACAGCTAAGTACTTCACTGTGTCATTTTTTCTAATGTTATGCATAGTAGATATATATATTTCTTTCCATTACAGGGTGCACTCTTCTTTATTCACTAACTTAATTTCTGTCAGTTTATTGTTTTTCTCTGGTTTATTTTGCCCAGGTAGTTTAAAAAATGTTATCTACATTGCGCCCATTAGGTTTTTCTTCATACTGCTTCCCTATTGTCTTACTCTTCTATCGGCTCTCAGATATTACCCCGCAACCGCACTTCCACTTTCGCCGTACCTGACAGGGTTTCCGTCTTCCGTTTGGTTCACTTCTCGGCAGCCATTTTATCACCTGTCACTTATCTTTCCTTTGAGCGCGCGTTTCCACTAAGCCACGCCCCCTCTTTTTTCTCAGGTGAATTTATTCCCTGCATCGCTTCAGATAGAACTGCTCTGCGTCTTGTGGGGTAACTCACCCCGTTTATTTGTGTGCCTTTTCTTTCAGCTACCCCATACTTTATAGTTTATAATAGTGACATTTATCACTAAACCCAGGCCCATTAATTATTCATTTATACTGTATCCTACATAGGCTATTATGGCTCATACCCCATTTAAACAGTCTATGGCAGAGGATTCTGAGGTAGAATTTCACTCCCCTGCTACAGCTCTTACATTTAGTGGAGCCCCTTTAATGTTAGAACCTTCCCATGTGGATATCCTACAACGCTCTGTGTCAGAGGCTATTATGGCGGCAATGGGATCCATGTCCCATTCCCTATCCAGGTCAATTGCTGATGCACTCATAGTTCAACCCCACCCACCCAGGGTTGACACCCAATCAGGTACTGCTTCCCATCCAACCTCCAGAACCGAATTGATTGGTGTGTCCAAAGCCACCCATGATAGCGCGCCAGAATCACGCAAAAGAGCCTATTCCCGCCAGGCAGAAAAGGCGAGGAGCTGGAAATGTGCCAGAGCACAACTAGAGTCAGATTCAGGATCCGAAATTGGTTCCGACTACGAGGAGGTTAGGTTCGAGGATGAGGAATTCCCAGATGCAGACCTGTCTGACTCCCCATCTGCTCGGCCCATTAATAGTTCCACTACTGCGGCAGGACCGTCTACTTCTCAAGCTGCATCAGGTTCATCGGGCCCTTTGACCGACCCCTCTGGGGAGCCATTATTTGACGCCGACTCACTACACCATCCAAGATCGGCTGAATGGCTACCGCTGAATCATGTAGCCCAATATCTGGAATCCAGAGTCCGCTGCCCTCTCAGTAAGGAGGCACGTAAAAAGCTCAAAGCCGAATGCCCGCGGCCTTTAATAGCAAACAAAGTTTGCGATACACCAGCAGTAGACCCTAAGATGGTCCAATTTCTTTCCAAAACTGGCTGGAATCCTAGGAGAGGCCTAGATTCTGCTCTTCGGGCGTGCCAGGACAAGCTCCTGGACGTCTTTGGGCCCCTAGCCAAGGTTTTCGAATTGGCCGAGACCGCTAGAGCGGCTAATGAATTTGTGGACCCTGAGGTCCTCCGTGGTTGGACACAACGTGCCATTTGTATAGCCGGGAATGTTAACACTTCCCTTTCAATCGAGAGACGTAAGGCGATCTTATTTAAGATCGAGCCAAAATTATCTAATCTGGCCCTATCCGAAGCAGGTAGTGAGGCACAAGGTCTCCTTTTTGGCGACTCATTTATAAAAGATATGAGCAAATATGTTGGAGCATTTACGGCCCTTGATAAGGCCCAATCCTCTATGAGGAGGGTTTTCCATCCTCGTTTTTCACACAGGGCCGGCAGTTCCAGGGGCCGTCTGTCCGGCCGCTCCTCATTCCAGACCCGGGGCTCGGGTCGAGGTTCCTACAACCACCGCTCCTTCTCTGAAAGATCCTCATTCCAGGATTCCAAACAACCATCGGGTTCATTCCCATCACGAGGTTCTCCCAATCGTAGAGGCTTCCGTGGAGGCTCCAGCTCCCGTCGCCCTTTCGGTAAGTGTACCTCCACTTCTTTCTTCTCCAATTTGTGTAGGGGGCAGACTCCGACATTTTTCTCGTCTTTGGTCCACCATCACCACGGACACTTGGGTGCTTTCCACAATTCTTGGTTTCCAAATAGAGTTGGTAAGTCTTCCGAGTCTCCCCTTCCCTCCCCACCCTATGATCACCCCATCAGACACCCTATTTCATATAGACAGGGAGCTGATGGACCTGCTCAGAAAGGAAGCGATCGAACGTGCACCAAATTTCCCTGGGGGTGTCCTGAGCACTGTCTTTCTGGTACACAAGAAGGGCGGCCAAATGCGTCCCGTCATCAACCTGCGCCCCCTAAACAGTTTTGTACGGTATCGACACTTCAAGATGGAGGGCATCCATCTTCTCAGGGATCTTCTACTAAAAGGGGATTGGATGGTAAAACTCGACCTAAAGGACGCATACCTCACTGTCCCAGTAGAAGAATCCCTCAGAGACCTACTTCGGTTTCTGTGGAAGGGAGAAACTTGGCGCTTCACTTGCCTCCCCTTCGGCCTCTTGTCGGCTCCATGGTGTTTCACCAAACTCATGCGGCCGGTAGTAGCATGGCTTCGCAGTCGAGGAATTTAACTAATTATCTACCTGGACGACATCCTTTTGTTGGCCCAGGACAGACATACCCTTCTATCACATCTGGAACTCACTTCGAACCTGTTAACCGGGTTAGGATTCCTCATCAATTACGACAAGTCCGTTTTGACCCCAGCACGGACAATGGAATTCCTAGGGTTTTCTGTGAATTTGGTAGCAGAAACCCTCAGTCTTCCGATAACAAAGATCAGGGAGATTCGCAAGGAATTACGCAGAACACTGGAAATACCACAAATTTCCCTTTGACATCTAGCTCGGATCATTTGCCTCCTATCCTCCTCCATCCAGGCCGTTTTTCCAGCCCCTTTACATTACCGGGCCCTTCAACGCCTGAAGACGGCCCATTTACACAGGGGAGCCACCTACGCGGATCTTATTTGTCTAGACGACGAAACTCGGGACGAAATCCGTTGGTGGATCTGCAATCTCCAAGCCTGGAATGGGAAGGCGATTTGCGGTCCTCGTCCGGATTTTACAGTGGATTCCGATGCCAGCCTCCTCGGCTGGGGGGCCCACTGCGAAGGCATTTCTACCGGAGGTCCTTGGTCGATGGAGGAATCTCCTCTGCACATCAATGCTTTGGAGCTCCTGGCGGGCTCATTCGCCATTCGCAATTTTGCGAAAGACATGATCAGAACTTGCATTCGACTACGCATGGACAACGTCTCCGCTGTCCGTTATGTCAATGCCATGGGCGGTACACACTCTCCCATGCTTTCTCATTTGGCCAGGGAATTCTGGTCTTTCTGTCTGAGCCGGGAACTTACAGTGGTGGCGGAATATATTCCAGGATTACACAACGTTCAGGCGGACTGGAGCTCACGCTATCTCAGGGATGCCAGCGATTGGAGATTAAACTCGCAAGTGTTCTCTGCCATCTCCTCAGTCTGGGGTCCTGTTTACATCGACCTCTTTGCTTCCCGTTTGAACAAACAGCTACCGAGATTCTTCAGTTGGCGCCCGGAACCGGAAGCGGAAGCTGTGGACGCATTCCTTCAGGACTGGTCCGAAGACCTCCACTACGCGTTTCCGCCGTTCTCAATGATCCCGAGAACCCTGAGTCAAGTTTGTTTCCAATCAGCAGAGATCATCTTGATTGTTCCGTTCTGGACCACTCAGTTGTGGTTTCCCAACCTTTTGGAGCTTCTCATCCTTCCTCCTTTTCTCTTGCCAGATTGTCCAGATCTTCTCTTAGGTCCGGGAGATGTTCAACACCCTCTTCTTCTGGAGGGTTCTCTTCGACTACTAGCTTGCAGAGTATCAGGCGTTCCCACGAAGGCCGCGACCTTTCGGAAGCAACTTGGAGATTACTGGAGGAGTCTTGGGCTCCCAGCACCAGACGGGTTTATAAAGCAGCCTGGAGATCTTGGTCTAGTTGGTGCGTGGACCGGAGTCTGGATCCCGTTTCGCCCCCTGTAGTGGACATCTTGAGTTTTCTTACTTCCCTATTCGAGGATGGTAAGGCCTATCGGACTATAAATCTTTTCAGATCCGCCATTTCCTCTTTTCACCAGGGTTTCGAAGGCCGTCCAGCTGGACAACACCCATTGGTCTGTCGCTTACTCAAGGGTTCCAGGATGTCCCGTCCTCCCAGACTACGTTTTTCTGCCACATGGGACGTTTCTTTGGTTTTAAATTTCTTCTCTTCCTGGCCTTCCAACTCCGAACTTTCATTACGTCAATTGTCGGCTAAGCTAGTCACTTTGTTCTGTCTTATCTCTTGCAAGAGAGTTTCTGACGTGAGAGCTTTAGATTATGACGCCAGATTTTTCTCTCCTGAAGGAGTCACTTTTGACATTTCTCGTCGAACTAAGACCCAGATTCGCTCCGTTTCTTTTCCTTGTTTTCCGGCGGTTCCCGCTCTCTGTCCGGTATCTTGTTTACGGGAATATGAGTCTCGAACCTTATCTCATAGTTCCAACGAGGTCCCTCAATTGTTCCTTTCTTATCGCCATCCGTTCGCCCCGGTCTCCACCACGACTTTGGCCAGGTGGGTGAAATGGCTCATGTCTTTGACAGGCGTTGACACTTCCGTATTCACTGCTCATTCTACTCGGAGCGCGTCTTCCACTTCTATGATGGCAACAGGTGCTCATCTGGAAGACGTTATGAAAATTGCAGACTGGTCCAGGGTATCAACTTTCAGAGAATTTTACTTTCGTCCTACTCAACATGTATTTTCCTCTGTTATTGGACAGCTTTAAACTCGCAATAGGAGCCTCCGTGGCTTGAAATAAAATTGGATGATTTTACTAATTTATGACGTAAAGTCATGATTTTATTAAAGACACGGAGGCGAGTTTTGCCCCCCCCCCCCCCCTCATTTTCTTATTTCCCTCCCTTGTCACATGAATTAATATATTTATCTTACTATTTTGCTTTTGTATTGATTACTTTATGCTTACTATTTATCATGTTGTTTACTGCTTTGCATACATATTTTATTTTAAAGGAGACTAGTATCCCCTCTATGTGATTTCCTGTTTCTGTTCTTTCTTCCAGTGTGACTTAATCATCTTTATTGGCTGGATTACATATGATCTACGTTCCTAGTTTCCAGTTACAGCATCGCAGTTCCAGTTCCTCCGGTTTCTCGAATTCTGTTTTCCAAGGTTCCTGAAGAGTTGGAGTGGCATCCGCCAAGAAAGAGGAGGGTTTCCTGTGACAGAGACTATATATAGGGGACCATGTGGGAGGGGTTTGTTACCATGGAGATATGCTAATCTCTTAAGTTTTTTCTTTGCTGCTGTGGTTTTGTAGTAAAGGAAGATATAGCAATACTCGCCTCCGTGTCTTTAATAAAATCATGACTTTACGTCATAAATTAGTAAAATCATCCAATTATCTCCCTTTTCTGCAGATTAGAAATTATAGTAGGAGTCTTGTTAGGGATCTCTCTCAGGAGTGGAAACAAAATGACTTTGATTCTTTCCTCAGTATTAAGGCTAGACCTACAATAACACTACTTTATCAACTGTTAAGAGACAGATGGAGGTCTAGGGATCGCAAGAAAATCTTCAATAAGTGGGGACAGATATTGCAAATAGAGATTTCCAAACAAGTCTATTTAGGTCTATCGGCTTTGTATAAGCCGATAATTAACGAGAAGTGGCGAGAAACCCATATTGAAATATTGCACCACACAATTTATGGCTTTAATCTGCCTTGCCAGAGAGGGGATTTAGAAAGATTGACAGCATGTCCCAAATGTCAATTGTCAAATGCAGATATGTTCCACGGCCTATGGAGCTGTCCCAATTTGGAAGGGTTCTGGTCGCAGATGGGTTCGGATTCTTTGGCAAATTAGCACTTTTAGGGGAAATATCACTCCATCCCTTGCAATAATACATACTGATAAAGAGTAAGAGATCCTAGAAGATGGGGGGGGACCTACAAAGGTTTGATCGCAGGTGGGCCATAGGCTATTGATGATAGCCAAACAAAGTTTATTACGGTGGTGGCTTAGATCTGAAGTCCCGACTAGTGAAATGATACTCACCCAACATAGACATGTATTTCATTTGGAGTGGATGGATGCGCTCAATAGCAAAGAGATTTTGGGTCAAAAATTATATCAGGTTTGGAAGAGATTCCTTCTAGCATATGTCTCGGAGTCGGAGTATCCAAAGATAATGTCCCCTTTTAAACTGGCGTCTTGGTATTTGGTAGAAAATCTGAAGGATGGGTTGGGGAAATTGAAAGTGAGTTGAAAATCTGGTCGATCAAAACAGGATTTTTGCCATAAATGTGCTACTGGGAGGGGGCACGAAGATAGGCTGAGATGTGGGTTTTAATAAGGGAGTGGGGGGGTTAATCTTTTCAATTTTGGGTTATTTTAATTTCTGTAAGCTCTTCAGAAATCTTGCCTATATGATGTTCCTTTTGTCGTTGAATACAACAATGACTTTGTTTGTATTGTATTAAATACTTCTATTTGGCAATGGAAAATTCAAAAAAGAAATGTGAAAAAAAAGCACACTGCATTTCTGACAGCCCAATAAAACAGTTAAATACTGCTGTCACATTGTTGGTTAAAAAAAAAGAACACTTTTTGTGCTATATTGTACATTTTCAGCCTGCGCTGCATTTCTGACAGTCCACTAAAACCGTTAAATACTGCTGTTACATTATTGGTTGAAAAAAGCACACTTTTTGTGCTTGATAGTACATTTGCAGCCTGTGCTGCATTTCTGACAGTCCACTAAAACCGTTAAATACTGCTGTTACATTGTCGGTTGAAAAAAAATAGATTTTTCTGCTAGATAGTACATTTGCGGCCTGAGCTGCATTTCTGACAGTCCAATAAAACCATTAAATACTGCTGTTACATTGTTGGTTGAAAAAAAGCACACTTTTTGTGCTAGATAGTACATTTTCAGCCTGCGCTGTATTTCTGACAGTCCAATAAAACCGTTAAATACTGCTGTTACATTGTCGTTTCAATAAAACTCCCTTTTTGTGCTAGATAGTACATTTGCCGCCTGCGCTGCATTTCTGACAGTCCAATAAATCGGTTAAATACTGCTGTTACATTGTTGGTTGAAAAAAGCACACTTTTTGTGCTAGATAGTACATTTGTGGCCTGCGCTGCATTTCTGACAGTCCAATGAAACCAGTCAATACAAATTCACATCTTTTGTGACCGTGAAGTAATTGTACTAAATTCGCCTGTCAAACTGTTGCGTGACCTCAATAAATTTTTTCTCTTTATGACACCGGCACAGCCTTACTGTCAGTGAACTTAATTTTAACTATTGGCGGTTACATTGTCGCCTGACATAAACCATCTGTTAGTTTGGTGGGTGAATATAAAGAATGAGGAGAGCGTCAAATAAGCGACATGGCCCTGGTAGTGGTGCTGCTGGTGTTGGTGGAGCTCCTGTTGCAGGGACAGGATGTGGTCGATCTGTGCCAGTTACACGCACAAGTGAAACACCTTCCTCAGGTGCGAGTAGGCGAAAAAACCTTCAGCATTATTTGGTAGGCCTGAATGCCGCTCTACGAATGGTGAGCCCAGAACAAGTACAGGCGATAGTAGATTGTCTGGCTGACAGTGCCTCCAGTTCCTTCACATTGTCTCCCACCCATTCCCCTGCTGAAAGATCAGAGTTGGCACCTGCAGTCCATGGCCATCAGTCTTTCACCTCACCCCCTTGCAAATCAGCCAAGCAGTCTGAGCCCTAAGTCATGTAGCAGTCTCTTTTGCTTTTTGATGACTCCGCTAGCAGGGTTTCCCAGGGCCATCCACATAGCCCTGCCCCAGAAGTGGAAGAGATTGAGTGCACCGATGCCCAACAACTTATGTTTCAGGATGAGTACATGGGAGGACCACCGCAGCACGTCTCAGATGATGACGAAACACAGGTGCCAACTGCTGTGGCTTTCTGCAGTGTGCAGATCTACAAGGAGGGCAGGGGTGAAGACTGGGTGGAAGATGATGTGGAGGACGATGAGGTCCTGGACCCCACATGGAATCAAGGTCATGCGCGTGACCTGTGTTGTTCAGAGGAAGAGGCGGTGGTCGCACAGAGCCACCAGCACAGCAAAAGATGGAGCTAGGTGCAAAAGCGGAGCGGCCGCCCCCTAGACAGTACGCCTGCCACTGCCCACCGCACCAAGGGACCGAGCACACCAAAGCCAGCTGCAAGGAGTTCCCTGGCATGACAGTTCTTCAGACAATGTGCTGACGACAAGACATGAGTGGTTTGCACGCTGTGCAATCAGAGCCTGAAGCGAGGCATAAACGTTCTAAACCTGAGCACAACCTGCATGACTAGGCATCTAAGTGCAAAGCACGAGCTGCAGTGGAGTAGACACATCAAAAACCAAGAAAGGTCTCTGGCTCCTTCTGCTTCCTCTTTTGCTGAAGTCTCGACCACTTCATTCCCCTCTGGAGTAACAGTGGCACCAAACAGGATCTGCCAGCAACGTCACCACCTCGGTCACCAAGCATATCCACAATGTCCCATGGAAGCGTTCAGCTGTCTATTCCCAAACACTGGAGCGAAAGAGGAAGTACCCCCCTAATCACCCCCGATCCCTGGTCCTGAATGCCAGCATTTCCAAATTCCTGGCCTTTGAAATGCTGTCATTCCCTCTGGTGGACACAGACAGTTTTAAGAATCTGATGGCAGTGGCTGTCCCACAGTACGTTGTGCCCAGCAGCCACTACTTTTCCAGGTGAGCCATCCCTTCCCTGCACAACCAAGTAGGGGACAAAATCAGATGTGCACTGCGCAACGCCATCTGTGGCAAGGTCCACCTAACTATGGATACGTGGACCAGTAAGCACGGTCAGGGATGTTATATCTCCCTAACAGCACACTGGGTAAATGCAGTGGCGGCTGGGCCTGAGGCGGATAGCAGTTTGGCGCATGTCCTTCCACCACCGAGAAATGCTGGGCGTTTCTCTTTGCCTCCTGTTGCTTCCTTCTCCTACTCCGCTTTCTCATCCTCTACTGCTTCCTCATCCGGTCAGCGTAACACCTTCACCACCAACTTCAGCACAGCAAGGGGGAAATGACAGCAGGCAGTTTTGAAACTTATCTGTTTGGGGGACAAACCCCACACCACGCAGGAGCTGTGGACGGACATGGAACAACAGACCGATAAGTGGTTGGTGCCAGTGAGCCTCAAGCCCGGCCTGGTGGTGTGTGATAATGGGAGAAATCTCATAGCAGCTTTGGGGCTAGCCGTTTTGATGCACATCCCTTGCCTGGCGCATGTGCTGAATTTAATAACTTGTCCCACATTTCCACACGATCAGATTTTAGCCATTGACCTCACTTGGGTGTGGTATCCCTTTCTCAGGCTCCCTCTCCGGCATGGAACCCTGATTCCTTGTTACCTGTGATCACCATGGTAGGCGCATAAAAGAACATCGGAAGTTGATAGGGAAGATATCCCATTGGATCGGGGACGTGCGATCAGGCAGAAGTTATCTAGAGTCAACAAAGCGGCAGCAGGGCCTTTCCTGTATAGCGTTTCCTAATCCAAAATACTGCAGTGACATTCCCAGTAATTTTTTATTACTCATTCTAATAACAGGGCATATTAAGAGTCCTGTACTGTTATTTATCGTCACTACCTCCCCGGGTCTGGAGTGGGTAATTGCCGCGCCCCCTCCTTTCCTTCTATTCTTCCGCTTTAATAACTTGTCCCACATTTCCACCCGATCAGATTTTAGCCACTGAACTCCCTTGGATGTGGTATCCCCTTCTCAAGCTCCCTCTCCGGCATGGAACCCTGATTCCCCATTACCCGTGAACACCATGGTAGGCGCATAAAAGAACATCAAAAGTTGATAGGAAAGATATCCAATTGGATCGTGGACATCACGGGGACGTGCGATCAGGCAGAAGTTATCTAGAGTCAACAAAGCAGCAGCGGGACCTCTCCTGTATAACGTTTCCACATCCAAAATACCGCAGTGACATTCCCTGCAATTTTTTATTACTCATTCCAATAACAGGGCATCTTAAGAGTCCTGTATTGTTATTTATCGTCACTACCTCCCCGAGTCGGGAGTGGGTAATTGCCGCGCGCCCCCTCCTTTCCTTCGATTCTTCTGCTTTAATAACTTGTCCTACATTTCCACCTGATTAGATTTCAGCCATTGACCTCCCTTGGATGTGGTATCCCTTTCTCAGGCTCCTTCTCTGGCATGGAACCCTGATTCCCCGTTACCCGTGATCACCATGGTAGGCGCATAAAAGAACATCGAAAGTTGATAGAGAAACACACCTACACGTACTGACTGATGGGTCTGCCCCCTTCAACTTCTGGGTCTCCAAATTGGGCACATGGCCTGAACTTGCCCTTTACGCCTTGGAGGTGCTGGCCTGCCCTGCAGCCAGTGTATTGTCTGAACGTGTGTTTAGCACGGCAGGAGGGGGTTATCACAGACAAGCACAGCCGCCTGTCCACAGCCAATGTGGACAAGCTCACGTTCATTAAAATGAACCAGGCAGGGATCCCACAGGACTTGTCCATACCTTGTGCAGAATTGACATGTACTGTATACCGGCTTCACCCAGCCATTGTTGTAATTCAGCGCACTTTCTCTTTGTTTTATTTTTTATATTTCCCAATGTTTTGGGGTCTACTCAAATTTGAAAAAAAAAAAAAAACAGTGTTGGCTACCTCCTCCTCCTCCACCGCTGCTTCCACCTACACCGCCACATCCGCCGCCTCCTCGACCTCCTACTCCATATGGACCTCCTCCTCCTAGATCAAGATTATTATTATTTTTTATGTATTTTATGTTATTTTAAGCCATTTCCCTATTCACATTTGTTTGCAGAGCACTTGCCATTCTCTTAACCACATTTTGCTGCCTTTTACAGCCCTCTAGCCCTTTCCATGACTTTTTTAGAGCCATTTTAGTGCTCCAAAGTTTGGGTCCCTATTGACTTCAATGGGGTTCGGGGTCAAGTTCGGGTCCCAAACTCAAATTTTTTTGTGAAGTTCGGCCGAACCCATCGAACACGAACTTCCAGGTGTCCGCTCAACTCTATTGATGACGTATCCTCAGGATAGTAATAAGTCCAATAGGTCGGCACTGCAGGTAAGTATTTTGTGGTGCTTGCGTCCTAGGATTGGCATCCCATGAAACAATAGCAAGAAAGGGCCGACACTCCACTATAGGTTATCAACAAAAGTTCTGTTTATTGTCACATAGTAGTGTGACGCGTTTCGACACTCGCAGGTGTCTTTATCAAACAGTAATACACACATTACAAAACCACCCTCAAATAGCCAAACCCCTCATCAAGGTGTGCATATCACGTGATCGTGATGTCATAGGACACACACTCCTAAGAAACATATAGACACACAATTCAAATAAATAGTGCAACAGTTAATTCTCAGCATGGATATGGTCTTCTGCTTGCATTCGCAAGATGCAGCGCAATTTCGCATCACTTAACCTAAAGAGAAACATGTATGAATATATCTATCTCGAAAACCTATTCACATTAGCTACACACAAGTGTGAATAGAAACTGAAACAAAATCAATAAAATCGTAAAAATTAAATAAAACAACAGAATTTTTTTTTTTAAATAGAACAATAGAAAAAAATCTTTTTTACATTTTTTATAAATAGGGGGTCATCTATAAGATCACTTGTGACTGTAAAAAGGAATACATTGGGAAACCAAAAAGGGAGTTTCGTCGACGCATAGGGGAACACCTGGGAGACATTGCTAACGACAGAGATACTGCAGTGTCCAGACACGTACAGTACATGAGTGTCACCAGGGTAACCCTAAATGCATAAAAGCCATAGGCATTGAGGTGGTTTATTCACCTATACGTGGTGGAGACTGGGACCGCATTTTATTACAGCATGAGGCCCGGTGGACCTATCGCTTACAAACCACGTCTCCATCAGGATTAAATGAGCAGCTTAACTATAGTTGCTTCATTTGATCTCCCAACACTTTGATTCCTTATTATCATATTTGCGCATGTTGTATATATGCTGCACGGGTGCCGAGTTGCACACGTGCGGCTGATTAATATATATACTATATGATATAGGTGCGGCAGTTGCGTTGATTCTGTGGACTGCCGATCCCCATACCGAATTTCTCCTCTGCGACCTCGATATGGGCTGATTATAAGTGTTCTTATCTGCTTGATGCCATCAGCTTAAAATTATTCTTTCATAACGTCTTAAATACCATTTTTTCACTGCGGCCGCTCATCTGGTGGATCACAATGCTGACAGTTGCCGGAGACGCGTCCCGGTCACTAGGCAACTCCGTCAGTTGAACTGCGCATGACTGGGCGCGTTCAAAACGCGGTGTCGTCATCAGCGTTCACCGCATCTCAGGGAGAGAACCAAGCCTCGATTTAGGATGGCGCTCCTTTTAAAAGGATCATTTTCACTCACTTTGTCCTGGAATTTGCAGCGCTAGAGGGAATAATATCTGAACAGGGATTGTACTTTATTTTTTGGCTCCTTTTAAAAGACCTGTGGCCTAATGGGTAAGTCAGGTTTTTCATCGCCTGCGTATACTAGGCCCCTAGTCAGGGTGGATTGTGGCTAGCATCATATGCCACAACACCACCCCTATCTTGCCTTTTTGAGCTGACTTTATATCCAGACTCAGCTCTAACATTACTTGGGAACCGACGGTTTGGGGCCAGTTTATTACGGCCCATACCACAGCTCCCGGATTCCAACTATACTTGTGCTCAGCTCCCCATGTTTTCCCTGATGAGTCCTTCTTCTGAAGGTGAAACGTGCATGTAGGGATAGATAGGAGCAGGGCGTACTAGGGCTATTTATTTCAGGGCAAGGTTCCTGACAGGGTCGCCCTTATCAGGGCGGGTGCTCTGCTGTTAGGCTGCTATATACATTTAACTATCAGGGCCAGAGCAGTACCCCCCACTTAGGGCGTAATTAGGGATATCTCCTTTTCCCGTCGTTTTGTCATTACCACGTCATTTTACCCAGGGATAGCTTTTATTTCCCATTCAGCTTCCTTCCTGGGATCGTGGTGCATTGGAACCTTCCGGGTTGTGGTAGGACAACTGGTTATCCATAGGTGCCGCCGTGCACCAACTTTTTTCCTACTACATTTTCTATAGGGATATCTATTAAAAGTTACGTTTTAGGCTTTACATACTCCATATGATTGCCTCCTCATGTTGTTTGGTTAACTAATAGGTGATCTAACACGAATATTCCTTAATATTTCTTATTTTTTATAAAAAACTGTTTAATTCGTAGTCACGGTTTATATATTTTAAAGTGTCTATGTGATCTTTTATACGTAGGGGAAACGTCCACACGTATGAAAGATAGATTTAGTAAGCACAAATCCACGATCAGGAAGTAGAACCGGTTATTACCAATACCGCACCACTTTCTTCAAGAGAGACATAATATATCGCAGTTGCGTTTTCAGATCATCGAGGGTGTAAAACAGCCAAGGAGAGGAGGTGACAGGAACTCACTATTGAGAAAACTTGGAGCCTATGGGTCTAAACCGTGACTACGAATTAAACAGTTTTTTATTAAAATTTTATAAAAGATTTATTTCAGTTTTTTTAATTACATTTTTACGATTTAATTGATCGATTTTGTTTCAGATTCTATTCACACTTGTGTGTAGATAATGTGGATAGGTTTTCAAGATGGATATATTCATACATGTTTCTCTATAGGTGAAGTGATGCGAAATTGTGCTGCATATTGCGAATGCAAGCAGGAGAAGACCATATCCATGCTGAGAATTAACTGTTGCAATATTTGTTTGAATTGTGTGTCTACATGTTTCTTGGGGGGGGGGGGGTCCTATGACATCATGATCACATGATACGCACACCTTGATGAGGGGTTTGGCTATTTGAGGGTGGTTTTGTAATGTGTGTATTACTGTTTGATAAAGACACCTGTGAGTGTCTAAATGCGTCACACTACTGTGTGACAATAAACAGAACTTTTGCAGATAACCTATAGTGAGTGCCGGCCCCTTCTTGCTATTGTATCCTTAGGATAAGTCATCAATATCAAATCAGCAGGGGTCTGAACACCAGCACCCCCACTTATCAGCTGTTTGAAGAGAAATCAGAGCCGTGCCTTCTCTGCTCTGTTTACCTGCAGCAATTGCAGTGGTGAGCAGGTGTAATTACATGTATGGCATCCCCATTCACTTATATGGGACAGCTCTGTCTGTTCAAGCGAATACTACAGAGCCATCCAAGTGAGATGAATAGGGATGCCATACTTGTAATTACAGAACACAGAAGGCAGCGTTTGTACGAGCGCTGCCTTCTCTTCAAACAACAGATCGGAGGGGGTACTAGGAGTCACACCCCCGCCAATCTGATATTGATGACCTATCCTGAGGTCATCAATAGTAAAAAGTGGACAACTCCTTTAACTCTCCTACCAAGTGTGTCCCTTTTAAAGGTACAGAATCAAGAATCTATATACACATACTAAGATCCTTACTATAAAAAATTATTAAAATAATCACAGTGCACAATTTAAAAAAAGAGGACAAATCATTCTTCTCATTCCGTCCACATAGACCCAGCACCCCCATTTTAGCAATCCATTCTGCTTCACAGCGCAATAGATATTTATGTCTATCTGTAGACCCATCTGTAGACCTATAAAAGTTAGGAGCTTAAGATCAAATTTTTTCTCTACATGATTAATAATTAATATAATAATTTCCTGTTCTACAAAAATTAGGACGTTTTTTGGAACAGAGAAATGATTAAGTCATTTTAAATAATTTTGTGGTGCTGAACACAAATTTTTTATTGAAAATGCAAGTGTCATGTAGGGAGGGAACAGTGCACTCCCTAGTCTCTACCCAAATCATTTTCCCTACCTACTTGGACAATTCGCTCTAAATGGGCAGCCCCCAACTGGACGACAGTCCCTACTCTGCTATGCGCATTGGAAAAAAGGTAGACAGACAGAACCAGGAGGGACAACAACAACTAATACAGAAGACAAGTGCCAAAACAGTAACCATACATAATAGTCTGACAAAACAAAGGACAAACATGGAGTGAATAGCAAGCCATGGTCAATACCAGGATTATGCTTCAGAGGCCGAATCAGTTGTGCAAAAACAAAGTCAGGTACAGACACTGGTCCGAAATCCAGAATTCATTCAACTGTAGAAGAACCAATCACAGAGAACTATCTACAGCAGTAGCCCATTTAAATATGCTGCCTACCACCAACATGGGTTGCTGCCACTAAAACTGATTGGCTCAGTGTCCATGTGACCCCACTGCCTACCCTAAAAGTTTTCCTAGCAATGGCACAGCGATGAGGATGCCACTCCCCAGGGACCAAGCCTGTTGTAGGAATGCAAACCAGTAATTACATTACAACGAGAATGGTTCATGATCGGAATTACAGAGGGAAAATGTAAAAATTTCCACCAGCTTGTCAATGAACTTGGCATATGCAACACAGCGGCAACGGCCAGGGCCCTTTTTGTAATGGTGGTGGTACCCAGGTGTAGGAATGGCCGAGTGATATAGGCTGGCCTAAAATGTCCCTTAATGTTTTGTGACTGTCATGGTGCTCCTACCTCGATATGGCTGGACCACAGGCGTTGGCTCCGAAGCAGACAAATAGGTGGGAATAGTTGAAGAATTTGAAGAACTAATTGAGTCCAGACCATGTGATGAAGTTGAATAGCAGCTTTACTTTGATAAACTTTCATCAGACACAATCTTCAAACTTTGTCTTGGTCCCAGCAGGCTTTAGCATTAAAACTTGGCAGGAAACCTCAACACTGCTACATCTGCTGCTCTCTGGCTCTGCTGTACTGACAGGCTTGATGTATAACTTAGCTTCTTCTTTATGCTGCAACTTCTCTCTTGGTAGTCTGTCTCTTAATTATGCTAGGGAACTCTTCTCCTGGCTCCTGAGGCTCTAAGCAGTGGCCTCCACATCCAGCAGAGCTGAAGGTGCTCTGGCTTGTCTTTACTTGGCTTGGGCTTTGTCATGGTCTTACCTGCTTGCTGCTCTCCTTCGTTTGACATGTGCTGGCGGCCATCTTGGGTCCTGGGTTTCTTGTAGCCTTCCACCCTGCGGCTCCTCCTTCCCCTGGGAGGAGCTGGATGCCTAGCTCATATATATAGGAGGTCTGTGGCTTCAGTTCCTTGCTTGGTCCTCTTGTGTTCACATGCTTCTAAGACTGCTGCTGCTTCTGGTTCCTGATCCTGGCTTCGTCTGACTACCCTGCTGGTTCCTGATCCTGGCTTCGTCTGACTACCCTGCTGGTTCCTGATCCTGGCTTCGTCTGACTACCCTGCTGGTTCCTGATCCTGGCTTCGTCTGTCTACCCTTCTGGTTCCTGACCTCTGGCTTCGCAAAGACTCTGCTCGGTTTCACCATCCGTTTGGACTTTTGCTTTACAGCTTTATTTTCAATAAAGCCTTCTATTTTCACTTATCTCTTGTTGTACGTCTGGTTCATGGTTCCGTGACATTAGGACCAAGCCATGAATTCTGACGGTACAGGGCCATCCTCGCTACCCACGCTGGTTGCCAGACTTGATCAGCAGGATCACCTGTTGGGTCGGTTCGCTGTGGCGTTGCAAACCCTGCTTGAACGCACGGCTCATTTCGCTCCCGTTGCCGATGGGTCGGTTGTCGCTCCTGGGCTCGCTCCTACTGCCGCTCCGGTTGTTGCGCCAGAGTCTACCCCGACACCTGTTGTTGCGCCTGCGGTGTTTCGGGGTATGACCGGTTCTGCCCCTCTTCCACAGCGCTTTGGGGGAGAGCCAACTCAGTGCCGAGGTTTCCTTAACCAGGTGGGCATTTATTTCGAGTTGCTGCCACATGCCTTTCCTACTGAGAGATCAAAGGTGGGCTTCTTGATCTCGCTGCTCTCGGACAAGGCCTTGGCCTGGGCCAGCCCTTTATGGGAGAACAACAATCCGGTGGTTGCCGAGTTTTCCGGTTTTGTTGCTTCTCTTCGGAAGGTATTCGATGTGCCGGCTCGTGCTGCCTCTGCTGCGAAGCTCCTTATGTCCATCAGACAGGGTTCACGATCCGTAGCTGAATACGCCATTGAGTTTCGTACCCTGGCAGCAGAGGTGGGCTGGAATAATGAGGCTCTGGTCGCTGCTTTCTCTCATGGTCTCTCAGATGCCTTGAAGGATGAGGTTGCAGCTAAGGACCTACCAGTTGAGCTCGAGTCTCTTATTTCTTTCCTGATTTTGATTGACACCAGACTCAGGGAGAGACCTTCCTTTAAGGAGAACCTGCGGAGGTCTTCTAACAGATTGGTGCCTACGTTTGCTGTCCCACCCGTGCCTCCCTCTCCTCCCACGCCTCCTGGGGATGACTTGTCTGGGGGTGAACCCATGCAGCTGGGGTTTGCTCGCCTGTCCGAGGGGGAGAGGGCACTCCGGAGACGTGAGGGCCGATGCATGTACTGTGGTCTCGGTGGGCATTTTCGGTTGGCATGTCCGAACCGTCCGGGAAACGCTCGTACCCTGAGATCCTGTCGGGGGCAGATCTTGGGTGGAGTCTCCTCGTCCCCGGTTTCCCGTGTTGACAAACCACTGATCACTGTTGTCCTCTCCTGGGTCGGGGGCTCGGTGACGACCCAGGCGTTGGTGGACTCTGGTGCTGGTGGTTTGTTCATTGATAGTGTGTTCGCTGCCGCCAATTCCATTCCTCTGCAGGCTCGAGGTTCCCCACTGGCTCTTGAGGCGATAGACGGCAGACCCCTTCTGCCGCCACACGTGACTCATGAGACCCTTCCAGTGGGGATAGCCATTGGTGCCGTTCACAGAGAGTCGGTCTGCCTCCAGGTTATTTCGTCTCCACACTACTCGGTGGTCTTGGGGTACCCCTGGCTCCAGAAGCATAATCCGACTTTCGATTGGAGATCGGTCGAGATCCTCTCGTGGTCACCGCAGTGTGGGGCTAGTTGCATCCATGGGTCTGTCAAGTTGCTGTGTACTTCCTCGGACTCTCTGTTGCCTCCTGAATACGAGGAGTACCGGGATGTATTCGATAAGGTGCGCGCGGTTGCCCTACCTCCGCACCGCCCATACGATTGTGCCATAGAGTTACAATCTGGTGCCGTTCCTCCTCGTGGCAAAGTCTATCCACTGTCGGTAGCGGAGAATGAGGCCATGGAGGAGTACGTGAGGGAGGCGCTTTCACGCGGACACATTCGCAAATCTTCGTCCCCGGCAGGGGCTGGATTTTTCTTTGTGAAAAAGAAGGGCGGTGAGTTGAGGCCTTGCATCGATTACAGGGGTCTCAATCGCATCACGATCAAGAACGCTTACCCGATACCCTTGATTTCCGAGCTGTTCGATCGCCTTAAAGGGGCCACGGTCTTTACCAAACTCGACCTGAGGGCGGCATATAACCTGGTAAGGATCAAGGCGGGCGATGAGTGGAAGACCGCGTTTAACACCAGGACCGGTCATTATGAATCCTTGGTTATGCCCTTTGGGTTGTGCAATGCGCCCGCAGTCTTTCAGGAATTCATCAACGATGTTTTCCGTGACCTGTTGCAGCAGTGTGTGGTAGTCTATTTGGATGACATCTTGGTATATTCTGAATCCATGGAGGCCCACATTCTGGATGTCAGACGAGTGTTGCAACGGTTACGAGAGAACAAGCTGTTCGGTAAGCTTGAGAAATGCGAATTTCACCGATCCCAGGTAACCTTCTTAGGTTACATCATTTCCGCTGAGGGGTTCTCCATGGATCCTGAGAAGGTTTCGGCTGTCTTACAGTGGCCCCAGCCCAGTGGTCTTCGTTCCCTGCAGCGCTTTTTGGGCTTCGCCAATTATTATCGGAAGTTCATCAGGGACTTTTCCATGCTGGCCAAGCCTCTCACGGATCTGACCAGGAAGGGCAGTAATTCCCAGGTCTGGCCGCTCGAGGCCATCCGAGCTTTTGAGGCCCTAAAGTCCGCCTTTGTGTCGGCTCCGATTCTGTCGCATCCCAACCCTGGGTTGCCCTTTGTCCTCGAGGTGGACGCGTCTGAGACGGGAGTAGGCGCCCTTCTGTCTCAGCGTAGAACACCAGAGGGTCCTCTGCTTCCTTGTGGGTTTTACTCCCGGAAACTGTCTTCCGCGGAGTGCAACTATCAGATTAGTGACAGGGAGTTATTGGCCATCGTGCAGGCCCTTAAAGAATGGAGGCACTTGCTCGAGGGTTCGGTGGTTCCGGTTCTCATCCTGACGGACCACAAGAATCTGACCTACCTTTCTGAGGCCAAGAGATTGACACCACGTCAGGCCAGATGGGCTCTGTTCTTGTCACGTTTTAATTACGTGGTCTCCTACCTACCCGGTTCCAAGAACATCAGGGCGGATGCCTTATCACGGCAGTACTCCGAGCTGTCCAGGGAGGAGTCGATTCCGACTTCGGTCATACCTCCGAATCAGATCCTGGCCGCCATTCGCACCAGCCTGACCTCTCCCCTGGGTGAGCAGATTTTGGCGGCTCAATCTGGTGCTCCCTCTGGGAGACCCAACGGCAGATGTTTTGTGCCTGAGGAGTTGCGCACTCGGTTGTTGCGAACCTACCATAACTCCAAGACCGCGGGGCATCCTGGAAAGAATCAGCTGTCCTGGGCTGTTTCACGTCTGTTCTGGTGGCCTTCCCTACGTTCCGACATCGCCGCATATGTAGCGGCATGCTCCGTTTGTGCCCAGAGTAAGTCCCCTCGGCACCTTCCGTTGGGCCTTCTGCAACCCATAGCCACCGGGGAGCGCCCATGGTCAAACCTGGGGATGGATTTCATTGTGGACCTCCCTGCATCCCGAGGCCATACGGTCATTCTCATGATTGTGGATCGGTTTTCCAAAATGTGCCACTGTGTTCCTCTCAAGAAGTTACCCTCTGCACAAGAGTTGGCCACGATTTTTGCCAGGGAGGTCTTCCGGTTGCACGGTTTGCCTAAGGAGATTGTGTCGGATCGGGGGAGTCAGTTTGTGTCCAGGTTCTGGCGTGCCTTTTGCTCCCAGTTGGGGATTCATCTCTCCTTCTCCTCGGCCTACCACCCTCAGTCCAATGGGGCCGCAGAACGATCCAATCAGGCCTTGGAGCAATTCCTTCGTTGCTATGTCTCCGATCACCAAGACAATTGGGTTGACCTCCTGCCTTGGGCTGAGTTTGCCAGGAACACGGCGGTGAACTCTTCCTCTGGGACGTCTCCCTTCATGGCCAATTATGGGTTCCAACCTGCCGTGTTACCGGAGGTATTCTCTCCCCAGGATATTCCGGCTGTGGAGGATCACCTTTCCGTCCTACGTGCTTCTTGGGTACAGATCCAGAAGTCCCTTGAGGTCTCTGCGCAGCGCCAGAGATTCCAGGCTGATCGCAGACGAGCGCCTGCTCCTTCCTACCAGGTCGGAGACCGTGTATGGTTGTCCACCCGCAACCTCAACCTTCGAGTGCCCACTCCCAAGCTGGCGCCTCGCTTTGTTGGTCCCTTCCGAGTGCTTCGCAGGGTAAACCCGGTAGCCTATGCCCTTGCGCTTCCTCCTGGCATGCGGATATCCAACGTGTTTCATGTCTCCCTGTTGAAGCCACTGGTGTGTAATCGTTTCACTTCCTCGGTTCCTCGGCCTCGTCCGGTCCAAGTGGGCAATCGTGAGGAATATGAGGTGAGCAATATCCTGGACTCACGCCTGGTCCGCGGTCGGTTGCAGTTTTTTGTCCATTGGCGTGGTTATGGTCCAGAGGAGCGTTCCTGGGTTCCCTCCGCAGATGTCCATGCTCCTGCCTTGCTCCGAGCCTTCCACGCACGCTTCCCTCAGAAACCGTTTTGTGCTCCGCGGAGGAGGGGCCCTTGAGGGGGAGGTACTGTCATGGTCTTACCTGCTTGCTGCTCTCCTTCGTTTGACATGTGCTGGCGGCCATCTTGGGTCCTGGGTTTCTTGTAGCCTTCCACCCTGCGGCTCCTCCTTCCCCTGGGAGGAGCTGGATGCCTAGCTCATATATATAGGAGGTCTGTGGCTTCAGTTCCTTGCTTGGTCCTCTTGTGTTCACATGCTTCTAAGACTGCTGCTGCTTCTGGTTCCTGATCCTGGCTTCGTCTGACTACCCTGCTGGTTCCTGATCCTGGCTTCGTCTGACTACCCTGCTGGTTCCTGATCCTGGCTTCGTCTGACTACCCTGCTGGTTCCTGATCCTGGCTTCGTCTGTCTACCCTTCTGGTTCCTGACCTCTGGCTTCGCAAAGACTCTGCTCGGTTTCACCATCCGTTTGGACTTTTGCTTTACAGCTTTATTTTCAATAAAGCCTTCTATTTTCACTTATCTCTTGTTGTACGTCTGGTTCATGGTTCCGTGACAGGCTTGGGCACGTCCAGCAGAGACGTGCCCAGCACACCCTCCTTCCCCTAGCAGGGGGTAAGCTAGACTAACTAAAACTGATCCCCACCCTTCCTGCAGGGAGTGGGACTCACCCACTCCTCCACAGAGTGGGGGTTGGAATGGAATGGAAAGCTCTATTCTACCTAACTGTAGCTCTCACCTGTTTGCTGCCACCTGCTGGTTAACCAGGCATATTACACATGTACATAACAGTTACATTAGAAATAGGAATGCACAGTGTAGTGGACTTGAAATAAATACACAAGATGACATTATATTAGCATACACAGATAGAAGCAGTGCGTAGAAATGGTAATGCCACTCTGGAGCGTTACACATACATGAAAATGGGCTGCAGACTGTCCCTTAAACTGCATATCTTCTATTCCCATCCAGATGTCTTCCCTAATAATTGCGGTGCACTCAGTGACAAAAATGGGGAGCATTTTTAAGAGGATATCACAGTCACTGAGAAGTATTACAAAGGTAAATGGAGCCCTGCAATGGTGGCCTCTACATAACTTTGGCATGTGCGGCAGCTGGCCATGCAACATGATATAAACTACTCCAGCTTCTTGGTTGGCGTAGTTTAAGACCATTTTACACGCCATAAACTGGCATTAAAAATTATGAATGGCCCGCCCGCCCTCTTCCCCGCCCACATCACGCCTCCTTTTTCTGCTACCTTGGGAAAGTGCCATGAACAGGGAAAAGTCGCAGATTCACCGTAAATCCCTTTATGACTAAATCTGTAACAAAATTACGCTAAAAAGTGCCGTACTATCATCAAATGACCCCCTAAGTCTCTACGGTCTTGGTTAATAGATCTCATAAAAACCAGAGAATTAACATAATTATTATCATAATCCATTTTCAATCTATCTACCAATTTCAAGTATTGTTCCAGGAATGACACAGCTAAGAGTAAGCCATAAGGGAAATATTGCCTATATGAGCATTTATATTTTCAGAGTTATAACCAGGCCCATATTATGCATTCCGTCCTATATGGTCAATTCTTACATTTAAGGAGGATCAATAGTCCAATGAGGCCTTAGGGAAGTGTTGGTTGACAATAAAAGGTTGTTGGCCGCTCGCTGCTTGTACACCTCCTGTGTATCTACCTGCTTGCACTGAAGTTTAAATAAAGGATCATTGGTGTGAGGTCAAGTGCCTTTCTTATTGATGTGATTACTACTGTCTTTACTTACCATTGAATCAACCAGCACTGAACCCACAGGATCCCATATACTTGCTGTGCTGTTGGAGATACTTTAACTGAGGAATTGTGGCTATCAGCACAGTAGGCAGAAACACACAGTAAGCCCTAACAGGAACCCAGCCCGCTTTCCCTGTCTACTTGAAGTCCTAGGCGGCAAGTCTGCAACTGGTCAACGTTCCCTACTCTTCCAGGTGCAGGACTGACACACACACAGAAGAAACTGCACAAAGACGAAGGCATACAGGAATGGGTTGGAACAGGATGGTCAATGCAGTACCAAATAAGACGACAGAGGGTAGTCAGAATAGCCAAGCCGAATTCAGAACCAGATGGGAAGCACAGTATCAAATCACAAGACAGAGAGTTTTCAAAGGCAATCTGAGGTCAATCCAATAAGCAATCAAAACTCATACAGAACAGAACCAGGAGCACAGCTAGGGAGTGAAAATCTATTACTGCCACTGGTATCTGTTCAGAAAGAGGTTTAAATAGAGCTGTATTCAGGATAATAATATTCGATAAGTAGAAAAGGAGGCTGGGGTAGCTCTTTAACTCAGTGTTCTAAAGTAACTTGTCCCACTGTGTGATTAGGACATGTGTTATGTGAACTAATAGGATGGCAGCCATTTTATTTAACCTGATAATTGCTGCCTAGACAAAATGAGCCATTATAACTAGGTGTGAGGAACATGGAGTTATGATCAGTGTTCCCTGTAAGCAGCCCGGACTTCATGTAATGGTGTATGCCTGTTGCGTACTCTGGGGAAGCCCACCCTGGCGATGCACCCAATTTTCACTGTGTGCATTGCTGTAGTGGGTGGCCCTAGAACTCGGAACAGGTACCCACCATACTGCCCACAGTGCCCTTAGGCTACATGCACACAACAGTAAAAAAAAAAAAGTCTGTTAAAAACTGACGCACTGTCAGTTTTTCATAGCCATTTTGCATCAGTGTGTGCATCCATTTTCTGGCCGTGTGTCCGTTTTTAATTTCCGTTTTGCATTAGTTTTTCATGTCCGTTAAAAACGGACTAGAAAAATGGATGAATTTGATTGGCAGTTATTTCTAGACCCACCCTTCTGAGAACACCAACAGGATGGTAGGCCCCCATCTTAAATAATGTACCCCATAGTGTAGGAATATTTTTTTTTATGTCCCCAGCTTTATTTCCCCCATGGTTAAAATAATGCCCCCATTTTTTTTTTTTAAACCCTAAATGGTACTACACTGCGTGCAGAATTATTAGGCAAATGAGTATTTTGACCACATCATCCTCTTTATGCATGTTGTCTTACTCCAAGCTGTATAGGCTCGAAAGCCTACTACCAATTAAGCATATTAGGTGATGTGCATCTCTGTAATGAGAAGGGGTGTGGTCTAATGACATCAACACCCTATATTAGGTGTGCATAATTATTAGGCAACTTCCTTTCCTTTGGCAAAATGGGTCAAAAGAAGGACTTGACAGGCTCAGAAAAGTCAAAAATAGTGAGATATCTTGCAGAGGGATGCAGCACTCTTAAAATTGCAAAGCTTCTGAAGCGTGATCATCGAACAATCAAGCGTTTCATTCAAAATAGTCAACAGGGTCGCAAGAAGCGTGTGGAAAAACCAAGGCGCAAAATAACTGCCCATGAACTGAGAAAAGTCAAGCGTGCAGCTGCCATAATGCCACTTGCCACCAGTTTGGCCATATTTCAGAGCTGCAACATCACTGGAGTGCCCAAAAGCACAAGGTGTGCAATACTCAGAGACATGGCCAAGGTAAGAAAGGCTGAAAGACGACCACCACTGAACAAGACACACAAGCTGAAACGTCAAGACTGGGCCAAGAAATATCTCAAGACTGATTTTTCTAAGGTTTTATGGACTGATGAAATGAGAGTGAGTCTTGATGGGCCAGATGGATGGGCCCGTGGCTGGATTGGTAAAGGGCAGAGAGCTCCAGTCCGACTCAGACGCCAGCAAGGTGGAGGTGGAGTACTGGTTTGGGCTGGTATCATCAAAGATGAGCTTGTGGGGCCTTTTCGGGTTGAGAATGGAGTCAAGCTCAACTCCCAGTCCTACTGCCAGTTTCTGGAAGACACCTTCTTCAAGCAGTGGTACAGGAAGAAGTCTGCATCCTTCAAGAAAAACATGATTTTCATGCAGGACAATGCTCCATCACACGCGTCCAAGTACTCCACAGCGTGGCTGGCAAGAAAGGGTATAAAAGAAGAAAATCTAATGACATGGCCTCCTTGTTCACCTGATCTGAACCCCATTGAGAACCTGTGGTCCATCATCAAATGTGAGATTTACAAGGAGGGAAAACAGTACACCTCTCTGAACAGTGTCTGGGAGGCTGTGGTTGCTGCTGCACACAATGTTGATGGTGAACAGATCAAAACACTGACAGAATCCATGGATGGCAGGCTTTTGAGTGTCCTTGCAAAGAAAGGTGGCTATATTGGTCACTGATTTGTTTTTGATTTGTTTTTGAATGTCAGAAATGTATATTTGTGAATGTTGAGATGTTATATTGGTTTCACTGGTAAAAATAAATAATTGAAATGGGTATATATTTGTTTTTTGTTAAGTTGCCTAATAATTATGCACAGTAATAGTCACCTGCACACACAGATATCCCCCTAAAATAGCTAAAACTAAAAGCAAACTAAAAACTACTTCCAAAAATATTCAGCTTTGATATTAATGAGTTTTTTGGGTTCATTGAGAACATGGTTGTTGTTCAATAATAAAATTAATCCTCAAAAATACAATTTGCCTAATAATTCTGCACTCCCTGTATAAAGTGTACCCGTTTTTAACGGCCTTTAGACGGGTGTACTCCTGTCAATCGGCCGTTAAAAACAGTCCCATTGATTTCAATGGGGTCCATCTGTCCATGGAAATGGCCAAAAATAGGACATGTCCTTTTTTGGAAGGACACTATTCATTGGCCGTTAAAAAAACATGTGAGTATCCCCATAGACTTTCATTGGTGCTAAAAATGGCCGTGTGACGGCCGTTACTTAAATGGCCTTCACGTGGTCATTATTGACTGCCATGTGCATAAGGCCTTAACATCCTGACATTATCCAGTGTCCGGACGTTCCTGTGTGGCGCTCAAAGCTGGCCCCGCCTCCTTCCTCATGCGCTGCTGCTACTGAAAGAGGAGAACATGTGCAGCATGGCAAAAGAGGGGAAAAGAGGAGGGGATGGCATGTTCTTAGACCTAGAAACCCAGCCAAAGTGTTAAAGTGGCATCCGAGATCCCCAAGGGCCAAGCCAAGTAATTGTGTATATTATATGACATGGTGCAGGGGTTATAATGTATATTATATGGCATGGTGCAGGGATTATACTGTATATTGTACAGCATGGTGCAGGGGTTATAATGTATATTATACGGCAAGGTGTATGGATTATAATGTATACTGTACGGCATGGTGCAGGAATTATAAAGTATATTGTACAGCATGGTTTATGGATTACACTGTATATTGTACTGTAAAGTGTATGGATTAAAATGTATTTTATACAGCATGGTGCAGGGGTTATAATGTATATTATATGGCATGGTGCAGGGATTATACAGTATATTGAACAGCATGGTGAAGGGATTATAATGTATACTGTACAGCATGGTGCAGGGATTATAATGTATATTGTACAGCATGGTGCAGGGATTATAATGTCTAAAAAGTAGAAGGGCTTGGCTTCTGATAAAACGATATCCTTATCATGAGTAAGGATCGTTAACTTGAGATCTGAAATGCGTCGATTTTGCATCTGTCTTGTTTTATATGTATTTTACCGTATCGAATAAAGGATATCGTTTTATCAGAAACTGGACCCTTCTACTTTTTACACAGTTTATGTTGGCGTTGCCCTGGCCACATCCGTGCCTCTGATATGATACGCAGGTGAGCGCTGCAATCTGACTATCTATGTCAGGGATTATAATGTATATAAAACAGCATGATGCCATGATTTTACTGTATATTGTACAGCATGATGCAGGGATTATATTCTATACTGTACAGCGGTGCAGGGATTATAATGTATATTATACAGTATGGTGCAGGGATTATACTGTAGATTGTACAGCATGGTGCAGGGATTATAATGTATATTACACAGCATGGTGCATGGATTATAATGTATATTACACAGCATGGTGCACGGAATATAATGTATTCTGTACAGCATGGTGTAGGGATTATACTGTATATTATACAGCATGGTGCAGGGATTATTATGTATATTACACAGCATGGTGTAGGGGTTATACTGTATTTTGTATTGCATGGTGCATGAACTATACTATAGATTGTACGGCATGGTGCAGGGATTATACTGTATTGTACGGGATAATGCAGGGGTTACACTGTATGCTCTTGAATGTGACAATTATCTTAGGTTCTCCTATCGCTCCCACCTTTGATGGCGCTCAGAGCAGCTGCCAAGGCTTAGAGGGAACACTGGTTATGATCTAATTCCAGCCATTTCCTGTCAGATAGCAGAGTTAGCAGACTCCAAAGGGGACCTGGCTTCAAAACAGACCACATGTTTACAGTTCACACCTCACTGGCAACTCAACCTCTCTGGCAGGATGAATGCTGGTGGGGGGATGAGTTGGTCATCAGAACAAAATAATCCATCAGACTCTATCATTGAACCGGGAGTTCATAAGGGATTATGAATTGACCGTCTATCAAAGGCATAAGCCAGTTACATATCTGCGACCATGGGACCAAGACGGACATACATCTGGTCGCTGTTTGGGGGTAGGGTGCCAGGAAGGGGAGATACAGAGATCTCCCAGTAGGAACCAAATAACAGCTCCATGTTTGGTCTTAACTTGTAGCCGGAACCCAGGCGGATCCGTTGGTCCCAGAACCATCTCCCTGTGACCTTCCGGTATGGAGCTACGAGCCATAATGTATTTTGTGGATCTTTGGCTACGAGGACCAGGAACGGAGAGTGGACTCCTCCCAGAGGGAGGGAGGGAGTGGCCAACTACAGGTGAAAAGGCCCATGCAGGCCAGAGGCCAGGGTCTTTCTCTGAAGAGGGCCACATCGAGTAATGTGTTTGGAGAGACCTGGAACTGCTGACATCACTGCCCCCATGTGACTACAGCTAAGGATTATAGCAACCAAGAACTCATCATCATAACACAAAGGACTACTCATCCACCTGGTAACTGACTTTTGCTCTGTTTAACCCGGTTTGTACCACATCAACTGTAATTCCACATCTGGCCATTGTATATCTTCTGCGTGTATATATTTTTATGTCGCGCCCTTAAGGCAATAAAATATATAATTTAATCTTGTACTGTTCGTGTATCTCGATCACGAATCCCCACGTCTGTGTTTCGGCATAGTTATATGTTACTTGTGGTTGGTTTATGACCAGAATCTATGAGGTATTGTCTAGAAGAAGATAAGAGACACCAGAACCAGCAATGCAGACAAGCGGAAGGCCGCTATCAAAGCAACCTGGACTTCCATAACACCTCAGCAGTGCCACAGGCTGGTCGTCTCCATGCCACGCCGCACTGATGCAGTAATTCATGCAAAAGGAGCGCTGACCAAGTATTGAGTGCATATACTGCACATACCGTATATGCCGGCGTATAAGACGACTGGGCGTATAAGACGACCCCCAACTTTTACACTGAAAATATAGAGTTTGGGATATACTCGCCGTATAAGACTACCCCTTTTTCAACACACAGCAGTACATTACTGCATCCCACCACCATCCCTGGGTACCTCTGCCATCCCTGCATCCCACCACCATTGCTAGGTACCACCGCCATCCCATGGTATCACCACCATCCCTGCATCCCACCACCTCCCTTGTCCCCCCTCCCTGCCTCCCAGACCCTAAACATGTGCCACCTATATCCTGAACATGTTTTTGTTATGTTATTCTTCATATTCACATTCACATCTGCACATCTGCGCCGCACTTAGATACGCCGCACGGAGATCTCGCACATGCGCAGGAGCGAGATGCGAGCGGCCGGGAGGATGGCGGTACAAGGAGCATACAAGGTACAGAGCAGGGGGCGGTATACAAGGTACAGCGCAGGGGGGGCATATGCCGTGGGTTACATCGCAGCTCTCAGCTGCTGGGGATACAAGGCAATAGCCCGGGCTCTCTCTGTTGATAATTCAGCGCCCACCATACCCGGCGTATAAGACGACCCCCGACTTTTGAGAAGATTTTCATGTGTTAAAAAGTAGTCTTATACGCAGGAATATACAGTGCTTTTCAGTAGGCCAACATTTCTGTATTAAAAATATATATTTTTTATTTTTTATATAATATTCTAATTTTCTGAGATGCTGACTGTTGGGTTTTCATTAGCTGTAAGCCATAATCATCAACATTAAAAGAAATTAATGCTTGAAAGACATCACTCTGTGTGTAATGAATCTATATAATATATGAGTTTCACTTATTGAATTGAATTAATGTAATACATTAACTTTTTGATGATATTCTAATTTATTGAGATGTTTTGATTTACTTATAAAAAATATAAGTAAGACAATGTATTTATGAAGCAGCTGCAACATCACCCACCCATGAAGGCTAATGTCCACATGAATTTGAACATACTATCTGCAGTAAAACAGAAATTTGTGCACCCATTTGATGCCATGGTTGGGCAAGGTTGCAGATGCAGCTTTATATACAGTTCTCAGAACTTCCGATTCTACACAGGTCCCTGAATTTAGCCATGGCAATCGAAGAAAGAACATTGCATGATGACATTCAGAGAACCATGAAAACTACGCACAACAGAAATGAAGATTATATTACAAAGTATAAACAAATTGAATAGAGATGCTCACTACACCCTTGCAGTATGGCTACAATCACGATTACGGTTAGCTACTACCCTCTAGCTAATAACATGCACTTGTAACCAACATAAGACCAGCTCCAGTGATTGTAGATAAAATGGTATTTCATACATACAACTAAATATATTTCAAATATACAGATATATAAATGGAATAAACATAAAAATACAAATAAAAATGAACAGTCTCGGTTCCTCTGTAGAACCGTACATGGGACCCACACTTTCCCCCCTTACTGGCTCGGTAAGGCTACTTTCACACACTTCCGTTTTGGCTTTCCGTTTGTGAGATCCGTTCAGGGCTCTCACAAGCGGTCCAAAACTGATCAGTTTTGCCCTAATGCATTCTGAATGGATAAGGATCCGCTTGAATGCATCAGTTTGGCTCCGTTCCGCCTCCATTCCGCTTTGGAGGCAGATACCAAAACACTGCTTGCAGCATTTTGGTGTCCGCCTGACGAAGCAGAGCCAAACACTACGGCACAATAGAAAACGGATCCGTCCTCCATTGACTTTCAATGGTGTTCAAGACGGATCCGTTTTGGCAAGTTAAAGATAATACAAACGGATCCGTTCTGAAAGGATTCAGATGGTTGTATTATCTGAACAGATCCGTCTGTGCAGATCCATGACGGATCCGCACCAAACGGCAGTGTGAAAGTAGCCTAAATAAAGATTGAAATCAAATAAAAAATATTTAGCTAGAACATTGTATCCCTAATAATTAGATTGTATACACCCCCCTTGGTTCAAGTTTGTTTGTTCGTATTGGGATCTAGGTATTTGTCCCAGTTATCTGTAATTCAGGTCATTAGCTTCTTTAGACAATATTAATGTTCAAAAAGTTAGTCAATTATACAAATGTTATATTAAAATAAGCAAGCATTAACGTCACATTCAATGTTTAACCCTTGAGGCTGAATGGTGCCCAGAAGGAACATCCATTCCACCTCTTTTTTATTTATTAAGGCAATGAAGTCCCCTCCTCGGGTAGGGGTATGCACTAATTCCAATCCAAAAAAGCGCAGACCTCTAGGATTTTTATTGTGATAGATCTTAAAATGTAGCGAGACACTATGGGTCTCGAGGCCCTTTTTAATGTTGCGAATGTGCTCCTGCACCCGAGTCTTCAGACTTCGTGTGGTCCTACCGACATATTGGAGGCCACAAGGGCATTCCAAAAGATAAATTACACCAACATTGTTGCAGGAAAAACGACCTCTGATTTTCAGGGTGGTATCTTTTGTTTTATTGGTTGTGATTATGTCTACAAACCTTTCTCGGTCTTTTGGGATACGGTTTTTGCAAGGTAAGCAAAAGCCGCACCATGTAAACCTGCCTTTATTAGTACTAACATGTTTTTTGCTAGTGGCGAGAACTAAGGGTTAAACATTGAATGTGACGTTAATGCTTGCTTATTTTAATACACACTCGCCACTAGCTTATTAGGTTCGTCTTTGCCTTTTTACCGCACCTGTATTTTGTTCAATTTTAATCTGTTTGTATGTGTTTGTCTTACGGCTTGTATTTTTGGATTTGCTCATGACGTGGGATAGGGGAGGTTCTCCTGCCAATTTAAACCCAGCGGTATTCAATTACCTATCAACGCCCCAGACGAAGCATCACGGCGAAACCCGGGCCGGGCTTTATAGAGATATTTTAATATGTTTTTTAGCTGTAATTTTTGTCTTTATTAAATAATTTTTATCTGACCCTTTGGTGCATATCATACCTGCGAATCCTTTTCTGAGACCTTTTTGGAAGCTGCGGTTTATTGCCATCCAGGTGTAGAGGTATTCAATCTGCTGGATCGGTGTTTGGGATCACTTACACCGATGCTTCCTGACCCCCGCCTGTTCCATCCGCCCAGCTGTCTGTGAAGATTCCGTTAGGATCTCTTTCATGCACCTTACCAGTGAAGTTCTGTGAGTACAATCTGTTTGCAGGCGTGCATAGTGCCTTGACATACTACACTATAGTTCTCTTCTTTCAGCAGAGTTCTATTGGAGATACCATCTAGATTTCTACGCGCATTCACTTATCTGGAATCTTGTGAGTATACCCTATTCACATGGTGCGTTAGGTGCCTGAACTCGCTACACCATAGTGCGCTTTTTCATCACACTACAGGTTTCCATACCAGTGTTGGATTGTGAGGTTGGCATGTGATTCCATTAGTTGAAGACTCGTAAAAGGGAACTTTTATTCACAGAAAAGACTTCTCTCCTGCAGCGCAATCCTTTCATACATTTATTCATATAGCGGACTTTTCCCACATTGTCTTTGGATTTGCAGCGCCTGAGAGGACAAGTATTTTCAACAGAGACTTTATCTATTTTATTTCCGATCAAAAGTTTAGGACCACACCTCCAAAAAAAAACGAAACCCCCCCAAAACAGAAATCCAACTTCCAAACATGAACTCAGTAATGAGTAGCTCTGCCGTTATTGTTTATCACTTCCAAAGTTCGTTTCGGCATGCTTGATGCAAACGTTTCCATGAAGTGAGTGGGAACATTTCTCCAAGTGGTGAAGACGGCCGCACGAAGGCCATCTACTGTCTTGTCAATTTTTGTAAACTTCCCTTGCCATCCATCCCCAAAGGTTCTCAATTGGATTTAGATCAGGGGAACACGCAGGATGGGCCAAAAGAGTGATGTTATTCTCCTGGAAGAAGTCCCATGTACTGCGGGCATTGTGTACTGTAGCGTTGTCCTGTTGAAAAACCCAGTCGTTACCACACAGACGAGGGCCCTCAGTCATGAGGAATGCTCTCTGCAACATCTGGACATAGCCAGCGGCCGTTTGACGCCCCTGCACTTCCTGAAGCTCCATTGTTCCACTGAAGGAAAAAGCACCCCAGACCATTATGGCGCCCCCTCCACTGTGGCACGTAGAAAACATCTCAGGTGGGATCTGCTTGTCATGCCAGTAACGTTGGAAATCATCAGGACCATCAAGATTAAATTTTTTCTCATCAGAGAATAAAACTTTCTTCCACCTTTGAATGTCCCATGTTTGGAGCTCTCTTGCAAAGTCCAAACGAGCAGTTCTGTGGCGTTCAAGGAGACGAGGTCTTTGAAGACGTTTTTTGTTTTTGAATCCCTTTAGTCTCAGATGCCGTCTGATGGTTATGGGGCTGCAGTCAGCACCAGTAAGGGCCTTAATTTGGGTCGAGGATCGTCCAGTGTCTTGACGGACAGCCAATTGGATCCTCCGGCTCAGTGTTGATGAAATTTTTTGGGGTCTTCCACTTGGCTTTTTTGTCCCATAACCCTCAGGATCATTTAAGAAATTCCAAATGACTGTCTTACTGCATCCCACCTCAGCAGCGATGGCGCGCTGTGAGAGACCCTGCTTATGCAGTTCAACAACCCGACCACGTTCAAAAAGGTAGAGTTTTTTTGCCTTTGCCATCACAACGTGTGACTACCCAAAATGAATTCTCCAAAAAAAAATTGTCTTACTCTCATTTCTTCTTGTTGCATGTTGAAGCTCTACTTGGAACCTTGTTAAGATCCAACAATGTAAAATATGATTTTTTGCCATTTTTCAAGTGGTCTTAAATTTTGATCAGGGCTGTATATCCTTAAAGTAGTGCTTTTAAGCAGAAAATATGCAGCACATAGAAGTGCATGGCAATCATTCTGCATATCCATATTGCAGCCCATATGGCTTGATGCACCGTGTGCATGAGTCCTTAGAGAGATTTTTATAAGCATAGACTTGGTATTATAGCTGATGAAAAGAACAAAGGTTTAAAACATTATAATAAATAGCCACTAGGTGGCGGTAAATGATCTCTTGATACATTTAGAAATCACATTTTCTACAATTACGTCTATTTAGAAAAATCTTATGTTATTGTTTAGGTAAACATTTTTATTGCATTAACCCCTTAAAGCCTATTTTCATTTTTGCAGTTTTGATTTTTTTTCCTCCCCATATTCCAATAGCAATAACATTTTAAAATTTCTATTCATATAGCCATATGAGGGCTTATTTTTTTTATGGGACAAAATACATTTTTAATGGCACTATTTAATTTACCATGTCTTATAAACAAAAACAAAAATTATTTGTGGGGTAAATAAATAAAAAAAAGCACAATTCCACTAAGGTTTTTGGGGTTTTAATATTACGACATTCACTGAGCACTAAAAATGACATGACGTTCTTATTCTGCATCCCAACATGATTACAGAAATGCCTAATTTGTATAGTTTTACTTTGTTTTATTACTTTAAAAAATAATAAACCTTTGAAAAAAAAAAAAATGTTTTTTTTGCATCGCCATTTTCTAACAGCCATAACTTATATTTCCATCTACAGAGCTGTAGGAGGGCTTGTTTTTTGCAGAATGAACGGCAAATGTTTTTATTGCTACCATTTTTGAGGTACATACAACTTTCACTGTTACTCAATATTTTGTAACTAAAAAATGTTGAATAGCTTTTTTTTTTTTTCCCATTACAGCATTCACCAAGCATGAAAAATATTTTTAAATAGTTCAGACATTTTCAGACGTGGCGATACCTATTATGTCTATTTTTTTTATTGGGAAAGGGGGTGATTTGAATTTTTTTTATTTTTTTATTTTTTACTCATAGCTAACTTATAGACCCCTTAGAGAGCTAGAATCTGGGATCATCTGATCATTTGTCCCATAGACCATAATACAGGACCTGTGAAGCTATGTCTTATGCACTGCTTTACAGGCAGTTTACCATGATAGGCCTTCAGCAGGCCACAGGCTGTCATGGTAACCCATCAAGTCCTGTGATTTCACAGCAGGGGGCTCCAATCAGAAGGCAGTGGGAGCCACAGTATGACAGCGACTTAAAGGGAACCTGTCATGTGGATATTTGATTATAATCTAACTAATTATATACAATTATTAACTACTAAAAAGCACCTTAGATGTATTCACTTACTGGTGTGACAGATGGTTATCTCATAATATACACACAAAGATGCCGCATGCCGCATGCTAATGAGCTGATTTGAGTCCAGTGTGATGTCATTGAGTCCAGCGTATATTTAATTCAGAGCTATAGCCACTCCCCTGCCCACCTGCTGCTGATTCATATGGGAAAAAAACTGTCAATCAGCAGCAGGTGGGCGGGGAGAGTCAGGAGCTCATGAATATTCAGGACTCATCATTATGAGCTGGAGCTTTTCAATACAAGATGTTGGCAGATTGACTGGGTCAATTAAAGAAAGTGACCCAGCATTTTGCTAAAAGAATCAGTCACTTATTTATGTTGCCCTTAGTTAGGACACCATAAAACTGGTGACATGTTCCCTTTAACACCCCGTGGTAAGCCAAGCCCCCCACAACCACACCCCCTTTGGGGTGTGGCTTAACTTGGCCGGTATTTTTTGTTGGGAAAGGTGGCAACCCTAGCCGCAGCACAGCAATCCACTCCATCCAAGCCCTTGCGCATAATCTTGCATAATATGGCATTATGTGTTAACGGGTTAATACAACAGTGTATGTCCCATAGCAGTGAATGGGGAGAGTACCACGCATGCATGCCACCTCTTCATTCACCGCGACAGGATTGCTGGAAATAGCCAAGCCAGCTCTCAGCTATTTTCAGTACTTCTATAGCAGAGGGTGGCCACACTTGAATGGCTGCTTTCCCTTCACTTCAAGGGTCCATTCTGGAAATAGGATCAGGTCCCAGACCTGCACCAATTTGACATTTATAGCATATTCTAGGAATATGCCATCAATGTCTGAGATGGCAATACCCCTTTACGGGTTCATTTACTTGGGCCAGTTATCTGCTCCAAACGGGTGCAAATCAATGATATAGCATGCTGATTGGTGCTCATTTAAGGACCCTTTACACAGGCTAAGAATTGTCCAGATAATCGCTAACAAGCATCCATAGGAACGCTAGTTAGCGATTATTTGGTGATGTAAAGCTGAACGAGCATAACATTCATTCATCGGGTAATTGCATCTTTCATGTGATCCCCTAAATCATTTGCCAGCAGCAAATCATGTTGTCTAAACAGCATTCTGCTGCCGGCAAATAATGATTCTGCATGGGGATGAGCAATGGTATTTGCGATTGCTCCTCCAAACACTGTGAAGGAGATTGCTGCATGTTAATGTAGCGGTCTCTTCACTGACGAACAGGTGCTTGCCATGAAGGAAAACTTCCTTCCCAACAATCGCCTGCTAAATTGTCCAATGTAAACAAATTTTTTGTATTTGCACTATTTACCGCTGGCCCAGTGACGTCACGACTAGTATCAACTGGCCTGGGCAGGGCTAAGCTCCATTCAAGTGATGGTAAACAGTGAGAAGGCCGCGGCGCTGCTGGGACGCCGCTGCCTTCTCAAACAGCTGATCGGCGGGGGTCCCGGGTGTCGGACCCCCGCTGATCAGATGCTGATGATCTATCCAGAGGATAGATCATCAATTAAAACAAACTGTAGAACCCCTTTAAGGGCCCTTTACATGGGCCGAGAATTCTAAAGATAATTGCTAACAAGCGTTCATAGGAATGCTCGTTCGTGATTATCTGGCGGTGTAAATGTACTGCGAATTACCAGATGAACGAGTGAAATGCTAGTTCATTGGGTAATCTGAATGTTTGCCAACAGCAGATCGTGCTGTGTAGACACGATCTGCTGCCGGCAAACCACTAGACAGCTTGGGGCGAGAGATGGCATTAGTGATCGCTCCTCCCCATTCCCTTCCACCAGCGAGCAGCAGGTTGTCGGGAAGGAACACTATACAGTAGACGAAGCCTTCTGCTTCCGACTCCATTCACTGTATAGTTTCTGGCATTAGAGGCTGCCCAAAACATCTGTTCGTGGGGGGTCCAGTTTTTGTCTGGAAAAGCTGCTGTGTCATTGCCATTTAGTATCATTGAAGCTGTAATGTAAGTCTCAGAAAGTGTTACAATGTATCTGTTTGTGCTGAGCTTCTCCACTCCACCCCTCCCACTAGAAGGTTCCAGTCTAGCTAGAAATGGTATACAAGGAGAGCAGTCAGAGCCCCTAGTGTTCTGCAGTTAGGGATCAGTGCTTGGAGCGCCAGTTTGCATGACTGACCAGAAGAAGACACTGAGATGGGGACGCTGAGCCACGGAACATGGGTCACTAGCCCTGTGACCAAAAAGCCACCCGGACAACTGAGCAACAGAACGTGGCCTCCAGCCTTTGACCATGGTACCAGCCAACTGAGAGAGAGGGACAGCTAGCTCAGACCTTTCCTCAGCATCAAACTCTTCTTCTTCCAGGGAGGAGACTGGATAAGCTATGCCTTGCCTGTATTGTTTTGCGCCTGAATTTCTCCACTAAAGAAGCACACTGGTTAACTGCAATGCCTGATTCTCTTATTTCCCATTGGGGTGCACCACGCCTTACCATCTCTTCCGGAGAGCAGCAACACGTGGTGACACCTCGACGGTGTCCGTGGGAACCAGCATAGCCCGCTGCATAGATACATACAGTCAATGAAAAACGGCCGTTCACTGACATGTTGTTTGATCAATGGATGTATTTACACTGGGCAATAATCAGATGAATGATCATTCAGCTGATCATCACCATGTGTAAATGGACCTTAACACTGCAGATCTACTTGTTCAGATTGACTGCTGTGCATGTGCAGAAGCCCAGAAGATGATAATACAAGGTTTGCAAATATCCATTATAGCAATAAAAGAATAAAAATGGAGAATGAGAATTAAATGAGAATTCAAAACTACAAGTATTGAAACTAGTGATAAGCGGAGATATGAATAATTTGATTTGGCTGCTTCTCTGAATTACTTAGTCACAAATCGCATTCCTTTGTAAGTAGCTGGCACTGATTTTAAAATGAAGGCCTTTCAGGGGTTAAAAAAATTACATATTAACCCTATCCATTTGCATCTTGTCCATCTTAATTGAAGAAACCGCGCAAGATTTCGCATTATTTCTTCAATCAAGATGGCCGCAATGGCCTCTCCGCGAGGAAATAGATGAGGTGCAGGGCCGGCGCCACCACCCGGCAAACCCGGGCAAATGCCGAGGCCCCCTGCTCCTGGAGGGGGCCCACTGTGCCCGCTCACTCCTGCAGCTGTGTCCTGCCTGTTTTGAATTCTAGGGCAGCTTACCCCAGCAATGCAGACAATTTTCGCCATGTGCACTGCTGGGGTAAGCGGCCCCAGAACTCAGAACAGGGTAGATGGAGTTTCGGTAGATGATTGATCCTATGCTAGAATGTAGTTGTTAGAAGGAGTTCTGTGACATCACTGGTCACATGCTCCTTCATGGTCACATGACAAACCCTGACGGCAGCAGCAGCTTGTGGAAGGAGGAGGGGCTGTGCCTGCCTGCAAGATGCAGAGTGAGGTAGGATGTGCTGCTGGAGAACCAGAACTTGTGAGGGGAAGCATATGGAGCTCATATATGAGGGGGCAGGTGGAGCACTCAGGGGCAGTGGGGTTCAAGTGGAGTGGAATCTGGTGCAATTAAGGGGGTTTATCATACAGATCCAGGTGTATTCTGAGGGCCATGATGTGTGTGTCTGTCTGTCCCTGTGTGTGTGCCCCTTTCTGTGTCTATGGCCTCATGCACAACGGCCGTGGGCATCACTTGAATGGGTCTGCAATCGCTCAATGGGAAGCACTACGGAGTGCTTCTGTGGTGTTTCCGTCCGTGCCTCCGCTCCGCAAAAAAATAGAACATGTTCTTTTTTTTGTGCGGTGCGGCCGGATCATGGACCCATTCAGGTTGAATGGATCTCAATCTGTCCCGGCCGCCGCACGGACGTTGCCAGTGCATTGGGGACCACAAATTGTGGTCCCCAATGCACGGAATGGACGCATAACAGCAGTGTGCATGAGGCCTGAGGCATTGCTTAGACTCCATCCCACAGTCTAGCCAATGCCTAATGGGGTACGGTTTAGACCACCTTGTGGTACATGTTGATAATTCCCTTTTAAACCTCAGTCCATGTTCCCTCAGTACTGGGAATCAGTGGGGGTCATATTAGAAGGTAACAAAAGGTTGGAGCATAATTAAAGGTGGAATTCCCTTTTAGATAGAAGTTGGTTGATGATTACACAGGTGTCTGTCCCTGTGTGTGTGTGTGTGTGTGTGTGTGTGTGTGTGTCTGTCCCTGTGTGTGTGTGTGTGTCTGTCCCTGTGTGTGTGTGTGTGTGTGTCTGTCCCTGTGTGTGTGTGTGTGTGTCTGTCCCTGTGTGTGTGTGTGTGTCTGTCCCTGTGTGTGTGTGTCTGTCTCTCCCTGTGTTTGTTTGTGTGTGTGCGTGTCTGTCCCTGTGTGTGTGTGTGCGTGTCTGTCCCTGTGTGTGTGTGTGCGTGTCTGTCCCTGTGTGTGTGTGTGCGTGTCTGTCCTTGTGTGTGTGTGTGCATGTCTGTCCCTGTGTGTGTGTCACCATCACCATGCCCACAGTGTTCCCTTTGTCTTGACGCAGCTGCATCAGGACATTCTGTGCAAGGCAAGATGAAGATGGAAGAGGAGGCAGCACCGCCAGCATGGAGTCTGTGGTAGAGGCACACTAAGGACGCAGGTAACACTACTACATGATCTACACTAGTGTTATCTGTGGTTTACATAGGACTACAGGTAACACTATCCCATTATCAGCACTAGTGTTATCTGTGGTTTTACATAGGACTGCAGGTAACACTACTACATTTTCTGTACTCAGATAGCCATGACTGTGTTATCTATGCTGTTACATAGGACTGCAGGTGATATCTACTGTATTATCTGTACTCAGAGAGTTACCACTGTGTAAGGGGGCCCACTGAGACTTTATCGCCCAAGGGCCCACATGATCCTGGAGCCGGCCCTGATGAGGTGAGTATGTTTTTGGGTTTTTTTTGCCACCATTTCATGAAAAATTGATTAGTTACCATGAAGAGTGAGGAAATACGGCTTTGCGGCAAATTACATTTTTTCTGAAATTCGGATCGAATTCATTTCATTTGGCTTCAATTCATGCACACCATGTGCTGTCCGCATCTGTAGTTCCATTCCACGGCCCCGCAAAAAAAGATAGAATATGTTCCTATTTTTGTCCTCAATTGCTGACGACAATAGGCATTTTCTATGATAGTGCCGGCCATGTGTGGTCCGCAAATTACGGAACGCACACAGGCTGGCATCCACAATCTGCAGATCCGCAAAACACTATGGTCGTCTAAATGAGCCCTTAAAAAGGGGAATCCTAGCAATCCACTTTATTTTTATTTTTTTATAAATGAGTTCATTTGGACATGAACGGGGGCTATTGAGTCTATTCCAAACAACACAAATACCAAGACTGTAAACTAAATAAAATTCTTGCTCTATAAACAGTTGGTGTTTGGTAAGAATCTTACGAAAATTTGCCGAATCCACCTCAAAGTGTTGCTAAACCACATAAAATGACTAAATGGTATTATTCTGCCAAATGTAATGAAGCTGACAAAGTATAGTAACTATTCTTCTACGACTCATCACCACTTCCTCATTTCGCTAACCACATTCATGCAGTAAGTGGTCTTTGAATTTCAGATTATAAAATAGACCCATGTGCCGATTCTCGGACACCAAGCCCTACTGACTGTTCTGCCACTGCTACAACTTGTATATATTGGAACGGCGTTCTTCAAACCCTAGTTGCAAAGCTGTACCAAGGCTACTTTCACACTAGCGTTAATATTTTCCGGTATTGAGTTCCATCATAGGGTCTCAATACCAGAAAAAAACGCTTCCGTTTCTTCCCCATTCATTGTCAATAGGGACAAAACCTAACTGAATAGAACGGAATGTTCCAAAATTTGTGATGAGCGGGAGGTGCCATATTCGATTTCGCAATATTTTGCAAATATTCGATTGAATATTCGTCTTATATTCGTCAAAATCTAATATTCGTCATTATTCTATTTATCGCGAATAATATGCGATTTAATTATTCGCGTATTGCGATTTATTTTATTTTTTAACTGTTTAAGGCAACTTTCCTATTGGTTGGCCATGGCTTTTGGCTAATATGTGTATATTACGAATATTCGCTATATTGCTATATATTCTTGTTTTAGAATATGACGAATATTCTGAAAAACAAAGTTATAGCAATATAGCGAATATTCGTAAAATACACATACTGCAATTTAGCTAATATAGTCCTATAATATTTTTTTTATAGTCAAATTTTTTTGGTCTCTTCTGAACCTTTTTACACTATAAAAAAAAATATACTATAGCACTATATTAGCTAAATTGCAGTGTATATGTGTATTTTACGAATATTCGCTATATTGCTATACCTTCGTTTTTTAGAATATGACGAATATTCTACAAAACGAAGTTATAGCAATATAGCGAATATATTCGTTATTTAGAATATAGAAACATAGAAACATAGAATGTGTCGGAAGATAAGAACCATTTGGCCCATCTAGTCTGCCCAATATACTAAATACTATGGATAGCCCCTGGCTTTATCTTATATGAAGGATGGCCTTATGCCTATCCCATGCATGCTTAAACTCCTCCACTGTATTTGCAGCTGCCACTTCTGCAGGAAGGCTATTCCATGCATCCACTACTCTCTCAGTAAAGTAATACTTCCTGATATTACTTTTAAACCTTTGCCCCTCTAATTTAAAACTATGTCCTCTCGTAGCAGTTTTTCTTCTTTTAAATATTCTTTCCTCTTTTACCTTGTTAATTCCCTTTATGTATTTAAAAGTTTCTATCATATCCCCTCTGTCTCGTCTTTCTTCCAAGCTATACATGTTAAGGTCCTTTAATCTTTCCTGGTAAGTTTTATCCTGCAATTCATGTACCAGTTTAGTAGCTCTTCTCTGAACTCTCTCCAAAGTATCAATATCCTTCTGGAGATATGGTCTCCAGTACTGAGCACAATACTCCAAATGAGGTCTCACTAGTGCTCTGTAGAGCAGCATGAGCACCTCCCTCTTTCTACTGGTAATTCCTCTTGCTATACACCCAAGCATTCTGCTAGCATTTCCTGCTGCTCTGTGACATTGTCTGCCTACCTTTAAGTCTTCTGAAATAATGATCCCTAAATCCCTTTCCTCAGATACTGAGGTTAGGACTGTATCACTGATTTTATATTCTGCTCTTGGGTTTTTACGTCCCAGGTGCATTATCTTGCACTTATCAACATTAAATTTTAGTTGCCAGATTTTTGACCATTCCTCTAGTTTTCCTAAGTCCTTTTCCATTTGGTGTATTCCTCCAGGAACATCAACCCTTTCGTCTTTTTTTTTCAATCTGTACTGTTATTCCACTTTGCATACTCCAAGCATCCCGGTATTTTCTAACCCACAGGCGTTCCCATGGTGATGGGGACGCTTGTCGGGGAGGAGTATGCGAACAACTGTACAGATTGGGAAAAAAAGGCGAATATTCTAAATAACGAATATATTCACTATATTGCTATATATTTGTTTTTTAGAATATTCGTTATTTTTTTTCCATATGAAAACATGATTCCTTCCTGCTTAAGTTGCTTGTGGGCCAATGGCTCATTGACCCACAAGAAAGAAGCAGGGAGGAATCATGTTTTCAGATGTTAAAAAATGACGAATATTCCATATAGCGAATATATAGCACTATATTCAAAATATTTGCGAATTAGCAAAGTTGCAATATTCACGATTAATGTTTGCTATTCGAATATTCGCGCTCAACACTGTCCAAAATGCATTCCGTTCCGTTCTCATACCTGAGAGCATGCTGCAGCATGCTGCGGTTTGCTTTCCGTCCTGGGATGACACAGTAGAAAACTGATCCGTTCCCCATTGACTTTTAATGGAGTTCATGACGGACCCGTCTTGGCTATGTTAAAGATAATACAACCAGATCCGTTCATAACGGATGCAGATGGTTGTATTATCAGTAACTGAAGCGTTTTTGCTGAACCCTGTTGGATCCAGCAAAAACGCTAGTGCGAAAGTAGTCTTACCACATGTTATAACAGTTATAGATTGTCAAGGTATGCTGAGAGCTGTGATTGAGCAAAAGCCACTGCTTCCAGCTGCTTGTCATGCATGAATGTGCAACGTGCCGCCCCCAAGGACCAATTGTATCCCAGGTTTATCAGAATACCGAGGGGTGTGGTGCGGCCTCAATAGTTTTATATGTGTCCGACGGTGCTCCTACCTGGTTACTGTCACTCCCCAGGGTTAGGCTCTGAAGCAACAAAGAGGAACGTAATGGTAGAGGTGGAGAAATAGTCGAATCCAGACTTTTATAAAGTTCAAAAGCTTTACTTGAATCAACTTGCATCCATACAACAATTGATGTTTCTCTTGGTTCTAGCAGGTTTTGGCATAAACTGGCAGGCAAACTTAAATATTCTGCTTTATCTCTCTGCTGTGCTAAACTCGGCTTTAGTGTGATCGCTGGACTTTAGGACTGTTCTGGTAACTTTGGAGTGGGGTGCCTTTGGCTGTTGACCCCCTCGCAATACTCTGTTTGTAAATCTGTAAGAAGTCAGAGTGAATCTCCTTTCCTTCCAACTCAGACAGTATGAAAACTTCCTGTAGCCCCTCCCTTGGTAGGAAACGGAACTGACTCACTTCTGCCCAAAAGGGGAGAATGAAATGGTAAATTCCATTCTATCTAAAGATCCCTCTGCCATATATGCTGCCACCTGCTAACAAATAACAGTTATATAGCACAACAATTATTGCACAGTGTAAGAGGACCTGGAATAAATACACAGGTGACATTATGGTTAGCCCATTAGAAACAGTAGCAGGGTGTAGGAATGGTAATACCACTCTGGTGTATTACAAATGCACCTCAAGTCAGGTAATGGGCCATTAATTTGTGTGAGTGCGTGCATTTATATGTATGTGTTCAATCCATGTATAGTCTGCAACACACACAGCAGTTAGAAAGTGTGACAGGAGCCCACCTTGGGAAATTATGTTCTGGTAATGTGTATTTTATTTTATTTATTTATTTCATGCACTTTCAGCGACTTGCAAATGTATTCACCACCCTTGACTTTTTTTCATATTTTGGGGCCTCACAACCTGGAATTAACATGGATTGTTTGAGGATTTGCATCATGTAATTTACAGAACATGCCCACAACTTTGAAGATGTTTTTTTATTTATTTATTTATTGTGAAGCAAACAACAAATAGGACAAAATAACAGAAAAAGTAAATGTGCATAACTATTCACCCCCCTAAAGTCAATACTTTTGTAGAGCCATCTTTTGCGACAATCACAGTTCCAAGTCGCTTTGGATAAGTGTCTATGAGCTTGCTGCATCTTACCGCTGGGATTTTTGCTCATTCCTCCTTGCAAAACTGCTCCAGCTCCTTCAAGTTGGATGGTTTGCGCTTGTGAACAGCAATATTTAAGTCTGACCACAGATTTTCTATTGGATTGAGATCTGGGTTTTGACTAGATCATTCCAATACATTTACATGTTTCCCTTTAAACCACTCAAGTGTTGCTTTAGCAGTGTGTTTGGGGTCATTGTCCTGCTGGAAGGTGAACCTCCGTCCTAGCCTCAGATCACGCACAGAGTTGTACAGGTTTTGCTAAAAAATATCCCTGTATTTAGCACCATTCATCTTTGCCTCAACTCTGACCAGTTTCCCAATCCCGGCTGCTGAAAAACATCCCCACATCATGATGTTGCCACCACCATGTTTCACTTTGGGGATGGTGTTCTTTGGGTGATGTGTTGTGTTGGGTTTGCGCCAGACATAGCGTTTTCTTTGATGGCCAAAAAGTTCAATTTAGTCTCATCAGACCAGAGCACCTTCCTCCATACATTTTCGGAGTCTCGCACATGCCTTTTCGCGAACTCACAACGTGCCTTTTTGTTTTTAGCTGAAAGTAATGGCTTTCTTTTGGCCACTCTGCCATAAAGCCCAACTCTATGCAGCGTACGCCTTATTGTCGTCCTATGTACAGATACTCCAGTCTCTGCTGTGGAACTCTGCATCTCCTCCAGGGTTACCTTAGGTCTTTGTGCTGCCTCTCTGATTAATGCCCTCCTTGCCCGGTCCATGAGTTTTGGTCGGCGGCCGTCTTTTGGCAGGTTTGCTGTTGTGCCATGTTCTTTCTATTTGGTTATGATAGATTTGATGGTGCTCCTGGGGATCATCAAAGATTTGGATATTTTTTTATAACCTAACCCTGCTTGTACTTCTCAACAACATTGTCCCTTACTTGTTTGGAGAGTTCCTTGGTCTTCATGGCAGTGTTTGGTTAGTGATGCCTCTTGCTTATGACAGATCATGTGACACTTAGATTGCACACAGGTGGACATCATTTCTCTAATTTTGTGACTTCTGAAGGTAATTGTTTGCACCAGAGCTATTTCTAAGCAATAGTTTTATTTATATATGTTTCTCATTTCACTTCACCAACTTAGACTATTGTGTTCTGATTCATCACATAAAATTCTGATTAACAAAACATTGAACTTAAGACTGTAATGTAACAAAATACAAAAAAAAGTCAAGAGGGGGGGGTGAATACTTTTGCAAGGCAAAATATTATGTTATATTCCACAGCACTTTACAGACATTAGCATCAAGTTGTCCCCAATGGGGATCACAATCCAAGTCTCCTATCAGTAAGTCTGTGGGAGGAAACTGGAGAACCCAGAGGAAACCCATGCAAACACAGGGAGAACATACAAACTCCATGCAGATGCTGTCCTTGGTCAGACTCGAACCTTGGACCCCAGCGCTGCAAGGCACCAGTACTAACCACTGAGCCACCATTGTTACATTCTCTATATATATTGTTGTGTGGTAGTCTGTTGTCCATGCTGAGGTCATAGGTTTGTACAGGCTATACAGAACCCTGATGCTACGTTAGACTAAATGTAGGGCCTATTAATAGGAGGGGCTGGAGCTGCACCAGGCATAGACCTGCGGTGTGACCCTAAGGTGATTAAAGGGGATGGTTTTTGCCTCGAGGGTAGTTGCAGCCACGAGGCTGAAGTAAGCAATATGATCTCTAGTTGATCCCAAGATGACACAAGTGGGAGATTCTCTGTAAAGAGAACCTGTCACCACTCCTGACATGCCTGTTTTTCCGTTTTGTTTTTTCCATGTATTCCATTTTTTTTAATCTATTCCACATTAAATGACAATTCTGGAACATTTATTCTTACGGCTGTTTGTTTTGCCATTCTTCTATTCTTGCTAGAATTTTATAGATAAAAGTACAGATGGCAGTTATCATTTAGGGATGTGTCCCTGCACAATCTAGAATTGACACCCCCCCCAACTAGTAACACTTCTAGCAGGAATAAGAAAAGAACGGCACAACATAGAAAATAAGAAACTATTCTCCAGACTTGTTATTACATGGGGAATGCAAGTAGCTACTAAAACAGACATGTCAGGAGAGGTGACAGCTCCTCTTTAAGTGTGATTAAGGGTACTTTCACACTAGCGTTAAAGTTTTCCGGTATTGAGTTCCGTCATAGGGCTTAATACCGAAAAAAAACGCATCAGTTTCACCCTAATGCATTCTGAATGGAAAGCAATCCGTTCAGTATACATCAGGATGTCTTCCGTTCCGTCCCTTTTACAGTATTTGGCTGGAGAAAATACCGCAGCAAGCTGCAGTATTTTCTCCGTCCAAAATTCCGGAACACTTGCCGGAATGCCGGCATTAACTTCCATTGAAATGTATTATTGCCAGATCCGGTACCAAGTGTTCCAACAAATTACCGCATTGATGGATCCGGTTTTCCGGTCTGCGCAGCGCAGTCATTTAAAAATGTGAAAAAAATAAATACCGGATCCGTTTTTCTGGATGACACAGGAGAGATGGATCTGGTATTTCAATGCATTTGTCAGGTGGATCCGATCCGGAAACAAATGATCTCCGTTTGCATGCGGATTTCCGGATCCAGCAGGCAGTTCCAGCAACGGAACTGCCTGCCGGATTCTTCTAACGCTAGTGTGAAAGTAGCCTTAGACAAGAGAATATGGACAATACGGCCATGACAGAGAGCAGAGATAGAGCCTGCTGTAAGAGACAGTGACAGTAAGGGTCCATTCACACGTCCGTAGTTGTATTCCGCATCCGTAATGCAGACCCTTTCATTTTCAAGGGCCTTGCAAAAATGTGGACAGCACTCAGGGTGCTGTCTGCATCTGTCATTCCGTTCTTTTCCGTTATGCGGATCCGCAAATAAAATATACCTTGTCCTACTGTTGTCCACATAATACGTTCTGTGGTCCCATTGGAGCCAATGAATCCGCAAAAAATTAGGATGACATGCAGAATGCAGCAATTGCGGATCCGTTTACAGGAAATAGAAAAAAAAATAAGGCCTACCCCTTGTGACATGTGCTTTCAGTACCAAGGAAAGCTGTGTACAGAGGACTCATGCACACGACCGTTGTTCTGGTCCGCATCCGAGCCGCAGTTTTTGCGGCTCGGGTGCGGACCCATTCACTTCAATGGGGCTGCAAAAGATGCGGACAGCACTGCGGACCGCAAAAAACAGAACGGTCGTGTGCATGAGGCCTTAGAAGTAGAAAAATCAATCATTTTGATCTAGGAACGCCCTTCCTTGTGGGACACATGGAAGGATGATTATCACGACTGTGTCCAGAAGGACTGGCCTTGGGAAGAAATTGCACAGGAATTGGTGCCATCTGTATGGGAATCGGCAAACATTGCTAAAAGGGACAAAATAAGTGAGTACATACATTTTAATATGTAATGTGTAATTTTTGAGTATAGATTCAGACATAAAGTCCATGAGTGTGCCATATGTCCTGGAACAGCATAGATAGTGTACATTTGAGTGACAGTGAATTTTGGATGCTCATTTGAACATTTTCTATGCTGCTTCAGGACATGGCCACTCACTGTGTTTTCTAGAAGATAATAAAATTTTTGTGCACAAGGCTTGGTCTTTATTGCTTTGCATACAGTTATTATTCCCTTTCTGCAAAGCATTAATCTACATGTTGCATAGAAACCGTGGTCTACCTTTTTCATATTTCAAAACTTTATTAGCTCCATTATATTGCAGAAATGTACATTTTTGGAAAAAAAAATAGTTTTATATAGGCCTCTTTCACAATTTCTAGTTGTTAGACAGGAGGATGTGTGTTTTATGTATTTTTTTTTATTCTGACGGCTCATAGACGCATTCTAGCTGAATGGTTTTGGATTCATTGCAGCAGCCGCATGGATAGTGCCCATCTCATATACATTTTTTTCAATTTGTTTTAAAAAAAATTATTTTAACAATGTTTTTTCTCTTTTTTAACAGTAAAAGATGTCAAGAAGAGATGGTATTCCTGCCGGGATCAATTCAGGCGGGAACTGAACATAAAGCAGCGTACTGGTGATGGCTCATTGAAGAAAAAAACATATTTATATACCAGACAAGTTCAATTTTTAAAACCTATACTGGAACTAAGGAGGTAACTTTTATTTTTTTTAAATGTAAATAAAAAAAATTACAATATAATTATAATATTTTTTTTCAACAGCACTGTGGATAATCTCTCTTCGGATTACAATCCAAAAAATCCAGAGTCTGCAGGAAATGTTTCCCAATTAGAATCTGAGGCCTCTCAAGCTTTGCAAGAAGAAGAGACAGTGGATACGCTAGAGCAGGCATCCTCAAACTGCGGCCCTCCAGCTGTTGTAAAACTACAACTCCCACAATGCCCTGCTGTAGGCTGATACCTGTAGGCTGTTCGGGCATGCTGGGAGTTGCAGTTTTGCAACAGCTGGAGGGCCGCAGTTTGAGGATGCCTGCGCTAGAGGAACTACAGATTATGCAACCTCCTGAAAGTGAGGCCAACGTGGAAACAACTCCTGTTTCTGAAGAACGTGTTTGCCGTTAATCAGGCAGACGCCGGCGAAGACCCGCGGCCGATTCTGATTTGGATGTTCGAGGCCTGATTGATTCTCGGGTTCTCGAATATCTAAATCAGAATCGGTCAGAAACAAAAGAAGAAAGGTCACTAAAAAGTCTTGCGCCATGTCTTAGTCATGTGCCTGAAGAACGGCAAACAAGTTGTGTTTCTGCATTGGCCTTGTTAATTGACCTTTTTTGCTAGCAATGAAAAACCAATAGAGGTTGTCCATAAAATGTTCGCGATAGGATGCTACACATTGAAACTCCAACCTCTCGGTTACATCAACCAGACCCCCAATAATACAGACCCCCGGCCCTTTTACAAGGGAATTATATGACCTTTAATTTTTTTATTTTTTTTTGTAAAATCAAAAATGTTTTGTATTCTAAATACTGTCTGAATTTTTTGGGTAAAATTTTTGGTTTTGTCTACTTTCACAATGGTGGCAGCAGGGTGCGCCTGGCTCTTCCTGTGGAAGATCAGCCTTCTAGATCCATTCTAAATCTAGCCCACTATGACGTTTGATTTCCGCTCTGGCCCCATTCACTCCGGGCGGTTCCCATTATAGTGAATGGGGCTGGAGCGGAAATCTAGCAGCACAGTATTATAGGTTCAGCACAGATTCGGCAGGCTCTTCCCCCGAAGGAACATGCTGCCGCCAGTATGAAATTAGTTGAAAAAAAAAAGTAGGATTGCATTTTATATTGATGAGCTACTATCTGTGTAGGTCACCAATATAAAATGATTTTACCAAAATATATGAAATTATTATAGTCTAAAAATCAGCTCATAATGATACGGAACATGATGGCTTCTATTGTTTTAATCACGACAATACATGAACAGCATTTAGATAATTACAAAAAATAAAAATCATCATGTGCTGTCCCCTTAAAATGCTGATGTTCTATACTTACCTTGTCTGCATAGAAGTTTATTCTTTGTGGATTGCGAGTCTTATTACGTCATGTGATGTTAGAGTTCAAAGATGAACCCAGACATATCCCCTTAAAAATGATTCGATAAATGGGACATGTTTGCGTTCAGCTCAGAACCTGGACAAGTTTTTTTTACATTAAAAATAAAAATATTTTTTAACTTTTTAAGATGTAATTAGAAATAAGGTATTAGAAGGTATTTACACCAAATCATAAAAAAAAATTGGATTTTACTAAATACCTCAGCCCGCAAGCACACGTCAAGGGTCCTCATTCTCTTGTGAGTCCCTAATCTAAACTAACAACAGGTGATCTAACTAGACTAAGAAAAATGTACTTTTATTAAAATTTAAAACCAGATTCCACCTGAAATCAACGTCTTCCACGGATGGCATCCAACTGCCACAACAATGCCCCCTCAGGGCTGCAGAAGTAGTCAGCATAGAGTTCCCGAACAGCTAGTCTGGCAGTTCCAGGGCGTCCAGGCCGGCTAAGGTCTAAAATGACAGAAGATGTCATATTTAGGCCCAATTCTGCATCTGTATCACCAGGGGGGCATAGTCCGGATTCATCTGTATAGATGACATGAACACTCTCCACTTTGTGGATAGTATTTCGAAAGCGCACTCCACATACTGATGGGAGCGAGTCAATCGATAGTTGAAGATGCGCTTCCAGTCATCCAGATCGCGTCTAGGGAAGGGCCGCATCAGGTGGGGTGACAATGCGAATCCTTCATCTGCCACAATCACAAATGGAGCCTGCGGACCTGCAGATCGGGTAGTCTACTGGGCTCTGGCAGGTCAAGCTGGTTTGTCTGAAGCCGTTCACCCATTCTGGAAGCACTAAAGATGCGGGAGTCAGAAGTGCTCCCATAGGCCCCAATATCAACAATTACAAACCTGTAATTACTGTCAGCCTAGGCCATCAGCACTACAGAAAAATATTGTTTGTAATTGAAGTACCGGGACCCTGACTGAGGCGGATTCTTTACACATATGTGTTTACCGTCCAGTGCCCCAATGCAGTTAGGAAACTGCGCTGATTGGTAAAATCCCTCGGCGATACAAAGCCAATCTTCCACATTGGGGGTGGGCATCACCACTTCTCTGAGTCGCTGCCAGATAACTTTGCAGGTATGACAGACGATCCCAGAGATTGTTGAGATCCCAAGGAGAAACTCGAAACGCAATGAAGTAAATGAGTTTCCGGGAGCAAGGTGTCACTGCCGTAGGAAGGGACACACACACACACACACACAGTGAGCCCTAACTTGTACGCAGCCCACTGACCTTGCCTACTTGCAAAACAAGTCCTAGACGACAAGTCCACAACTGGTCAACATTCCCTATACTGGTAAGTTCAGAGATACAATCCAAGTACCAGTAAAACCACAGGTACCTGTTCACACACAGGACACACAAACAAACACCAAGGGAAGTCGAGCCAGAAACAGTCAAACCAGGAGATCGATACCAAAAGAATCACAAAGCGGAAGGAGGGAGCAATAACAAGCCAAGGGTCAATACCGGACAGGAAGAAGGTACAGAATCGCTAAGTAGAAAGAGAGGTCAAGGTATAGCCGAAGTCAAATCCAAAAGCAACAGTACAATACACACAGGTAGCAGAGCACAGCAAGGAAAACCTATAACTGGCAAAGGTGATTGCCAGTTGCAGCCTTAAAGGGAACCTGTCATGTGGATATTTGAATATTATCTAACTAATTATATACAATCATTAACTACTAAAAAGTACCTTAGATGTATTCACTTACTGGTGTGACAGATGGTTACCTCATAATATACACACAAAGATGCCACATGCCGCATGCTAATGAGCTGATTTGAGTCCAGCGTGATGTCAGTGAGTCCAGCGTTTTTTAAATTCAGAGCTATAGCCACTCCCCTGCCCACCTGCTGCTGATTCATATGGAAAATAACTGTCAATCAGCAGCAGGTAGGCGGGGAGAGTCAGGAGCTCAAAAATATTCAGGACTCATCATTATGAGCTGGAGCTTTTCAATACAAGATGTTGGCAGATTGACTGGGTCAATTAAAGAAAGTGAACCAGCATTTTGCTAAGAGAATCAGTCACTTATTTATGTTACCCTTAGTTAGGACACCATAAAACTGGTGACAGGTTCCCTTTAAATAGGGAGCTAATCACCTGAGCGCTAATATCACCGGGGGGCGTAGCTCAGGTGTGAACTAAGTGGGTGTGGCCAAAGCGAGTGGTCAACAGGGGCGTGGCCTAAACTCTGTGTCACCAAGGGGCTTGGCATGACAGCATGTCTGGCACCGAGCTGCAGTGTCCGAGCCCCAGACTGCAGCGCTGGAGCTCGGACAGGCAAGTTGGTGACACAAGGAATTTAAAAAGAAAAAGAAAAGAAAGAAAAATAATAAGTTTTAACATTCATTTTCATATATTATTAATATATAGTATTTAAAAAGATAAAATTCAAGTACCTCAAGGTGACAATCAACCTTTGCTCAGCAGATATGCAGCACCTCATACTGGTGTCCATGAAGGTCAGGTCAGGATGAAGACAGACCAGCAGGTGATCAAATGCTTCCACGGACATCCGGCAATAGCTTTTGAACTTAATGTGGTCACGTCGCAGATCATTATATACAACGTATATAACTGTCCTTTGTGAAGGCACTTAGCGACAATAGGATGGACCCACTGCCATCTCCTCTTCCTTCCCGGTTCTTCGTCCAGCATCGCTGACTGCCGTCCGAATAGCCGAGACAGAATCCAGTGAAATAGCACGTTATCCATAAGGTTTTCTGCCATGATGATCGCTGAGAAATAGGAAGAAATCAATGGCAGCCAAGCAACATTTTCTCACACAGCTCTGAACGACACCAAAAGCACAAAAAAATGGCCCCTGTACTGTCACATGTCCTCTGTTTTAACATCTTTATTTTTTTTTTGGTACTCTAGCAACATGTATTCTTCATTCCGTTTTTTGGCGGAAAACGGAACGGATGCGGATGTACATTTGGAAAAAACTGAAGGTTTTTGTGGAAACACGGATCCGCAAGAAACGGAACGAAAATCTGGAAGAGAAAAATACTGACATGTGAATGGACCCTAAGCATTTTTTATTTTATTTCCCTGTCATTGTCCTTGTGTTACATGATATAGAATATTATTTCTTTAGCAGAAATAAAATAAGGCTACATGCACACGACCATATGTGTTTTGCGGTCCGCAAAAAACGGATGACGTCCGTATGTCATCCTTTTTTTGCGGATCCATTGTAACAATGCCTATCCTTGTCCGCAAAATGGACAAGAATAGGACATGTTCTATTTTTTTGGCGGGGCTACGGAGCTGACATACAGATGCGGACAGCACACGGTGTGCTGTGCGCATTTTTTGCGGTCCCATTGAAATGGGTCTGCATCCTATCCGCAAAAAAAACTGAACGGACACGGAAACAAAATATGTTCGTGTGCATGTAGCCTAAGTGTCCTTTTACACAGGAAGATAAATTGGGAAAAAAGTACACATGTAAGCAAATTATTCAAATTCGCAAAACGTGCATTTATATGAACTAATCATATGTTTTTACATGACTGCGATGATTTGTCACTTGTCTTTCTTCCTTCCTTCCCGTTAGCAGTACAACAACTAGCATATTCCTATTTCCACAAGTGGATGTTCTACTGACAAATGATCACTTTTAGGTCATCATAAAAGATGCAACCAGCAGCGAATAAGTTATTGCTGATCATTTGATCGCTGCAGAAAAAGACATGGATATTTACAATTCGAAAAAAAAGAAATTCAAAAAAACAGAATCCAAACAGTTGAGATATTACAAATTACATTCTGAGTGAGCCTACTAAAGAGAAACTTTACCAGAATTTGTGAAATGTTCAGGTGCCAACCATGGTAAATTATAGTATATAGACGAGAACTCCTCATCCGGTCTTATGCAGAAATTAATATTTATTAATTAAAAATGTATAAAAGTTTATTAAAGAAGAATATCTAAAAAAGAAATTGTATATAGTATATAAATAAAATGATTTTTCACTGCACATGCACTTTCTCTGCACAAATTGTACCAATGTGAAGTTCATATATTTGTATGGGAAATCCAACAAGTAACTCTATACGCCATTTTATTTACAGTATATACTATATACAATTTTTTTTTAATATATTCTTCTTTAATAAACTTTTATACATTTTTAATTAATAAATATTAATTTCTGCATAAGACCGGATGAGGAGTGCTCGTCTATATACTATACTTTAGAATCCATTACTGATTGGGTGAATTAGATAGACTTTGAGCACCCGATACATGGTTTAAACCAGGTGAGCCACCCAAAACAAACCATAATATTTAATAAACCATGGTAAATTGCAAACTGTGAGAAATCTAGTAATTTTTGCTGCTTGCAGATACTGCCACGATGGTAAGATACCATGTAACATACCATTATAATCACGTCCTCTATTCTGCTTGAGAAATGTTCTGTCCAGTTTCCTATTCATCTCTTTGTTGTTTCCTGTTACAAGCAGCTGCAATGACCTCACACTTTCCATGTAGTACTAAAACTGTCTCAACACCTAGATTCAAAACAGGATCTAGGTCTTCCCCAGGTAATTATAAACCAGTAAACATAATGGGGCAGATATACTAATCTGGTCTAACATTTAGATAGCATAAACTTGGAGAAAACAGTCTAAAGATGCTCTAAATGGATCACAGTGGCTCAGGCTGGGTGGTAAATGTGGTGCATTGTTAGACACTTCATCTTTTAGACTGCTCAGATTGCGTTATAGAATGGTTTCCCACCATTAAAATTCTACCTCTCCTGTGTCTGTCCCACATAGAGATCCTGAAAAAAGTACTTTATAAAGTTATGTAAATTAGCTGTCGCAAGTGTCCAGGGGTGGAGTTGTGCCAGAAAGTGCCCAGGTGCCTAAACTATGCGCCCAGATAACCGCTCCCCTTGAGGTCCTATGGCCCGCCCTCCTCTATTACTTTGCCCTCCTCTTCTGGCTTGGAGATCTTGTGTGACCACCAGCCACCGCCAGAGGAGGAGGACAAAGTAGGAGAGAAGGGCAGGCCAAAGGACTGCAAGGGAGGCAGTTATCTGGGCACATAGCTGAGGGGCCTGGACACGTGCGGCCATAACTTCGCCCATGGGCACTTGCGACAGCTAATTTACATAACTTTATAAAGTACTTTTTTCAGGATCTCTACGTGGGACAGACACAAGAGAGGTACACAAGAGAGGTTCTATTCTAAAATGCTCAGAGTAGGTGACAGACTCCCTTTAAGCCATGGCCTATTTCTGATAAACTCCACCACTTATTGTGCATGATGCAAAAAATGGCTAAAACACACACAAGCCCGTGTATCAGAATACTGCCTCAATTTGAGCTAAAACTCTGGCGTATTTGGATTAGTAGTATGTCTGCCCCAATATCTATCATCGGAAACATATTGGAGGGGCTGTTCAGAGACCCCATACAGAAGTACATGGCAGAATATGCACACCTATATGGAAACAAATACAATATGACATGGAATTTACTGATTTAATTTACTTCTCCCTCAGAATTATGAGTCCAGTGAGCAGTCCCACTCAACATGCTCACATAGAGAAGGCTGTTAAACAAGACCATCAAGAAGAAGCTAAAATTTAAATTAATAAATTCTAAATTGTACAAAATGTTTCCCAAATAATATATAGATGCATAGTGTATTATAATACAATCTAACAAAGGAACATAAAGTTATCGTTGAAGAGTAAGTTCCCACGTTCCATACTGTGGATTCCCCATAGCAATTACAGTACAAGCAAAGTGGATGCAGAAAAGCTGCATGGTAAAACTACTTGCGCTGCTGGTTTTTAATTGGCTTTTAATATTAATTTTTGCTTTGGTTTTCAGTCGTGGCTTTTTGCCTTTTCAAGGCAAAGGTTGAAAGCAGTGGAAAATCCACTGGGATCCCAACAGCTACCTATTTTGGGCATTTTTCCACTGCAGAAAATCCGCACATGAGGATGCACCCTGACAACTTGAATATGCAGTTCAGTTCTGGGCAGTGGTTTAATAAAGCAAGTCATAAAGTTGGAAAGAATTGTGAAGTAGGACATTAGGGTTGATTAGGCATGGAGAACCCAAGACTGGCAAAATTAACAAGTATTTAGTCTTGAGAAAAAAAGTGATTAAAGGGAATCTGTCACCTAGATAATCGATATTAAACCAAAAGTATGACCGTACAGTATTTCGTACATTCTTTCTATATGTTTTTCTTTTTCCTTGGAGCTTGTATTATATCTTCATAAAATCCACTGTTATCTATATGCTATTGAGTCATTAAGTTTCCTAGAGGGGCGTTATTTTCATTCAAAAGGTGCCCGGAAACGCCCCCATTGAGTACCCAGGCCCGCCCCCTACAGAGCCAATGCACGCCTCTCCTCCACTCATACACTACGCCCTCAGCAGTACCATTGCCCCACCTCCACTACATCATGAGAGGCCAATAATTCTGCCCACCCTTTCCCTCCAGCATAGCCAACAGCCACTCCCTGTGGCTGCGCTCTTCCAGCTCAACTGAGGGCATCAGAATTAACTGCTTCACTGGGCATGCGCCGAGCCCAGTGACGTTTTCGGCGGATACCCAGTGAAACAGTTGAGGCTGATGCCCTCAGTTGAACTGGAAGAGCGCAGGTGCAGGCAGTGTTCGGCGCTGCACCTGTTGGCTATGCTGAAGGGAAAGGGTGGGCAGTGTTATTGGCCTCTAGTGATGTAGCGGGGAGAACAACGGTGCTGCTGGGGGTGTAGTGTATGAGTAAAGGAGAGGCGTGCTTGGGCTCTGTAGAGGGGCAGATCTGGGAACTCGATGGGGGCATTTTCGAGCACCTTTTGAATGAAAATAACGCCCCTCTGGGCACCTTAACCCTTTCGCTACCAGCGCCGTACATGTGCAGTGGGCTTCCTACCGAAACCCCCTGCAGCCAATGAGGCTGTCGGCAGTTGTTCTGATTGCTATGAGCCTCACTGACGAGACTGATAATATTCATGCTACAATTCTTATTTTGGCCACCAGATGGCAGGCCAACATAAGTAAATGAGCAATTCACAGTAATAAAGTCATTGATTGTACAAAATTAAAAAACAGAATTTATAGGTTGATATATGCACTTCAAAATCATTACAATATTTTTTTTAAATGTCAAAAAATATATAAAAAATATAAAAGTTTAAATCATCCCCATTTCCGTATAATAAAAAAATAAATACCTAAATGACAATAAATATAAACATCATGGGTATCACCGTGACTGAAAAAGCCCAAACTATTAAAATATTTTTTTTAAAAATCAAATACGGCAAGTAGCGTAACGGAAAAAAGGGTAAAAATGGGCAATTTGCCATTTTTTCATTGCTTCTCTTAACCCCAAAAAATATTAAAATGTGATCAAAAAGTCACACACTCCAAAATAGTATCAATAAAAATTACAGATTGTCCTGAGCCCCTATACAGCTCAGTAGACATAAGTATAAAAAAGTTATAATTGTTATAATTGTTATATCATTGTAATCGTACTGGCCCTTGTTATGCAAGCGGGTGTGGACCCACTGCACCACTGACTGGGTATACTCTGGAGGGGCGTAACTAAGCCACTACCTGGTCTTCACTAGAGCCTCTGATGGTGAGGATAGGCTTGGGCCATTAGGGTAGTTGCCAGGGGCTACTCCAAAGCAGTCCCCGAGTCAGTGGCAGCTGACCAGGGGGTCAGAATACTCGGTGCAAGCACCGAGGGGACTTGCATGGCCAAGAGGTTCCGGGTCTGGACAGGCGGCAATCAATCAGAGTCAGTATGCGAAGTCCAAGGTCAGATGCAGGCGGTAAAAAAACTAAGTCCATAAACGAGATCCGAGGTCAGGGGCAGGCGGCAAACAGGCAAAGTTCATAAACGAAGTCCCAGGTCAGAAGCAGGCAGCTGTCACGCTGGACAGGATACAAGATACAACAGAAATCCACAAACAAGTGTCTAGGCCAGAAGCTGGGGATAAAGGTCACCTCTTTACAAATCCCTACCAGCTCTCCCTAGACTTCTGTGCCCACGTTCAGACCCTAGAGGTGGGAATAAACGTGCCCCCGTGCCTAAGGCTGAAGATTCCCTAAAATCCCTAAGATGGTGACAGGGGGAAAGAGACAGCTTGCTTCCTCAGACCTGGAGGAGGCAGGCGTCTCTCTAACAGCCTAGACAGAACACACACAAGAAAACAAAGCCAACTTATCTTGTCACAAAGCAGATACAGCAAATCCTTCTTTCCTTCCTTCCTTCCACTGAGCAAGCTAGAAGCTATAACCCGCACAGGACACTGGGAAGGGGCGTAATTTAAACTCATACAAACGACCCCACCCAGTGCACCTGAAGGGAGGCGGATACAGCTCAACTCCAAAACAAAAAACTACACACGTGCTGCTAACCTGGCAGACCTCCGCACATAACCTGAGCAGGGTATGACAGTACCCCCCCTTCTACGGGTGACCTCCGGACACCCCGGCCCAACTTTATCCGGGTGGGATCTGTGAAAAGCCCTCACCAGTCGGCTGGTACTAACATCCACAGCCGGAACCCACATCCTCTCCTCAGGGCCGTATCCCCTCCAGTGTACCAGGTACTGAAGGGAACCCCGAAGAACCCGTGAGTTGAGAACCCTAGAGATCTCGAACTCTAAATTTCCATCAACCAGACAGGGGGAGGAGGCAATGGCGATGGTTCCACCGGTTTCACATATTTCTTAAGTAAAGACCTGTGGAACACATCGTGGATCCTCCAGATCTGTGGAAGATCCAGACGAAACGCTACTGGATTGATCACTGCAGATATTTTGTAAGGTCCAATAAATCTTGGACCCAGTTTCCAAGATGGTACTTTCAGTTTAATATTTTTAGTACATAACCACACCAGATCACCCACACACAGGTCCGGACCAGTCATACGTCTCTTGTCAGCCATTCGCTTGTACCTCTCACCCATTCTCTCCAAATTCACTTGAATCTTCCGCCAGATAGAGGACAAGGCAGAAGAAATACTCTCATCCTCTGGCATCCCAGAGGAACTAGTCTCAGAAAAGGTACCAAACTGAGGATGAAAACCGTATGCGCTAAAAAATGGCAACTTACCCGTGGACTCCTGCCTACGGTTATTCAAAGGAAACTCTGCTAGTGATAAGAATGAGGACCAGTCCTCCTGGTTTTCAGCCACAAAGCACCTCAAGTAGGTCTCCACGTTTTGATTAGTACGTTCTGTCTGTCCATTTGACTGCGGATGAAAAGCCGAAGAGAACGAAAGTTGGATACCAAGACGAGAGCAGAACGCCCTCCAAAATCTGGAAACAAACTGCGTGCCCATATCAGAAACCACATCCGAGGGAATGCCATGTAATTTCACGATGTTATCCACAAAAACCTGAGCAAGAGTCTTAGCATTGGGCAGACTAGCTAACGATACAAAGTGAGCCATTTTACTGAAACGGTCAACAACCACCAAAATCACAGTTTTCCCAGAGGAACTCGGCAGATCAGTAATAAAGTCCATAGACAAGTGCGTCCAAAGATGAGTTGGAATAGACAAAGGAAGAAGTGAACCAGAAGGTCGAGTGTGAGCAACCTTTGCCCGTGCACAGGTCTCTTCAAGCTGCTACATAATCCTCAACACTCTTACGTAACCCAGGCCACCAGAACCTCCGGGAAATCAGATCAAAGGTGGACTTGCCACCAGGATGTCCCGCAAGGACAGTATCATGATGTTCCTTGAATACCTTGTATCGCAATCCATCAGGAACAAACAACCTACCTGGGGGACAAGAATCCGAAACCTCCTCCTGGGCTCCCAATACCTCCATCTCCAACTCGGGGTACAGAGCGGAAACAACCACCCCATCAGCCAAAAGCGGAGCAGGCCTCCTCTCACTTGCCACTTCTCTGGCACGTTCCTGGAACCCGTAAATCAATTCGAGTAGCCAGGGAGATTAGGTCATCCAGTGTGGAAGGAACATCCCATCCAGCCAGCTCATCTTTAATTCTCCCTCAGAGGCCCTCCCAAAAGGTGGCCACAAGTGCCTCATTATTCCAGATGAGTTCAGAGGCTAGCGTACGGAACTGGACTGCATACCGACCCACGGATTAGTTCCCTTCACGCAACCGCAGTACAGAGGATGTGGCAGAGGTGGTGCATCCAGGCTCGTCGAACACCTTGCAGAAGGCCTCTAGGAAGGCCTGTAGATCCATTATGACTGGTTCGTTCCTTTCCCAGAGGGGATTGATCCAAGCCAGTGCCTCCCCAGTAAGGTGTGACATAAGAAAAGCCACTTTGGTCTCAGTCCGAGACAAATTGGTGAGGCAAAAGTTCAAAATGAAGGGTGCATTGATTTATGAAACCCCGGCACTGCTTAGGGTCACTGTTGAAACGTGGAGGAGCTGAGAGACGAGGTCCAGATCTGGGTATGTAGGAAGAGGACGGAGCAGGAGAGGAATTAACCGGGGCAGAGAAGCATGATGACGCTGGGTTAGCAGATTTCAGGTCATTTAGACGCACATTTACCTTGCATAAGTAGGACAATATTTCATCCTGACGCTCACGCTGCTGGGCCAACTCCTGCTGTAACTTGTGGGTTCGGATCAGCGGGGTCCATGTCCTGAGCAAGCTGTTATGCAAGCGGGTGTGGACCCACTGCACCACTGACTGGGTATTCTCTGGAGGGGCATAACTAAGCCATACCTGGTCTTCACTAGAGCCTCTGATGGTGAGGATAGTCTTGGGCCATTAGGGTAGTTGTCAGGGGCTACTCCAGAGCAGTCCCCAAGTCAGTGGCAGCTGACCAGGGCGTCAGAGTACTCGGTGCAAACACCGAGGGGACTTGCGTGGCCAGGAAGTTCTGGGTCTGGACAGGCGTAAGTGAAGTCCGAGGTCAGAGGCAGGCGGTAAACAAAGTCTATAAACGAGATCCGAGGTCAGGGGCAGGCGGCAAACAGGCAAAGTTCATAAACGAAGTCCGAGGTTAGAGGCAGGCGGCAAACAGGCAAAGTCCAGGAGTTCAATAAGCAAGGTCCGGTACACAGCAAAGCAGACAAGAGAGATACCTTAGCACTTGGAGATAGACAAGCTAAAACCATGAGGTTGCTCACGCATCTTTCTGTAGTAGGAAGCACCTTTAAATACCTGCTGCAATCCAGCCATAGGCTGGTGAGACAGAGGGCGTGTATATGTTGCCTCATAGGTGAAGAGAGACACACTCATGCAAGCTCAAACATCAGTGCAAGTCTCCAGCAGGAAGGAAACTCTGGCATGGAACACAGATAGCATAGTTAAGTTACCTGCTGCCCGCGTTTGTCAGCATGGCGGCAGGAGGAAAAAGAGGGAGCCCGGCACCCGTGCCCGCGGATAGGGGCTGCGGCGCCAGCACGGACCGGTGGGCTAACAGCCCCGACAAATGAAGGGCATGGGACAGTTTTGCTGCAAACGAAACACTGTGGGAACAAAACCTGTAAATCAGTGGAGGAATTGTGTTGCTTTTCCAATTCCTCCTTATTTAGAATTTTTTACGCTTCCCACTACATTGTATGCCATAATTAATGGTGGAGATTAGAAAGTACAACTTGTCCCGGAAAAAATAAGCCCCCATACGGCTATGTGAATGGAAATATTAAAAAGTTATGGCTCAAGGAAGATGGGGAAGAAAAATAAAAATGCAAAAACGAAAAGAAAAAAAACTCTGGTAGTGAAAGGGTTAATGCCTCATTAGCATATGGATAAAAGTGGATTTTATGAAGATATAATATCAGCTACAAAGAAAAACATATGAAAACAAGGTATGAAGTGCTGCAAGTTCATACTTTTGGTTTAATATCTATTATCTACTGACAGATTCCCTTTAAAGGGAACCTGTCACCGGGATTTTGTGTATAGAGCTGAGGACATGGGTTGCTAGACGGCCGCTAGCACATCTGCAATACCCAGTCCCCATAGCTCTGTGTGCTTTTTTTGTGTCCAAAAAACGATTTGATAGATATGCAAATTACCCTGAGATGAGTCCTGTCCCTGACTCATCTCACATACAGGACTCCTCTCAGGTTAATTAGCATATGTATGAAATCGTTTTTTTGACACAATAAAAGCACACAGAGCTATGGGGACTGGGTATTGCGGATGTGCTAGCGGCCATCTAGCAACCCATGTCCTCAGCTCTATACACAAAATCCCGGTGACAGGTTCCCTTTAAGGAGGACATTATACGGTATATGAACAGCCAATGCAAACAGTACCATGAGCAGATGTTCACTTTAGAAGACAAGAGGGCAGTATTGCTGACGCTGACAACAGAAAAACTATTCAAAAGAGTTGTCTAGTTTAAAAATTATATTTTCATATACAATATTAATGTGTTCAGAGTTAATAAAGGGAAGTCCTCTGTCCGGCATCCTCATCTCTTGTCCAGAATACAGAGCTGTCCTGTCCTGCATTACACAGACAGCACATTGATTTGAATGGGCAAGGTGTAATGCTTATTTTCTCCTGGAGTGGCGCTCAAGGGAAGCTGAACATTTACTGCCAGATTTCACTAAAAGATTAGATTACAGCTAATCTTTTGGGGTGTTGTACAGGATGATACTTTGTGATCAGCTTTGTCAATGGACCCTTTGAACAATTAAAGATTATTCAAAGTGGACATCCCCTTTAAACTCCACCGAAAAATCTTTAGTATGGTAACTGTTAAAGGGCCTCTGTCACCAGGAAATTTACTGAGAAACCAGGCACAACACCTCGCAGGGCTAGCTCTGCTGAATTTAATGATACTTCTCACTTATTGATATGTGACTTCATTCTTGAGAAAAAGTATGTTTAATCCATATGAAAATGAGCATTAAAATGCACTAAGGGTCCATACCACTCCGTGCATCCTTCCTCCTCATGCTTCCTCTGTTGTAGAAGTATAAAAAATGCATACACGTATTATTAATCAAATAAAACCTTTTTTCCTTTATCATATAAAAAAATAATTGAAGAAGTAAACATAATTGGTCTTGCCGCATATGAAAATGTCTGAAATATTAAAGTATAGGGGGTCATTTATTAAACAGAAATATGCCTATCTTAGGCTTATTTTTGGCGCAGATTGCGGTGGATAGGTCCTTTGCGCCGCAATCTGCGACTTTTCCCCGCTCATGCCAGGTCTAAAAAAAAGTGGGCATGGCTTGGTTGGGGATGGGGATGAACTGGCAGGCCCATCTCATTTACCATTTTCTACATTTTTTACATCTTACATTTAGAAGCGGCGGGGGCTCGCACCTACATAACTTCGACGGATCCAGCACAGGGGCTCATTAAGACTGGCATTTAAAATGCTGGTCTTAATAAATGTTCCCCATATATCTTGCAAGGTCCAATGGTCCAGCAAGTAAAGTTGGAAACAGCATCAAGCATGTCAAATGGAGTTCTTTTGTTGCCTCAATGATGTAAATATACCCATTGTGTATACATTTGAATACCATTGTCAGCTATACAAACATGTACAGGTTGCATCTCAATAAATTAGAATATCATCAAAACTATGCTAATTTATTTCAGTAATTCAATTCAAAAGTTGAAACTCATCTACATTATATAGCTTCATTACACACAGAGTGATATATTTCAAGTGAGTATTTATTTTAAGGTTGATGATTATTATGGTTTATTGCTAATAAAAACCCAAAAGTCAGTATCTCAGAAAGTTAGAATATTGTGAAAAAGTTCAATATTGTAGATTCATGGTGTCACACTATAATCAGCTAGTCAACACAAAACACCTACAAAGCCTTTAACCGCCTCCAGACCGCCTAATGCAGGATTGCGGTCCCGAGGCAGCAGCCCTGCGCTCAGCGACGCATATACGCGTCATCTCGCGTGAGCCGAGATTTCCTGTGAACGCGCACACACAGGCGCGCGCGTTCACAGGACCGGAAGGTAAGAGAGTGGATCTCCAGCCTGCCAGCGGCGATCGTTCGCTGGCAGGCTGGAGATGCGATTTTTTAACCCCTAACAGGTATATTAGACGCTGTTTTGATAACAGCGTCTAATATACCTGCTACCTGGTCCTCTGGTGGTCCCTTTTGTTTGGATCGACCACCAGAGGACACAGGTAGCTCAGTAAAGTAGCACCAAACACCACTACACTACACTACACCCCCCCCCCGTCACTTATTAACCCCTTATGAACCACTGATCACCCCTGATCACCCCATATAGACTCCCTGATCACCCCCCTGTCATTGATCACCCCCCTGTCATTGATCACCACCCTGTCATTGATCACCCCCCTGTCAGGCTCCATTCGGACGTCCGTATGATTTTTACGGATCCACTGATACATGGATCGGATCCGCAAAACCCATACGGACATCTGAATGGAGCCTTACAGGGGGGTGATCAATGACGGGGGTGATCACCTCATATACACTCCCTGATCACCCCCTGTCATTGATCACCCCCCTGTCATTGATCACCCCCCTGTCAGGCTCCATTCGGACGTCCGTATGATTTTTACGGATCCACTGATACATGGATCGGATCCGCAAAACACATACGGACATCTGAATGGAGCCTTACAGGGGGGTGATCAATGACGGGGGTGATCACCTCATATACACTCCCTGATCACCCCCTGTCATTGATCACCCCCCTGTCATTGATCACCCCCCTGTAAGGCTCCAGTCGGACGTCCGTATGATTTTTACGGATCCACTGATACATGGATCGGATCCGCAAAACACATACGGACATCTGAATGGAGCCTTACAGGGGGGTGATCAATGACAGGGGGGTGATCACCTCATATACACTCCCTGATCACCCCCTGTCATTGATCACCCCCCTGTCATTGATCACCCCCCTGTAAGGCTCCATTCGGACGTCCGTATGATTTTTACGGATCCACTGATACATGGATCGGATCCGCAAAACACATACGGACGTCTGAATGGAGCCTTACAGGGGGGTGATTAATGACAGGGGGGTGATCACCTCATATAGACTCCCTGATCACTCCCCTGTCATTGATCACCCCCCTGTCATTGCTCACCCCCCTGTAAGGCTGCATTCAGATGTCCGTATGTTTTTTTCGGATCCACGGATACATGGATCGGATCCGCAAAACACATACGGACGTCTGAATGGAGCCTTACAGGGGGGTGATCACCCCATATAGACTCCCTGATCACCCCCCTGTCATTGATCACCCCTGTCATTGATCACCACCCTGTCATTGCTCACCCCCCTGTAAGGCTGCATTCAGATGTCCGTATGTTTTTTACGGATCCACTGATACATGGATCGGATCCGCAAAACACATACGAACGTCTGAATGGAGCCTTATAGGGGGGTGATCAATGACAGGGGGGTGATCACCCCATATAGACTCCCTGATCACCCCCCTGTCATTGATCACCCCCCTGTCATTGATCACCCCCCTGTAAGGCTCCATTCAGACATTTTTTTGGCCCAAGTTAGCGGATTTTATTTTTTTTTTCTTACAAAGTCTCATATTCCACTAACTTGTGTCAAAAAATAAAATCTCACATGAACTCCCCATACCCCTCACGGAATCCAAATGCGTAAAATTTTTTAGACATTTATATTCCAGACTTCTTCTCACGCTTTAGGGCCCCTAGAATGCCAGGGCAGTATAAATACCCCACATGTGACCCCATTTCCGAAAGAAGACACCCCAAGGTATTCACTGAGGGGAATATTGAGTCCATGAAAGATTGAAATTTTTGTCCCAAGTTAGCGGAAAGGGAGACTTTGTGAGAAAAAATCTATTTCCGCTAACTTGTGCCAAAAAATAAAAAATTCTATGAACTCACCATGCCCCTCATTGAATACCTTGGGGTGTCTTCTTTCCAAAATGGGGTCACGTGTGGGGTATTTATACTGCCCTGGCATTTTAGGGGCCCTAAAGCGTGAGAAGAAGTCTGGGATCCAAATGTCTAAAAATGCCCTCATAAAAGGAATGTGGGCCCCTTTGCGCATCTAGGCTGCAAAAAAGTGCCACACATCTGGTATCACCGTACTCAGGAGAAGTTGGGCAATGTGTTTTGGGGTGTCATTTTACATATACCCATGCTGGGTGAGATAAATATCTTGGTTAAATGCCAACTTTGTATAAAAAATGGGAAAAGTTGTCTTTTGCCAAGATATTTCTCTCACCCAGCATGGGTATATGTAAAAAGACACCCCAAAACACATTGCCCAACTTCTCCTGAGTACGGAGATACCACATGTGTGACACTTTTTTGCAGCCTAGGTGGGCAAAGGTGCCCACATTCCAAAGAGCACCTTTCGGATTTCACAGGTCATTTACCTACTTACCACACATTTGGGCCCCTAGAATGCCAGGGCAGTATAACTACCCCACAAGTGACCCCATTTTGGAAAGAAGACACCCCAAGGTATTCGCTGATGGGCATAGTGAGTTCCTGGAAGTTTTTATTTTTTGTCACAAGTTAGTGGAATATGAGACTTTGTAATAAAAAATAAATAAAATAAAAAAATCATCATTTTCCGCTAACTTGTGACAAAAAAAAAAAAATTCTAGGAACTCGCCATGCCCCTCACGGAATACCTTGGGGTGTCTTCTTTCCAAAATGGGGTCACTTGTGGGGTAGTTATACTGCCCTGGCATTCTAGGGGCCCAAATGTGTGGTAAGTAGTTTGAAATCAAAATCTGTAAAAAATGGCCGGTGAAATCCGAAAGGTGCTCTTTGGAATGTGGCCCCCTTTGCCCACCTAGGCTGCAAAAAAGTGTCACACATGTGGTATCGCTGTACTCAGGAGAAGTTGGGCAATGTGTTTTGGGGTGTCATTTTACATATACCCATGCTGGGTGAGAGAAATATCTTGGCAAAAGACAACTTTTCCCATTTTTTTATACAAAGTTGGCATTTGACCAAGATATTTCTCTCACCCAGCATGGGTATATGTAAAATGACACCCAAAAACACATTTCCCAACTTCTCCTGAGTACGGAGATACCAGATGTGTGACACTTTTTTGCAGCCTAGGTGGGCAAAGGGGCCCACATTCCAAAGAGCACCTTTCGGATTTCATCGGCCATTTTTTACAGATTTTGATTTCAAACTACTTACCACACATTTGGGCCCCTAGAATGCCAGGGCAGTATAACTACCCCACAAGTGACCCCATTTTTGAAAGAAGACACCCCAAGGTATTCGCTGATGGGCATAGTGAGTTCATAGAAGTTTTTATTTTTTGTCACAAGTTAGTGGAATATGAGACTTTGTAAGAAAAAAATAAATAAAAAAATCATCATTTTCCACTAACTTGTGACAAAAAATAAAAAGTTCTATGAACTCACTATGCCCATCAGCGAATACCTTAAGGTGTCTACTTTCCGAAATGGGGTCATTTGTGGGGTGTTTGTACTGTCTGGGCATTGTAGAACCTCAGGAAACATGACAGGTGCTCAGAAAGTCAGAGCTGTTTTAAAAAGCGGAAATTCACATTTTTGTACCATAGTTTGTAGACGCTATAACTTTTACCCAAACCATTTTTTTTTACCCAAACATTTTTTTTTTGTCAAAGACATGTAGAACAATAAATTTAGAGAAAAATTTATATATGGATGTCGTTTTTTTTGCAAAATTTTACAACTGAAAGTGAAAAATGTCATTTTTTTGCAAAAAAATCTTTAAATTTCGATTAATAACAAAAAAAGTAAAAATGTCAGCAGCAATGAAATACCACCAAATGAAAGCTCTATTAGTGAGAAGAAAAGGAGGTAAAATTCATTTGGGTGGTGAGTTGCATGACCGAGCAATAAACGGTCAAAGTAGTGTAGGACAGAAGTGTAAAAAGTGGCCTGGTCATTAAGGGTTTTTAAGCTATAGGGGCTGAGGTGGTTAAATGGTCCCTCAGTCTGGTTCGATAGGCATATACAATCATGGGGAACACTGCTGACTTAATCGTTGTTCAGAATACAGTCATTGACACCCTCCACAAGGAGGGTAAGCCACAGAAGGTCATAGCTGGCTGTTCACAAAGTGCTGTATCCAAACATATTTATGGAAAGTTGAGTGGAAGGAAAAATTGTGGTAGAAAAAGGTGCACAAGCAACATGGATAACCAAACCCTTGAAAGGATTGTCAAGAAAAAGCCACTCAAGAATTTGGGGGAGATTCACAACGAGTGCACTGTGGCTACAACCTTGCGTCAAGCCACTCATGACCCAGAGATAACGTGTAAAACATCTTACCTGGGCTAAGGAACAAAAGGACTGGACTGTTGCTCAGCGGTACAAAGTCCTATTTTCAGATAAGAGTAAATTTAGCATTTAATTTGGAAATCAAGGCCGCAGAGTCTGGAGGAAGAGTAAAGAGGCGCACAATACAAGTTGCTTGAGGTCTAATGTGAAGTATCCACAGTCAGTGATGGTTTGGGGAAACTTGCCTGGCCTAAACCCCATAGAGAGGGTAAAATGACAGACACCAGACCCAACAATGCAGACGACCTGAAGGCCACTATCAAAGCAACCTGGGCTTCTATAAAACCTCAGTAGTGCCTCACCGCATTGATGCAGTAATTCATGCAAAATGAGCCCTGACTAAGTATTTAGTGCAACTAAAGGAAAGAAAAAGTGTGATAGAAAAAGGTGCATCAGCAACAGGGATAACCTCAGCCTTGAAAGGATTCTCAAGAAAAGACCATTCAAGAATTTGGAGGATATTCAGAAGCAGTGGACTGCAGCTTGAGTCAGTGCTTCAAGAGCCACCACACACAGACAATTCCAGAACACGGGCTAGAACTGTCGGATTCCTTGTGTCAAGCCGCTCATGACCTAGAGCCAATGTCAAAAGTAGTGTTGAGCGTGAATATTCAAATTGCGAATTTTAATCGCGAATATCGGCACTTCGAGAATTCGAGAATATTTATATTCGTAAAAAATTCGCTAAAAATATTCGGAAAAAATACAAAGCTTGTGGGCCAATGAGAAGGCTTTGTCACAGCTTAGCAACATCCCTAGCAACCAATAGAAAAGTTGCCTACCCATTACTATTGCCTAAAATTTGCAAGCGCAAATATATTGGAGCACTCTATCTGCATAAAAAAGCTATTCTAATGTTCTGCCGTACCAACCATTTTCTCCAGTCTCAGGAAACTTATACCAGCTTGAAAATTGTAGCATAAGTGACCCACGCATGTATTTTGCGCGAATTACGCAAATATTACATTGCCGATTTCCCAATCAAGAATATAATCTCGAATTCGCGAATATATGACGAATATTCTACAAAATATTCACGCAAATTTGAATATTGCCCCTGCCGCTCATCACTAGTCAGAAGAGTCTTACATGGGCTAAGGAGAAAAAGGACTGGACTGTTGCTCAGTGGTCTAAATTCTGTTTTCAGATGAAAGTACATTTTGCATTTCTTTTAGAAATCAAGGTTCCAGAGTCTGGAGGAATAGTCTAGAGGTACACAGTCCAAGTTGCTTAAGGTCAGTTTCCACAGTGAGTGATGGTTTAGGGAGCCATGTGATCTGCTGCTGTTGGTCCACTGTGAAGTCTAAAGTCAGCACAGCCATCTGCCAGGAAATTTTAGAGCACTGCATGCTTCTCTCTGCTGAAAAGCTTTATGGATATTCTGATTTCATTTTCCAGCAGGACTTGGCACCTGCCCACACTGCCAAAAGTACCAATACCTGGTTTAATAACCACAGAATCACTATGCTTAATTGGCCAGCAAACTCACCTGACCACAGCTCATAGAGAATCTATGAGGTATTGTCGAGAGGAAGATGAGAGACACCAGACCCTACAATGCAGATGAGTTGAAGGCCACTATCAAAGCAACCTAGGCTTCCATAATACCTCAGCAGTGCAACAGGCTGATCTCCTCCATGCCACATAGCATTGATGCAGTAATTCATGCAAAAGGAGCCCCGACCAATTATTGAGTGCATATACTGTGCATACTCTTCAGTAGGCCAACATTTCTGTATTAAAAAGCATTTTTTAATTGGTCTTATTATATAATATTCTAATTTTCTGAGATATTGTCTGTTTCCTGTCTGTGACATTTTTGTTATCTGAATCCAATAAAGAGGCAAGTAAGCAAATGCATAGCCCTCAGTAACATGTCAATGATACTGTGTAAAACGTGATGATAGGTTCTTAGTTATATTTATCTGTGTCAGTCTGGACTATATCTATAATTTATTTTTTACAATTTAATATTAAGCTTGGTATAACAGTGTGAGAAATCCCTTAAGTGCTGCATCTGTCAACTGTAATGAGATAAAGAGTTTAATACGGAATAAAGCTATATTCATGGTAACTTGTGCTTTTTGTGATCTGTATAGCATGTACATCAGACAGTAAGGTTTTTATTTTGTTTTAAAAAAAAAACTGTAAAAGGGGTTTCCCATTGCCCAGAGTGGCAATAATAATCCTAGGACCACCTAACCTATTAATAAGGATCCTAATGGGCCATTTTTTTCTCCCCATAAGAAGCACTGACTATTTTACATAGTGCCACTCACCCACAACTCCCTGAACGTTCCCTTTGTATGGCATTATCATGTCACTCCCACCATTTCTATGCTCTGGTTTGCAGTAGAAGAGTATATTGGATGTAAAAGAGGTACAGTACTTGTGGGTGCTCAAAGGCACCAGTAAGCACAGTAGAAGTAGAAGACAGTATAAGACCGTAAAAGATTATTGTGCATGATTGACCACCAAAAGCTGTAAGACACATGGAGGAAATAACTATGAAACAATAGGGCAACGCCAAAACTGAATTACAGTATATTGCAAATATATAATTCATTTTGAATCCTGGATCAATTTACCCTAATGTACATTAATGGAGGAATCAATTTACATTGACTAGGGGAAAATCCATTTTAATGCCTAGAAAGGGTTATACGGTTATCCTATATAAGCCTCGTCACAAATTAGGTGCATCCTCCTGCAGTCCCTGTCCCTAACTAGGAATCTATGAATGCTCAGGGCTGCCATAGATTTCTGTCTTATTTACACCAGAAAACTGCCATAAATAAAGATAAATTTGTTGTTGCATATGGTCACGCCCCCTTCACCATCCTAGCCACACCTCCTTTTATAAAAGTGGTGAAGACAGCGAAAAAAGGGAGATGCGGCAATTTTAAAAAAAGTCGCACCTGTGACGTTTTAAAGCCACTTTTCAGGCACAAAGAGACTGATAAATCTTCCCCTTAGAGTTTTTAAGCACCGTAATCAGGGAGAGCACCAGAAAGAACAATTATGTATGCCGTGTACCGGGGTGGGCTCCCCAGAATACAGCGAAGTCACAGACAAGGAAAGCGACACTGACACCAGCTTAATATGCAAGAACAGAAAACTTTACTTAAACGACAAGTAATAACATAAGCATCACCAAAGCAATACAAACATGCATAGAAACGCTATATCCCGGACCCACAGTAAATGTCCCTGCCCACTGGACAGGCCTAGCCGATGGCGGACACAGCAGAGCCTGCAAGTCATGCTGTGCCGCTACAGAGGACACCCGTAGCCGGTGGCAAACGCAGCAGAGCCTGCAAGTCAATAACTGCGCTGCAGTCCAGTACAGTACAGCTTAGCAAAATGATATAATCCTAACTAACTAACTAATGAGAGGCCTAGGCTAGTCTCTGTAACTTCAGGCGCCACACAATATATTACAATCAGTAACCAGGTGTACTGACCTGCGTCCGTTCTGGGCCCGAGGATGCAGCCTACCAGAGATGGCCACCAAGTTCTCAGCAACCGTGCGGCCTTGCTTGATAGTGAGGCCTTCTGTCCACACACTGGACTGGTCTTCCTGGGACAACCTCTTTTTCAAAAGAGCTGGATACATAAAGGATATTACAGCTACTCCCCTTCTTCTGAGTGTCCATTAACTGTCGGACATCTGCAATCCAGGATGGAATCAGATTCAGTCCCTCACAGCACAATCTTTCCACCATGCCAGATCAACACACTTTCTGGTTCACTCACAGGCAGCAGCATGAGTCATCAGCATGAGTCATCATCTGTTTTGCATATTTAAATCTCAGAGTGTGCTGCTGTAGCTGCAAAACAGTGGCCTCTAGTGCCCAGAATGCCAAATGACAGTTTAAGTACAGACATTATGCAGAAATAACTGTTTCACAATCTCACATGCCACCCCACTAGAAGTTGTTGCCCTCGGCAACTCTCCCCATACAAACTCATCCTGAGCTTAGCGCTGTGGAGGCACACCAGCATTGGGCCTCGCTGACCTTCTCAGATTGGGAGTTTCAGAAATACTGGGGACATCAGGCATATTTGACAAGAGAGGAGCTGTTGATTGCTCAGCATTGCATCTGGGTGGTAAACCTGCCACGGCCAGAACCTCTGTGGACACTTGAGCAGGTACGGCCCACCATTCCTCCTCTTCCTCATCTGAGGGACTTTCCTCCATACCCTGAGAATGAGGAGGTACCCCCTCTACGCACACCGGCTCATCAAAATTGCAACGTCTCAACATATTACGGTGTAAGTTCTGTGAGGATCCCACTGTCCCTACTGGCTCTACCTCATAGACCGGAATAGCGGGGTCTACCCTTCTCTTCACCGTGTATGAAACTGCCTCCCACCGTCCATCCAACTTCCCTGACGGCCATTTGGCTTTGACCATCACCCGATCACCAGGGACATACCCATCTTTCTGCACTGGTCTTGGGTTAGGGTGTACCACCTGTCCCAGGTGCTCCCCCACAACCTTGTGTACCGCTCTCAGTCGGTGGCGGTGCTCCTGCACCCATGTGGTGGTACTTCTCGGTGGGGGCTCCATCGGGTTAGGCATGTGGAGATCTTCAATCTCCCGTCCGGCTCGTCCAAATATGAGCATATGTGAAGAGTATCCGGTGGTACTGTGTACTCTGTTGTTATAGACCCACATCAACTCAGGTAGATATGCAGGCCACTGGGCTTTTTGACTGTCTTCCAGAGTCCGCAGCATCTGAAGCAAGGTGCGATTGAAGCGTTCGCACGCCCCGTTTCCTTGTGGGTGATATGGAGTGGTTCGGGAGCGTTCAATCCCATACAGTTGGTACAGTTCATTCATTAGAGTACCCTGAAAGCATGCTCCCGGGTCAGAATGTATCCTCCGTGGACACCCGAACGACTGTATAAAGTGTTTACAGTCAGCTTCGGTGGCCGACTCTGCGGTTTGGTCTCTGGTGGGCTCAGCCACCGCATACTTGGTAAAGTGATCTGTCATAACTAGACAGTACGAGTGTCCCGAGGTAGAATATCCGATCTGTACATAATCGATCATCAGACGTTCTAGGGGCGCTGAGGTGCGAATGGTCTGCACAGGAGCCTGCTGTTCAGTACTCGAACTCAACCCACAGGATCGACACTTAAGACATGCCGCGGCCACCATGTCGGCCAGATCTGGACAGTACACCAGCCGTTGGAGCCACTTGAACGTTTTGTCGCTCCCGAAATGAGCTCACTTTTCATGAGCTTCTCTGGCGGCCTCCGGTCCCAACGACATGGGAATGACAATCTGTTGCTGGTACTGCAGCTCTGACTGTAAGTATATGATCCGGCACAGGAGGCCCTAAGTAATTGTCAGCTTGTCCCACTGCCTTAACAACTTCTGACCCTCTGGGGTCAGGAGGGCTCGTTCTTTTGGCCAAGGCCAGATCTTGCTCCTAACCCGTTTTTCCCAGCACCAGCGTCATTCCAGATGCCACCCCACTTGAATGTGCCACAAATCCGGGCAGCTATCCTGGACTCTCTCCCAATCAGTCAACGTTTTTCCCAGCACCAGCGTCATTCCAGATGCCACCCCACTTGAATGTGCCACATCCGGGAACAGAGTTAAGCAACCAAGGTCAGGAGTTTCAGTATCCTCTAACTCCTCATCGGCTCTCTGAGTCGACTCTCCTACTGGAACTCGAGAGAGAGTGCGTCGGCGTTGCCGTTCTCCCTACCTGACCGGAACTTGATGCGGTATTGGTACTTAGAGAGGCGGGCCAACCCTCTTTGCTCGAGTGCGCCGAGCTTGGCATTCTCCAGGTGTGCCAAAGGGTTGTTGTCCGTCATCACGGTCACTTCTGCACCAGTCAGGTATTCTGCAAACCTTTTGGTCATGGCCCACACCAGTGCCAGTAGTTCCAGTTTAAAGGAGCTATAGTTGTCAGGGTTGCGTTCTGACTCTCTTAGGGAACGGCTCCCATAGGCGATGACTCTCTCCCGTCCATCCGGCCCCCAGACCATGTAGGCTTCCATCAGTATACAGCAGGAATGGGGTATCAAACCGCGTGTAAGCCAGGATCGGGGCATTGGTCAGCGCCTCTTTCACCGCTTCAAAGGCCTCTTGTTGCCGGGGCCCCCAATTGACGGGGCATTTCTTCGGGCCCCCAGCTGTGCCTCTTAGCAACTCGTTTAACGGGCCCACCAGATGAGCGAATTTGGGTATAAACCTCCTGCAGTAGCCGGCCAGTCCCACGAACGCCCGTACCTCCCGTAGCGTACTTGGCCGCTTGCTTCGAGAGATGCTGCATTCTGCTGTTGCGCTGGCAGAGGAATTTCCACCGACAGAGAAATAGTTGGGGGTACCAATCCTACCGCGCATGCAATAAAAGGGCGGTTTAAAGATGTGTTGGTCACATCGGATATGAGATCATTCTTGCAGCCAACCCATTGACAACTACCTTCCATATCCAGCCTCAGGGAACGACTAGACTGAAAGGTGTCCGAGTACATCAGGTTAATAGCCGATGTAGACTCTCTGAGAAGCAAAGAACCCCTGGACTACTGGGTGTGCAGGCTTGACCTGTGGCCCAACCTGTCACAATTTGCCATGGAACTCTTGGCTTGCCCCTCGTTGAGTATCCTGTCTAAAAGGACGTTCAGCGCAGCAGGAGGGATCGTGACCGATAAGCGCACTCGTCTAGCTCACAACACTGTGGACTACCTCACACTTCTAAAAATAAATGAGGCATGGATCTCGGAGGAATTCAACACCTGTGATGACCACGTTTAATTGAATTTCACCTATTGTTGGGCATTTTCATACGTATACAATATTATCTAATGACATTATAATCAAAATGAATGCTCATCTCATTGCCTTTAAGAATAAGATCAGCTTGAACCAAAGTTATATTATGTGGCTGAGGAAGCCAAGATGAGTTCATGGCAAGTTCAGTCTATATAAAAAAATATATATATAATTGGGAACATAAATGGACATTGTATTTAAAAAGTTAGTGCTACAGATATGAGACCATCTGTTAAGGAGTAAGCCAACTCCCTGAAACATGTCTGTCTGGAGGGGACGTGGTTACTTGATAAGGACTCATGTCCTTGGAGCACACCTGCTGTATGAGCTTCAATTTATATATACATAATTATATTATATATATATCTCTGCATGGTATATTTAGTTTACAATATATGTTAATCAATAATTCATATATATGTCATACTATGTATTTACCATTTAGAAGGTACAGAAACAACTCAGTAAGTTTAAGTTAATTGGATTTCAAAACAATAGTTATTCATGGGAGTACATAAGTGAAATCTACAAGTTCCGATGCCCAGCATCAAAGCCGCTACATAAAATTTTCATCAAGTCAACCCATATTTCAAAAGATAAGAGAAGACAGTCAACTCCAACTAGTCCAGGATATAGGTAATTAAAAGTGTAAGGAAAAGACCTTCCTCAGTGATTTATGGTAGATAGGTCAAAAAGTTCATGTGAAAGTATTATTAGATATTTAATTTTAATGCTTAAAAAGTTGTTATATTCACCTACAGTACCGCAGTGCCATCTGGAGGCAGATGGGCAACATTATATTATTTCATTATTTGTCCTATGCCATATTAGGAGTTGAAATAACGTCATGAGGTTATTAGCATACGAATACACCCACCCTACCTGATTGGGAATCCCTAATCTAAAGGGGATGATTCTTAGATAAGGGGGGGAATAATTATTCATGTGCGGAGTAGAAGGAGAGCGATCAAGAGAAAGAGAGAGGGAGGAGAGGAGAAGTTGAGGTCTATCAAGATGGAAGCCATAATGAGATGCGCTATGATGGACCACCCAGCTTTCCTAGGAGCAGAAGTGAGATTCCTGCTAGGACTTGGTAAGAGACACAGAAAATGATATTTCATTTTATTAAGACTAATTTGATAGTGTGGGTGAAATTATACCATCTAGATTGGCGAATAAATAAATGATTAAATTAATTGATCATCTCCATATTGAGATGTAGTCTTAGGATATTGTGAGGCTTCATTCTACCTGCAGAAGAATCTAGACTCATAATCTAGCAAAGCATTAAATGATTGCTTTTATATATATATATTGATAGAACATTCTTCGCCAAGCTAAGTGATGGATTCCCACCGGAAAGACGTCAAGTCCTTCCCATTTTAAGATCCTAGATCCCTGTTATTTGTCTTAATAGTCTTACCAAAGTTATATCCTTGGATGGATTTGCCCATCTTGAAGCCATGGGATGTGTAGTTGGTTAGGGGGGGCAGAATGTATTTAGCATTCTATAATGATGTCTAGGATTAGACATGCCCATCTTGATATCATGAGGTTTTCTCTGAACAGAAGTAATGTATATAACTTATGTTCATACTTTGATATCCTAACCTAATAATAGCTTGGTTATAATGTGACAAGTTATTTCCACTCACATGTATTGTTTAGCTTGTAATGCTTTATATTAACGCTATATATATTCATTTGCATGTATCATTGTGTTTATTTACTTATATATGTTTATAATCTTGTAACCAATAAATCTGCATATTTTTATAATACCTGTGTATTATTGTATAATGCAGAACTACATTTTATCATTAACGTCATCTCACGTCAAAAAGAGCTTATTTATCTGAGGAAATAGTCGGACTCAGATGAGAATTGTATCAATTCGGTTGTCTACAATTCACCAGGTCATGATTTTAAGAATTTATGACAATTTTTATAAATTTTATTTTTTTATGGTTAATTATTTTTATGACCATAATTAATAATTCTTAATTGAATTATTACCACCCGACATAAAATCCATCCAAGGATATAACTTTGGTAAGACTATTAAGACAAATAACAGGGATCTAGGATCTTAAAATGGGAAGGACTTGACGTCTTTCCGGTGGGAATCCATCACTTAGCTTGGCGAAGAATGTTCTATCAATATATATATATAAAAGCAATCATTTAATGCTTTGCTAGATTATGAGTCTAGATTCTTCTGCAGGTAGAATGAAGCCTCACAATATCCTAAGACTACATCTCAATATGGAGATGATCAATTAATTTAATCATTTATTTATTCGCCAATCTAGATGGTATAATTTCACCCACACTATCAAATTAGTCTTAATAAAATGAAATATCATTTTCTGTGTCTCTTACCAAGTCCTAGCAGGAATCTCACTTCTGCTCCTAGGAAAGCTGGGTGGTCCATCATAGCGCATCTCATTATGGCTTCCATCTTGATAGACCTCAACTTCTCCTCTCCTCCCTCTCTCTTTCTCTTGATCGCTCTCCTTCTACTCCGCACACGAATAATTATTCCCCCCCTTATCTAAGAATCATCCCCTTTAGATTAGGGATTCCCAATCAGGTAGGGTGGGTGTATTCGTATGCTAATAACCTCATGACGTTATTTCAACTCCTAATATGGCATAGGACAAATAATGAAATAATATAATGTTGCCCATCTGCCTCCAGATGGCACTGCGGTACTGTAGGTGAATATAACAACTTTTTAAGCATTAAAATTAAATATCTAATAATACTTTCACATGAACTTTTTGACCTATCTACCATAAATCACTGAGGAAGGTCTTTTCCTTACACTTTTAATTACCTATATCCTGGACTAGTTGGAGTTGACTGTCTTCTCTTATCTTTTGAAATATGGGTTGACTTGATGAAAATTTTATGTAGCGGCTTTGATGCTGGGCATCGGAACTTGTAGATTTCACTTATGTACTCCCATGAATACCTATTGTTTTGAAATCCAATTAACTTAAACTTACTGAGTTGTTTCTGTACCTTCTAAATGGTAAATACATAGTATGACATATATATGAATTATTGATTAACATATATTGTAAACTAAATATACCATGCAGAGATATATATATAATATAATTATGTATATATAAATTGAAGCTTATACAGCAGGTGTGCTCCAAGGACATGAGTCCTTATCAAGTAACCACGTCCCCTCCAGACAGACATGTTTCAGGGAGTTGGCTTACTCCTTAACAGATGGTCTCATATCTGTAGCACTAACTTTTTAAATACAATGTCCATTTATGTTCCCAATTATATATATATATTTTTATATAGACTGAACTTGCCATGAACTCATCTTGGCTTCCTCAGCCACATAATATAACTTTGGTTCAAGCTGATCTTATTCTTAAAGGCAATGAGATGAGCATTCATTTTGATTATAATGTCATTAGATAATATTGTATACGTATGAAAATGCCCAACACTATTACCATTGGGGGTTTTTTCAAGAGGGGGGATTTTGTTCTTTTCTGTACGGTGAATGCATAATTTTTGGGGCCTGTAATCTAACTGGCCAACAGTAAAATTGTTATACGGTGACCGCCTAATGTACCTCCAGCCACATAATGACTTGATCTTTTCTGACCCGATGCATCATTTTTGGACCTTCAATGTGACTGGCCAACAGTAAAATTGTTATACGGTGACCACCTAATGTACCTCCAGCCACATAATCACTTGATGTTTTCTGTCCGGTGAATGCCTAATGTTTGGGGCCTGTACTCCATTGGCCTGCAGTAAAATTGATATCCAATGACCGTCTAATATATGATCTTTTCTGTACGGTGAATGCCAAATTTTTGGGGCCTGTAATCTAACTGCCCAACAGAAAAATTGTTATACGGTGACCGCCTAGTGTACCTCCAGCCACATTATCAATTGTTCTTTTCTGTATGATGAATGCCTAATTGTTGGGGCCTCTGAGGAATTCAACACCTATGACTACCATGTATTATCGAATTTCACCTATTATCATTTGGGGTTTATTCAAGAGGGGGGATTTTTAATCCAATTTTATTAAAACATATGTATTTGACATGTGTTTGTACTGGCCTACAGTAAAATTTATATCAAATGACCGTCTAATATACAGTACCTCCAGCCACATAATCACTTGATGTTTTCTGTCCGATAAATGAATAATGTTTGGGGCCTGTACTCCACTGGCCTGCAGTAAAATTGATATACAATGACCGTCTAATATACCTCCAGCCACATAATGACTTGATCTTTTCGGTATGGTAAATGCATATTTTTTGGGGCCTGTAATCTAACTGGCCAAGAGTAAAATTGTTATACGGTGACCGCCTAATGTGCCTCCAGCTACATAATGACTTGATCTTTTCTGTACGTTGAATGCATAATTTTTGGGAATGAATAAATAAATAAAAATTGCCCTTAGAATGTTGCCTGAGATGTCAGCGTCGCAGGTCCCAATAGTGAAGTGGGTAACAGTTCACATACAGAAGTTGCGTTTTTGGTTAGACCGCGCTGCTCCAGGAGATCACGGAAGAAAGTTCCTGCACCAGAACCATTTAGAAAAAATGGACATGGGAAAGCATTCAAGCCACACGAAGCCTCGTTCTCTCTTTCATCCAAGCTTCTGTGAAAGACCAAAGGTCGCGACAATAGTTAAGCACCTTCACATAAGTTGAGTTAAAAGGATTTATTATACTCACAAACTCAGTTCGATAACAAGCAGTGTACAAAAAGATAGTGTACAGAAAGATAAAACACCCGACCCGGGTTTCGCTCCAAAAAGCTTTGTCAGGGGCATCTGATCCACCCATTCCGAGGCCGTCTTTTAAACTCATAGGTAAGTATACACCCACCTACGTACATCATCTCACGATATACAGTTGCAAGAAAAAGTATGTGAACCCTTTGGAATGATATGGATTTCTGCACAAATTGGTCAGAAATGTGATCTGATCTTCATCTAAGTCACAACAATAAACAATCACAGTCTGCTTAAACTAATAACACACAAAGAATTAAATGTTACCATGTTTTTATTGAACACACCATGTAAACATTCACAGTGCAGGTGGAAAAAGTATGTGAACCCTTGGATTTAATAACTAGTTGAACCTCCTTTGGCAGCAATAACTTAAACCAAACTTTTTCTGTAGTTGCAGATCAGACGTGCACAACGGTCAGGAGTAGAGTTTAGCGAACCCGAACTGTAAAGTTTGGGTTCGTACTGAACTTTAGGTTTTTTGGCACCCGGACCCGAACCCGAACATTTACGTAAAAGTTTGGGTTCGGTGTTCAGCACTTTTTATGGCGCTTTTTGAAAGGCTGCAAAGCAGCCAATCAACAAGCGTCATATTACTTGCCCCAAAAGGCCATCACAACCATGCCTACTATTGGCATGGCTGTGATTGGTCAACTGCAGCATGTGACCCAGCCTCTATTTAAGCTGGAGTCACGTAGCGCCGCCCGTCACTCTGCTCGGATTAGTGTAGGGATAGGCTGCAGCTTCTGTGAGGGAGAGATCAGGGAGAAATCTTATGAAGAACTGCTTCTTTACTCAGCGATCTACAGCAAATGTGTTTTGTGGGTGCAGTGCACAATTGTTTTAAGCCTGCCCTGAGCCAACTACTACTGAAAACAAACTTTTTTTCCTTCAGTTAGTCAATATCAATACATAATCGGCAGCCATTTTATGCAACGATAGTGCACCAGCACAGGATATCTGCATGTCTGCAAGTCCAGAAATACTGCTTTGAGACACTCGGGTTAAAAAAAAACTTTTTTTCTTATAGTGCACATCTAGGATTATCGCTGCATAAGTGACAATGAAATTTAGGCCAGAAATACGGCTTTCTCATACTGGGGCATACTGGGGCGAAAAAAAAAAACATCTGTTTCATATAGTGCACATCTAGGATTATAGGTGCATAAGTGAGTGTCACATTTAGGCCAGAAATACAGCTTTTTGCTTACTAGGGTTAAAAACCCTCTGATATACTGCACATCTGGGATTAGACGTGCATAAGTAACTGTGAAATTTAGGCCACAAATACGGCTTTTTGATTACTGTGGTAAACTGGGGTGAAAAAAAACATCTGTTTCATATAATGCACATCTAGGATTATAGGTGCATAAGTGAGTGTCACATTTAGGCCAGAAATACAGCTTTGGCATACTGGAGCATACTGGGTGAAACAAACCCCTCTGTTTCATATACTGCACATCTGGGATTAGACGTGCATAAGTGAGTGTGAAATTTAGGCCACAAATACGGCTTTTTGCTTACTGGGCTTAAAAAACCCTCTGATAGACAGCACTTCTGGGATTAGACGTGCATAAGTGACTGTGAAATTTAGACCACAAATACGGCTTTTTGCTTACTGGGGTTAAAAACCCCTCTGATATACTGCACATCTGTGATTAGACGTGCATAAGTGACTGAAATTTAGGCCACAAATACAGCTTTTTGCTTACTGGGGTTAAAAAACCCTCTGATATACTGCACATCTGGGATTAGACGTGCATAAGTGACTGTGAAATTCAGGCCACAAATATGGCTTTTTGCTTACTGGGCTTAAAAAACCCTCTGATAGACAGCACATCTGGGATTAGACGTGCATAAGTGACTATGAAATTCAGACCACAAATACAGCTTTTGCTTACTGGGGTTAAAAAAAAACCTCTGATATACTGCACATCTGGGATTAGAGGTGCATAAGTTAATGTGAAATTTAGGCCACAAATACCGCTGTCATATAGAGTTTTAAAAAAAAAATTGTGCAATACCCTACATCAGGGTTTTTATTGGCATTTAAATATTTTTAACAGACTTAACCACTTTTTACTTTGCTTGGTGAACGCTAACTATGAGGCAAACATCTAATAAGGGACGCGGTGGTGTTGGTGGAGCCTCTGGTGCAGGGAGAGGACGTGGCCGTTCTGCCACAGCTACACGTCCTACTGAACCTACTACCTCAGGTCCCAGTAGCCGCCAGAATCTACAGCGATATTTGGTCGGGCCTAATGCCGTTCTAAGGATGGTAAGGCCTGAGCAAGTACAGGCGCTAGTCAATTGGGTGGCCGACAGTGGATCCAGCACGTTCACATTATCTCCCACCCAGTCTTCTGCAGAAAGCGCACAGGTGGCGCCTGAAACCCATGCACATCAGTCTGTCACATAACCCCCGTGCATATCGGGGAACCTGTCTGAGCCTACTTCTGCGTCTTTCTGCAGTGTGCAGACCGAAAAGGAGGTCAGGGAGAAAGACGATGCAGGGGACGATGAGGTCCTAGACCCCACATGGAATGAAGGTCGTGCCACTGACTTTCAGAGTTTGGAGGATGAGGCAGTGGTGAGACTGAGCCAACAGCGTAGCAAAAGAGGGATCAGGGTGCAAAAGCAGAGCAGCCATCACCAAAACAGTTCGCCTGCTACTGGCCACCGTCACCAGGGACTGAGCACACCAAAGGCAGCTTCAAGGAGTTCCCTGGCATGGCACTTCTTCACACAATGTGCTGACGACAAGACGCGAGTGGTTTGTACGCTGTGCCATCAGAGCCTGAAGCGAGGCATTAACGTTCTGAACCTTAGCACAACCTGCATGACCAGGCATCTGTAGTGTACGGGGACTGTAATGCCCGTCACTACAGAAGGGTCACTTGTGTGCTGTCGTTCCCCCTTATTTATGGGGAAGTTGGTATAGGTCATCTTTATAAACTGTAATGCTATGTATTTCCCTGTTACTGTGAAACTTGCATGTACAGGCCTGCTAGGGGTGTCATTCCAGCTCTTAGTCACTAGAGGGAGCTAGGGAGCCCTAGTTTATATAAGGCCCAGTCAGGGAAGGAAAAGTCAGTCTAGTCTAAAGTCAGTCTACAGCAGTTGGAGTTTAGACTATGTCAGAGTCAAGTCCAGGCCGGAAGCCTGCAGACCAGGAGAGGGTATTGCTGTCCCTGTAACCGGGTTCCAGATTCAAAGAGAAGGTTCCCCTCCTGAGTTCACCTATGCAGAAGCAGGAACACCTCAGTCAAAGAGCCTAAGGGAAGCTGAGAGAGAGACAGAGGCATGTCAAGGAAAGCAAGAGGTACTCAAGATAACAGAGGAGGTACTTTATAAAGAGAGAACCAAGGATATACGCCAGAGTTAAGGTATTGGGCCTTGGAGAAGATTTTCTATGTCCCAGGATCAGTCAGGAATAGAGTGCAAGCTCCTGTACTGCAAGTCCTGTGTTTCACACTCTGAAGTCACCTTGCTTAATCTGTATTGCCTGCATCGACCGTATTGAAAAATCAACTGTATGCAAAGGAACTGTGCTTCCGTTAATGTCTTTATATGGAAACTACTAAAGTTGGAGTTTTGTTTTAACATCACGTGGTTCCTCAGTTATTCCTGCTATCAGCAAACGGCGTGCCACCGTTTCATTGGCACTGGCGTCACGAACATTTTCCTACCATCACCTGCCTATGCAGAGAGTCAGCCGTCTCAGGTTAGTGTTTATTGCACTACTACACCCAGGAACACATTTCTACACACAACTTGAGTACGCTGCACCTCTCTTTTGGCGTCACGAACAGGATACGCACGCTTTCTAGTGCAAGAAGCGTGAACTTTGTGCCTTATACAGTTGCCCTGTGACCAAAGTGACAAATTGCCTGTTTTATTTAAAGTGGACTTTGTGAACTGAAAATCCTACCCAAAGTGTGCCTAAAACCTCCAAAAAGCGCTGTGCAGTGTTGCGCTATCAAGAGGAAGGAAATCGCCACATCGGAGTGTGGTTTTGTGGACTTTTCATCATCCTGCTTGCTGTCAGTGAATAGACAGCGTTTCTTGCTAAAGATGGCCGCTGAGGCTACTGAAATAACTGCTGCGTCATCTTCATCCCGAAAAGGCGGGAAAAATTGGCGCCTTTCTGAGGAAATAGCGGGAAGGAGTTCAAGGTCAGGCGCCACTGCTTATCTGGACATTTGCATGTCTGCCAGCATGGACACCGCCTTCCATATACTGGAATACCTGGGGGGCGGCCTCCCAGTGCAATGGGAGGAGCTGGCTGATTTAATTGATGCGACCCTATCGCTCTCCAGAGAAGGATCGAGCATGTTGGAAAGTGAACAGAGCGTTGCTGCAACGTCCGCACCTGAGATTTCAAAAATGAGTGCTATTGGTGTAGAGCCAGAGGAGGCTCCACCGGCCTACTCTCCGGGACCGGAGAAACCCGCCTGCCCGCCACGGGAGAAAGAACCAGAGCCCTGCTATGGCTCTTGGAGAGACTTCTTTCAACCCTCTTTCAAGTGGTCGTCACTTATGGCAGAGATCCGGGAGGCCGCTATAAAGCGGAATACAAAGACCAAGATCTATTATGAAGAGTTGACCAAGACAATCCATGAAAGACACACCAACACCCAACCCCGCCTGGAAAGGAGAAAGGGAGTGGTGGTGTCCTTTGACAAAACCCGTGGCTACGGGTTCATACAAGATTACCTGACTGGCAGAGACTTATATGTTAATAGAAGGTCTGTCAAGAGAGACTACCTCCCTTCCTATCAGCACAGCCTCCGCGAGGGAGAGGAAGTGGAGTTCACCCCTGCCGAGAGCCTGAGAGGCCCTTATGCCACTGCCGTGACCCGTCCCAAGCGAGAACCTGAGGACTGGGAGGCAGAAGAAGAAGACTACTCTGGCTGCGAGCGGGAACCGGAACGCTCTCCAGAGCCGGCCCATCACGCCTTCCAGGAGCGGAGCTCCTTCATTGGGCCTAACGTCTTCTGGCAGCCAACCGTGTTGGAAAAATGGGTGAGCCCTTACCCTTCCCCCGAGCTGCCTCGTCGGGAGAAGACCATGCAAGAGATGGAAAATCTAAAGGGACTTCGAAATACCTTTGAGAACATCCGGAGGGGTCGGAGACCCGATGCATCACCAGAACCTGCAGAGGCCGAGTCCGTGCCATCGGTGACAGTTCCTGCGCCGGCGGCGCCAGCAGATGACCGCGACTCTGACACGGAGAGCATCGGTGAGCAGATTGTCCGGCTGGAGGAGCAGTTGCGGGAGCTGCGCAAGATCGCGACCGCCAGGATCCAGACGCCGCCGAAGAAGGACGAGGTAAGGGTGCCTGTCACCACCCGTAGACTACCTTCTGCTGCCACCGCTCCGCCAGTGCCCCAAAGAAGACCCCCTGTTGCTGTGAATTGCTACACAGAGCCCACCGGACCGCTTCCGGCGGCGGTATCCACTCCACTTCCTCCCACAATTATCATGCCGGGACCGGTACGGTCCACCCAAGGGTTTACCCCTAGGCCCATGGGGCCAATACCTATTAGGGGTCCCTTCACGTTGCAGCTTCCCCCTAACACTGTTATGTGGGCACATCCTCCTGTAGAGGACTACTACAGGCCGTACTTGCCAGCAGAGCCGGGTAATGATGACATACCCTTGTGAATCAGCCTGCTAGGCCTTTGATTTATTTCACCAATGAAAAATGCTGTTAACCCTTCCAGGACAGGAGTCCTATGTTCCCTGGTCGTTTGTTGCTGCTGCCAGTTTATCCACGGCTCAGTGGTGGGTGTTGACCACTGAAGTACTAAAGTCAACAAAGCCAAGTTTGTTTCCAGGACCTCCTGCCTGCTTTTGCTATCCCACGCCAAGTTGTGCCTGTTCCTTTGTTGCACCTTTTACCCTTAACCCCCTTTTCAGGTTGATCAGGGGTATTACAGCACTTGTCTTTGCTGTCATTTCATTGTGCAACTTGATACTAAAGAACCGTGCCCGGAGACAGACTCAAAAGAACCTGAGCCTCTGAGATTTTTGCTCTTTTAAAAGGAAATGTGCCCAGAGATGGACTCCACCGCACGAGAGCCTCTGTGATTTATTAGGAAAATAACCTGGGTACGGACTCATGTTTGTTCTTTGAGCCTCCAAGAACTTTTATACTGTTTTATCTATTTTGCTGTTCTATTATGGACTTATTTATGGTCATGGACTATCCTGGTTATTAATGTCACGCTGTGCCAGGTCAGCGCCCCAGTTCCATTCACTATCCTGAGAAGAAGAGAACGACGCCCCTTGTCACCACACTTCGCTTTTGCCAATTGGACCTGATATGAATGTAAATGCAGATGAATGACATATATGTATGCCTGCATGTCTCTTTTTCTGTTTCAGGTAGAGATTCCAGTTGGGCGAGCCCTGATAGAGTACGAGGTCGTACTCAGCTTAAAGCAGTGGGGTATGTAGTGTACGGGGACTGTAATGCCCGTCACTACAGAAGGGTCACTTGTGTGCTGTCGTTCCCCCTTATTTATGGGGAAGTTGGTATAGGTCATCTTTATAAACTGTAATGCTATGTATTTCCCTGTTACTGTGAAACTTGCATGTACAGGCCTGCTAGGGGTGTCATTCCAGCTCTTAGTCACTAGAGGGAGCTAGGGAGCCCTAGTTTATATAAGGCCCAGTTAGGGAAGGAAAAGTCAGTCTAGTCTAAAGTCAGTCTACAGCAGTTGGAGTTTAGACTATGTCAGAGTCAAGTCCAGGCCAGAAGCCTGCAGACCAGGAGAGGGTATTGCTGTCCCTGTAACCGGGTTCCAGATTCAAAGAGAAGGTTCCCCTCCTGAGTTCACCTATGCAGAAGCAGGAACACCTCAGTCAAAGAGCCTGAGGAAGCTGAGAGAGAGACAGAGGCATGTCAAGGAAAGCAAGAGGTACTCAAGATAACAGAGGAGGTACTTTATAAAGAGAGAACCAAGGATATACGCCAGAGTTAAGGTATTGGGCCTTGGAGAAGATTTTCTATGTCCCAGGATCAGTCAGGAATAGAGTGCAAGCTCCTGTACTGCAAGTCCTGTGTTTCACACTCTGAAGTCACCTTGCTTAATCTGTATTGCCTGCATCGACCGTATTGAAAAATCAACTGTATGCAAAGGAACTGTGCTTCCGTTAATGTCCTTATATGGAAACTACTAAAGTTGGAGTTTTGTTTTAACATCACGTGGTTCCTCAGTTATTCCTGCTATCAGCAAACGGCGTGCCACCGTTTCATTGGCACTGGCGTCACGAACATTTTCCTACCATTACCTGCCTATGCAGAGAGTCAGCCGTCTCAGGTTAGTGTTTATTGCACTACTACACCCAGGAACACATTTCTACACACAACTTGAGTACGCTGCACATCTACATGCGAGACACGGCTGCAGTGGAGTAAGCACCTTCAAAACCAAGAAAGGGCTCAGGCCCCTCCTGCTCCCTCTTCTGCTGCTGCCTCCGCCTCTTCCTCCACCTCTGGAGGAACGTTGGCACCTGCCGCCCAGCAAACAGAGGATGTGCCACCAACACCACCACCTCCGTCACCAAGCATCTCCACCATGTCACATGGAAACATTCAGCTCTCCATCTCACAAACCTTGGAGAAAAAGCGTAAATTCCCACCTAGCCACCCTCGATCTCTGGCCCTGAATGCCAGCATTTCTAAACTACTGGCCTTTGAAATGCTGTCAATCAGGCTGGTGGAGACGGACAGCTTCAAACAGCTCATGTCTCTTGCTGTCCCACAGTACGTCGTTCCCAGCCGCCACTACTTCTCCAGGAGAGTCGTGCTCTCCCTGCACAACCGAGTATCAGATAAAATCAAGTGTGCACTGCGCAACGCCATCTGTAGCAAGGTCCACCTAACCACAGATACGTGGACCAGTAAGCATGGCCAGGGACGCTATATCTCCCAAACTGCACACTGGGTAAAATGTAGTGGCGGCTGGGCCCCAGGCGGAGAGCTGTTTGGCGCACGTCCTTCCGCCGCCAGGGATCGCAGGGCATCATTCTTTGCCTCCTGTTGCCTCCTCTTCCTACTTGGCTTCCTCCTCCTCTTCTACCACCTCATCATCCGGTCAGCGACAGACCTTCACCACCAACTTCAGCACAGCCAGGGGTAAACGTGAGCAGGCCGTTCTGAAACTGATGTGTTTGGGGGACAGGCCCCACACCGCGCAGGAGTTGTGGCGGGGTATAGAACAACAGACCGACGAGTGGTTGCTGCCAGTGTGCCTCAAGCCCGGCCTGGTGGTGTGCGAAATCTCGTCGCAGCTCTGGGACTAGCCGGTTTGACGCACATCCCTTGCCTGGCGCATGTGCTGGATTTGGTGGTGCAGAAATTCATTCACAACTACCCCGACATGTCAGAGCTGCTGCATAAAGTGCGGGCTGTCTGTGTCCGCTTCCGGCATTCTCATCCTGCCACCGCTCGGCTGTCTGCTCTACAGCGTAACTTCGGCCTTCCCGCTCACCGCCTCATATGCGACATGCCCACCAGGTGGAACTCCACCTTACACATGCTGGAGAGACTGTGCGAGCAGCAGCAGGCCATAGTGGAGTTTTAGCTGCAGCACGCACGGGTGAGTCGCACCGCGGAACAGCACTACTTCACCACCAATGACTGGGCCTCCATGCGAGACCTGTGTGCCCTGTTGCGCTGTTTCGAGTACTCCACCAACATGGCCAGTGGCGATGACGCCGTTATCAGCGTTAAAATACCACTTCTATGACTCATTGAGAAAACACTTAGGGCGATGATGGAAGAGGATGTGGCCCAGGACGAGGAGGAGGAGGAAGAGGGGTCATCTCTAACACTTTCAGGCCACTCTTTGGAAGTGGCTCATAGGGAGGTTTTTTGCAACAGCAGAGGCCAGGTACAAATTTGGCCAGACAGGGCCCACTACTGGAGGACGAGGAGGATGAGGAGGAGGAGGAGGATGGGGATGAAGCATGTTCACAGCAGGGTGGCACCCAACGCAGCTCGGGCCCATCACTGGTGCGTGGCTGGTGGATAGGGAGGACGCAGACAATACGCCTCCCACAGAGGACAGCTTGTCCTTACCTCTGGGCAGCCTGGCACACATGAGCGACTACATGCTGCAGTGCCTGCGCAATGACAGCAGAGTTGCCCACATTTTAACGTGTGCTGACTACTGGGTGGCCACCCTGCTGGATCCCCGTTACAAAGACAATGTGCCGTCCTTAATTCCCTCACTGGAGCGTGATCGGAACGCTGGTAGACACGCTCCTGAGAGCATTCCCGACTGACGCCGGGGGACAAGTGGAAGCACAAGGCGAAGGCAGGGGAGGAGGAAGAGGTCGCCAACGCAGCTGTGTCAGCGCCAGCACCTCAGAAGGCAGGGTTAGCATGGCCGACATGTGGAAAAGCTTTGTCACCTCGCCGCAACAACCGGCCCCAACTGCTGATATGAAACGTCTTAGCAGGAGGCAGCATTTGAACAACATGGTGGAACAGTACCTGTGCACACGCCTACACATACTGACTGATGGATCTGCCCCATTCAACTTCTGGGTCTCCAAATTGTCCACATGGCCAGAGCTTGCCCTGTATGCCTTGGAGGTGCTGACCTGCCCTGCAGCCAGTGTACTCTCTGAACGTGTATTTAGCATGGCAGGAGGCGTCATTACAGACAGACGCAGCCGCCTGTCCACAGCCAACGTGGACAAGCTCACGTTCATTAAAATGAACCAGGCCTGGATCCCACAAGACTTGTCTGTTCCTTCTGCAGAATAGACAGTTCTAACAGACTCAACCATCCGACCTTGTACTCAAGTGCACTTATTCCTTTTTTTTATATATGAAAAAATGTAAAAATGCAAAATAACACACATCTGTGTTGGCTACCTATTCCTCCTTTGCCGCCGCTTCCACCTAGACCGCCACGTGAGCCTTCACGGCCACTTCCACCCCATTCACTGCCTCCTCAACCTCTTCCTCCTACATCATTCCTAATTTTTATTTTTTTAAGGTCTTTTATGTTTTTTTAATTCATTTTCCTATCCACATTTGTTTGCAGAGCATTTGCCATGCTCTTAAGCACATTTTGCTGCCTTTTGCAGCCCTCTAGCTCTTTCCAGGGCTATTTTAGAGCCATTTTAGTGGCTAAAAGTTCTGGTCCCCATTGACTTCAATGGGGTTCGGGGTCAAGTTCGGGTCAAGTTCGGGTCCCGAACCCAAACTTTTTTTTCAAGTTCGGCTGAACCTGCCGAACCCGAACATCCAGGTGTCCGCTCAACTCTAGTCAGGAGTAATCCTTGACCATTCCTCTTTACAGAACTGTTTCAGTTCAGCAATATTCTTGGGATGTCTTGAGTGAATCGCTTTCTTGAGGTCATGTCACAGCATCTCAATCGGGTTGAGGTCAGGACTCTGACTGGGCCACTCCAGAAGGCGTATTTTCTTCTGTTTAAGCCATTCTGTTGTTGATTTACTTCTATGCTTTGGGTCATTGTCCTGTTGCAACACCCATCTTCTGTTGAGCTTCAGCTGGTGGACAGATGGCCTTAAGTTCTCCTGCAAAATGTCTTGATAAACTTGGGAATTCATTTTTCCTTCAATGATAGCAATCCGTCCAGGCCCTGATGCAGCAAAGAAGCCACAAACCATGATCCCCCACCACCATACTTCACAGTTGGGATGAGGTTTTGATGTTGGTGTGCTGTGCCTCTTTTTCTCCACACATAGTGTTGTGTGTTTCTTCCAAACAACTCAACTTTGGTTTCATCTGTCCACAGAATATTTTGCCAGTACTGCTATGGAACATCCAGGTGCTCTTGTGCAAACTGTAAACGTGCAGCAATGTTTTTTTTTGGACAGCAGTGGTATCCTCCCATGAAATCCATTCTTGTTTAGTGTTTTACGTATCGTAGATTCGCTAACAGGCATGTTAGCATATGCCAAAGACTTTTGTAAGTCTTTAGCTGACACTCTAGAATTCTTCTTCACCTCATTGAGCAATCTGTGCTGTGCTCTTGCAGTCATCTTTACAGGACGGCCACTCCTAGGGAGAGTAGCAGCAGTGCTGAACTTTCTACATTTATAGACAATTTGTCTTACCGTGGACTGATGAACAGCAAGGCTTTTGGAGATACTTTTATAACCCTTTCCAGCTTTATGCAAGTCAACAATTCTTAATCGTAGGTCTTCTGAGAGCTCTTTTGTGCAAGGCATCATTTACATCAGGCAATGCTTCTTGTGAAAAGCAAACCCAGAACTGGTGTGTGTTTTTTATAGGGCAGGGCAGCTGTAACCAACACCTCTAATCTCATCTCATTGATTTGACTCCATTTGGCTGACACCTCACTCCAATTAGCTCTTGGAGATGTCATTAGTCTAGGGGTTCACATACTTTTTCCACCTGCACTGTGAATGTTTACATGGTGTGTTCAATAAAACCATGGTAACATTTAATTCTTTGTGTGTTATTAGTTTAAGCAGACTGTGATTGTCTATTGTTGTGACTTAAATAAAGATCAGATCACATTTTATGACCATTTTGTGCAGAAATCCATATCATTCCAAAGGGTTCTCATACTTTTTCTTGCAACTGTAACTTATTATTTCGTACACAAAACATATACATAAAAACTATTCATTATTTCATATCTAAATACAAATATCTAAAACCATAAATAATACCAATTTGCTATTATAAACCTCATTTGTTGCACACCTTATTCTCCATTATAATTCCTGTGGTAACATTTAATTCATAAAATCCTCCTCTCACGTCACCCCCACATGACACATCTCACATGTTCAGTCTGAACCAATCATGAGTTTCCTTCCCTTACTATCCAAGGTCCTTGAGCTCTTTCCTCTCATTAAACACTCCCACATCATACAGCACCACGTGTTGCACTCAACCCAATCCTGAATCACCAAATCCTACTCCAAGAGGTCCTTCAACTCCTTACAACCGGCACCATTCGCCTCACGTAAGGCATGATTTAAAATCAAATTCAACATTCATCCCCTTCGGTTGCAAAGTATCCATCCCAAAGATCCATTCTACCTCCCGCTTATCAATTATCTTCACACCTCGCCAGTGTGGCTTCACCAATTCCACCCCGGTAAATTGTAATCCACCTGGATCCTTTTGGTGCGCCATCTTAATCGAGACGCTATGTGTTTCAAGCCCCTTTCTTATATTTCTAATATGTTCCTGGACCCTTACTTTTAGTTTCCTCATTTTTCGACCCACGTATCTTTCTGTACACTGCTTGTTATCGAACTGAGTTTGTGAGTATAATAAATCCTTTTAACTCAACTCTTGTGAAGGTGCTTCACTATTGTCACGACCTTTGGTCTTTCACAGAAGCTTGGATTAAAGAGAGAAGGAGGCTTCGTGTGGCTTGAATGCTTTTCCATGTCCATTTTTTCTGAATTGCTCTGGTGCAGGACGGTCCAACCAAAAACGCAGCATATTTTTTGGGGCCTGTAATCTAACTGGCCAAGAGTAAAATTGTTATACGGTGACCGCCTAATGTGCCTCCAGCTACATAATGACTTGATCTTTTCTGTACGTTGAATGCATAATTTTTGGGAATGAATAAATAAATAAATAAAAATTGCCCTTAGAATGTTGCCTGAGATGTCAGCGTCGCAGGTCCCAATAGTGAAGTGGGTAACAGTTCACATACAGAAGTTGCGTTTTTGGTTGGACCGCGCTGCTCCAGGAGATCACGGAAGAAAGTTCCTGCACCAGAACCATTTAGAAAAAATGGACATGGGAAAGCATTCAAGCCACACGAAGCCTCGTTCTCTCTTTCATCCAAGCTTCTGTGAAAGACCAAAGGTCGCGACAATAGTTAAGCACCTTCACATAAGTTGAGTTAAAAGGATTTATTATACTCACAAACTCAGTTCGATAACAAGCAGTGTACAAAAAGATAGTGTACAGAAAGATAAAACACCCGACCCGGGTTTCGCTCCAAAAAGCTTTGTCAGGGGCATCTGATCCACCCATTCCGAGGCCGTCTTTTAAACTCATAGGTAAGTATACACCCACCTACGTACATCATCTCACGATATACAGTTGCAAGAAAAAGTATGTGAACCCTTTGGAATGATATGGATTTCTGCACAAATTGGTCAGAAATGTGATCTGATCTTCATCTAAGTCACAACAATAAACAATCACAGTCTGCTTAAACTAATAACACACAAATAATTAAATGTTACCATGTTTTTATTGAACACACCATGTAAACATTCACAGTGCAGGTGGAAAAAGTATGTGAACCCTTGGATTTAATAACTAGTTGAACCTCCTTTGGCAGCAATAACTTAAACCAAACTTTTTCTGTAGTTGCAGATCAGACGTGCACAACGGTCAGGAGTAGAGTTTAGCGAACCCGAACTGTAAAGTTTGGGTTCGTACTGAACTTTAGGTTTTTTGGCACCCGGACCCGAACCCGAACATTTACGTAAAAGTTTGGGTTCGGTGTTCAGCGCTTTTTATGGCGCTTTTTGAAAGGCTGCAAAGCAGCCAATCAACAAGCGTCATGTTACTTGCCCCAAAAGGCCATCACAACCATGCCTATTATTGGCATGGCTGTGATTGGTCAACTGCAGCATGTGACCCAGCCTCTATTTAAGCTGGAGTCACGTAGCGCCGCCCGTCACTCTGCTCGGATTAGTGTAGGGATAGGCTGCAGCTTCTGTGAGGGAGAGATCAGGGAGAAATCTTATGAAGAACTGCTTCTTTACTCAGCGATCTACAGCAAATGTGTTTTGTGGGTGCAGTGCACAATTGTTTTAAGCCTGCCCTGAGCCAACTACTACTGAAAACAAACTTTTTTTCCTTCAGTTAGTCAATATCAATACATAATCGGCAGCCATTTTATGCAACGATAGTGCACCAGCACAGGATATCTGCATGTCTGCAAGTCCAGAAATACTGCTTTGAGACACTCGGGTTAAAAAAAAACTTTTTTTCATATAGTGCACATCTAGGATTATCGCTGCATAAGTGACAATGAAATTTAGGCCAGAAATACGGCTTTCTCATACTGGGGCATACTGGGGCGAAAAAAAAACATATCTGTTTCATATAGTGCACATCTAGGATTATAGGTGCATAAGTGAGTGTCACATTTAGGCCAGAAATACAGCTTTTTGCTTACTAGGGTTAAAAACCCTCTGATATACTGCACATCTGGGATTAGACGTGCATAAGTGACTGTGAAATTTAGGCCACAAATACGGCTTTTTGATTACTGTGGTAAACTGGGGTGAAAAAAAACATCTGTTTCATATAATGCACATCTAGGATTATAGGTGCATAAGTGAGTGTCACATTTAGGCCAGAAATACAGCTTTGGCATACTGGAGCATACTGGGTGAAACAAACCCCTCTGTTTCATATACTGCACATCTGGGATTAGACGTGCATAAGTGAGTGTGAAATTTAGGCCACAAATACGGCTTTTTGCTTACTGGGCTTAAAAAACCCTCTGATAGACAGCACTTCTGGGATTAGACGTGCATAAGTGACTGTGAAATTTACACCACAAATACGGCTTTTTGCTTACTGGGGTTAAAAAACCCTCTGATATACTGCACATCTGTGATTAGACGTGCATAAGTGACTGAAATTTAGGCCACAAATACAGCTTTTTGCTTACTGGGGTTAAAAAACCCTCTGATATACTGCACATCTGGGATTAGACGTGCATAAGTGACTGTGAAATTCAGGCCACAAATACGGCTTTTTGCTTACTGGGCTTAAAAAACCCTCTGATAGACAGCACATCTGGGATTAGACGTGCATAAGTGACTGTGAAATTCAGACCACAAATACAGCTTTTGCTTACTGGGGTTAAAAAAAAAACTCTGATATACTGCACATCTGGGATTAGAGGTGCATAAATTACTGTGAAATTTAGGCCACAAATACCGCTGTCATATAGAGTTTTAAAAAAAAAATTGTGCAATACCCTACATCAGGGTTTTTATTGGCGTTTAATTATTTTTAACAGACTTAACCACTTTTTACTTTGCTTGGTGAACGCTAACTATGAGGCAAACATCTAATAAGGGACGCGGTCATGGTGGTGGTGTTGGTGGAGCCTCTGGTGCAGGGAGAGGACGTGGCCGTTCTGCCACAGCTACACGTCCTACTGAACCTACTACCTCAGGTCCCAGTAGCCGCCAGAATCTACAGCGATATTTGGTCGGGCCTAATGCCGTTCTAAGGATGGTAAGGCCTGAGCAAGTACAGGCGCTAGTCAATTGGGTGGCCGACAGTGGATCCAGCACGTTCACATTATCTCCCACTTAGTCTTCTGCAGAAAGCGCACAGGTGGCGCCTGAAACCCATGCACATCAGTCTGTTACATAACCCCCGTGCATATCGGGGAACCTGTCTGAGCCTACTGCTGCGTCTTTCTGCAGTGTGCAGACCGAAAAGGAGGTCAGGGAGAAAGACGATGCAGGGGACGATGAGGTCCTAGACCCCACATGGAATGAAGGTCGTGCCACTGACTTTCAGAGTTTGGAGGATGAGGCAGTGGTGAGACTGAGCCAACAGCGTAGCAAAAGAGGGATCAGGGTGCAAAAGCAGAGCAGCCATCACCAAAACAGTTCGCCTGCTACTGGCCACCGTCACCAGGGACTGAGCACACCAAAGGCAGCTTCAAGGAGTTCCCTGGCATGGCACTTCTTCACACAATGTGCTGACGACAAGACGCGAGTGGTTTGTACGCTGTGCCATCAGAGCCTGAAGCGAGGAATTAACGTTCTGAACCTTAGCACAACCTGCATGACCAGGCATCTACATGCGAGACATGGCTGCAGTGGAGTAAGCACCTTCAAAACCAAGAAAGGGCTCAGGCCCCTCCTGCTCCCTCTTCTGCTGCTGCCTCCGCCTCTTCCTCCACCTCTGGAGGAACGTTGGCACCTGCCGCCCAGCAAACAGAGGATGTGCCACCAACACCACCACCTCCGTCACCAACCATCTCCACCATGTCACATGGAAACATTCAGCTCTCCATCTCACAAACTTTGGAGAAAAAGCGCAAATTCCCACCTAGCCACCCTCGATCTCTGGCCCTGAATGCCAGCATTTCTAAACTACTGGCCTTTGAAATGCTGTCAAACAGGCTGGTGGAGACGGACAGCTTCAAACAGCTCATGTCTCTTGCTGTCCCACAGTACGTCGTTCCCAGCCGCCACTACTTCTTCAGGAGAGTCGTGCTCTCCCTGCACAACCGAGTATCAGATAAAATCAAGTGTGCACTGCGCAACGCCATCTGTAGCAAGGTCCACCTAACCACAGATACGTGGACCAGTAAGCATGGCCAGGGACGCTATATCTCCCAAACTGCACACTGGGTAAAATGTAGTGGCGGCTGGGCCCCAGACGGAGAGCTGTTTGGCCACGTCCTTCCGCCGCCAAGTATCGCAGGGCATCATTCTTTGCCTCCTGTTGCCTCCTCTTCCTACTTGGCTTCCTCCTCCTCTTTTACCACCTCATCATCCGGTCAGCGACAGACCTTCACCACCAACTTCAGCACAGCTAGGGGTAAACGTGAGCAGGCCGTTCTGAAACTGATGTGTTTGGGGGACAGGCCCCACACTGCGCAGTAGTTGTGGCGGGGTATAGAACAACAGACCGACGAGTGGTTGCTGCCAGTGTGCCTCAAGCCCGGCCTGGTGGTGTGCGAAATCTCGTCGCAGCTCTGGGACTAGCCGGTTTGACGCACATCCCTTGCCTGGCGCATGTGCTGGATTTGGTGGTGCAGAAATTCATTCACAACTACCCCGACATGTCAGAGCTGCTACATAAAGTGCGGGCTGTCTGTGTGCGCTTCCGGCGTTCTCATCCTGCCACCGCTCGGCTGTCTGCTCTACAGCGTAACTTCGGCCTTCCCGCTCACCGCCTCATATGCGACATGCCCACCAGGTGGAACTCCACCTTACACATGCTGGAGAGACTGTGCGAGCAGCAGCAGGCCATAGTGGAGTTTCAGCTGCAGCACGCACGGGTGAGTCGCACCGCGGAACAGCACTACTTCACCACCAATGACTGGGCCTTCATGCGAGACCTGTGTGCCCTGTTGCGCTGTTTCGAGTACTCCACCAACATGGCCAGTGGCGATGACGCCGTTATCAGCGTAAAATACCACTTCTATGACTCATTGAAAAAACACTTAGGGCGATGATGGAAGAGGGTGTGGCCCAGGATGAGGAGGAGGAGGAAGAGGGGTCATCTCTAACACTTTCAGGCCACTCTTTGGAAGTGGCTCAGAGGGAGGTTTTTTGCAACAGCAGAGGCCAGGTACAAATTTGGCCAGCCAGGGCCCACTACTGGAGGACGAGGAGGATGAGGAGGAGGAGGAGGATGGGGATGAAGCATGTTCACAGCAGGGTGGCACCCAACGCAGCTCGGGCCCATCACTGGTGCGTGGCTGGGGGATACGGAGGACGCAGACGATACGCCTCCCACAGAGGGCAGCTTGTCCTTACCTCTGGGCAGCCTGGCACACATGAGCGACTACATGCTGCAGTGCCTGCGCAATGACAGCAGAGTTGCCCACATTTTAACGTGTGCTGACTACTGGGTGGCCACCCTGCTGGATCCCCGTTACAAAGACAATGTGCCGTCCTTAATTCCCTCACTGGAGCGTGATCGGAACGCTGGTAGACACGCTCCTGAGAGCATTCCCGACTGACGCCGGGGGACAAGTGGAAGCACAAGGCGAAGGCAGGGGAGGAGGAAGAGGTCGCCAACGCAGCTGTGTCAGCGCCAGCACCTCAGAAGGCAGGGTTAGCATGGCCGACATGTGGAAAAGCTTTGTCACCTCGCCGCAACAACCGGCCCCAACTGCTGATATGAAACGTCTTAGCAGGAGGCAGCATTTGAACAACATGGTGGAACAGTACCTGTGCACACGCCTACACATACTGACTGATGGTTCTGCCCCATTCAACTTCTGGGTCTCCAAATTGTCCACATGGCCAGAGCTTGCCCTGTATGCCTTGGAGGTGCTGACCTGCCCTGCAGCCAGTGTACTCTCTGAACGTGTATTTAGCATGGCAGGAGGCGTCATTACAGACAGACGCAGCCGCCTGTCCACAGCCAACGTGGACAAGCTCACGTTCATTAAAATGAACCAGGCCTGGATCCCACAAGACTTGTCTGTTCCTTCTGCAGAATAGACAGTTCTAACAGACTCAACCATCCGACCTTGTACTCAAGTGCACTTATTCCTTTTTTTTATATATGAAAAAATGTAAAAATGCAAAATAACACACATCTGTGTTGGCTACCTATTCCTCCTTTGCCGCCGCTTCCACCTAGACCGCCACGTGAGCCTTCACGGCCACTTCCACCCCATTCACTGCCTCCTCAACCTCTTCCTCCTACATTATTCCTAATTTTTATTTTTTTAAGGTCTTTTATGTTTTTTTAATTCATTTCCTATCCACATTTGTTTGCAGAGCATTTGCCATGCTCTTAAGCACATTTTGCTGCCTTTTGCAGCCCTCTAGCTCTTTCCAGGGCTATTTTAGAGCCATTTTAGTGGCTAAAAGTTCTGGTCCCCATTGACTTCAATGGGGTTCAGGGTCAAGTTCGGGTCAAGTTCGGGTCCCGAACCCAAACTTTTTTTTCAAGTTCGACTGAACCTGCCGAACCCGAACATCCAGGTGTCCGCTCAACTCTAGTCAGGAGTAATTCTTGACCATTCCTCTTTACAGAACTGTTTCAGTTCAGCAATATTCTTGGGATGTCTGGTGTGAATCGCTTTCTTGAGGTCATGTCACAGCATCTCAATCGGGTTGAGGTCAGGACTCTGACTGGGCCACTCCAGAAGGCGTATTTTCTTCTGTTTAAGCCATTCTGTTGTTGATTTACTTCTATGCTTTGGGTCATTGTCCTGTTGCAACACCCATCTTCTGTTGAGCTTCAGCTGGTGGACAGATGGCCTTAAGTTCTCCTGCAAAATGTCTTGATAAACTTGGGAATTCATTTTTCCTTCAATGATAGCAATCCGTCCAGGCCCTGATGCAGCAAAGAAGCCACAAACCATGATCCCCCACCACCATACTTCACAGTTGGGATGAGGTTTTGATGTTGGTGTGCTGTGCCTCTTTTTCTCCACACATAGTGTTGTGTGTTTCTTCCAAACAACTCAACTTTGGTTTCATCTGTCCACAGAATATTTTGCCAGTACTGCTATGGAACATCCAGGTGCTCTTGTGCAAACTGTAAACGTGCAGCAATGTTTTTTTTTGGACAGCAGTGGTATCCTCCCATGAAATCCATTCTTGTTTAGTGTTTTACGTATCGTAGATTCGCTAACAGGGATGTTAGCCTATGCCAAAGACTTTTGTAAGTCTTTAGCTGACACTCTAGAATTCTTCTTCACCTCATTGAGCAATCTGTGCTGTGCTCTTGCAGTCATCTTTACAGGACGGCCACTCCTAGGGAGAGTAGCAGCAGTGCTGAACTTTCTACATTTATAGACAATTTGTCTTACCGTGGACTGATGAACAGCAAGGCTTTTGGAGATACTTTTATAACCCTTTCCAGCTTTATGCAAGTCAACAATTCTTAATCGTAGGTCTTCTGAGAGCTCTTTTGTGCAAGGCATCATTTACATCAGGCAATGCTTCTTGTGAAAAGCAAACCCAGAACTGGTGTGTGTTTTTTATAGGGCAGGGCAGCTGTAACCAACACCTCCAATCTCATCTCATTGATTTGACTCCATTTGGCTGACACCTCACTCCAATTAGCTCTTGGAGATGTCATTAGTCTAGGGGTTCACATACTTTTTCCACCTGCACTGTGAATGTTTACATGGTGTGTTCAATAAAACCATGGTAACATTTAATTCTTTGTGTGTTATTAGTTTAAGCAGACTGTGATTGTCTATTGTTGTGACTTAAATAAAGATCAGATCACATTTTATGACCATTTTGTGCAGAAATCCATATCATTCCAAAGGGTTCTCATACTTTTTCTTGCAACTGTAACTTATTATTTCGTACACAAAACATATACATAAAAACTATTCATTATTTCATATCTAAATACAAATATCTAAAACCATAAATAATACCAATTTGCTATTATAAACCTCATTTGTTGCACACCTTATTCTCCATTATAATTCCTGTGGTAACATTTAATTCATAAAATCCTCCTCTCACGTCACCCCCACATGACACATCTCACATGTTCAGTCTGAACCAATCATGAGTTTCCTTCCCTTACTATCCAAGGTCCTTGAGCTCTTTCCTCTCATTAAACACTCCCACATCATACAGCACCACGTGTTGCACTCAACCCAAACCTGAATCACCAAATCCTACTCCAAGAGGTCCTTCAACTCCTTACAACCGGCACCATTCGCCTCACGTAAGGCATGATTTAAAATCAAATTCAACATTCATCCCCTTCGGTTGCAAAGTATCCATCCCAAAGATCCATTCTACCTCCCGCTTATCAATTATCTTCACACCTCGCCAGTGTGGCTTCACCAATTCCACCCCGGTAAATTGTAATCCACCTGGATCCTTTTGGTGCGCCATCTTAATCGAGACGCTATGTGTTTCAAGCCCCTTTCTTATATTTCTAATATGTTCCTGGACCCTTACTTTTAGTTTCCTCATTGTTCGACCCACGTATCTTTCTGTACACTGCTTGTTATCGAACTGAGTTTGTGAGTATAATAAATCCTTTTAACTCAACTCTTGTGAAGGTGCTTCACTATTGTCACGACCTTTGGTCTTTCACAGAAGCTTGGATTAAAGAGAGAAGGAGGCTTCGTGTGGCTTGAATGCTTTTCCATGTCCATTTTTTCTGAATTGTTCTGGTGCAGGACGGTCCAACCAAAAACGCAGCATATTTTTTGGGGCCTGTAATCTAACTGGCCAACAGTAAAATTGTTATACGGTGACCGCCTAATGTACCTCCAGCCACATAATCACTTAATCTTTTCTGTACGGTGAATGCATAATTTTTGGGGCCTTTAATCTAACTGGCCAACAGTAAATTGTTATACGGTGACAGCTTAATGTACCTCCAGCTACATAATGACTTGATCTTTTCTGTCCGGTGAATGCCTAATGTTTGGGGCCTGTACTCCACTGGCCTGCAGTAAAATTGATATCCAATGACCGTCTAATATACCTCCAGCCACATAATCACTTGATCTTTTTTGTACGGTGAATGCATAATTTTTGGGGCCTGTAATCTAACTGGCCAACAATAAAATTGTTATACGGTGACCGCCTAATGTACCTCCAGCCACATAATGACTTGATATTTTCTGTCCGGTGAATGCCTAATGTTTGGGTCCTGTACTCCACTGGCCTGCAGTAAAATTTATAACCAATGACCATCTAATATACCTCCAGCTACATAATCACTTGATGTTTTCTGTCCGGTGAATGCCTAATGTTTGGGGCCAGTACTCCCGTGGCCTAAAATAAACATTTTCTAGGCTCCAGGAAGGCACATTTTTGAGTTTCTATTTAAGTAGCATAAAAATGGCCCCTGATTAAAATACATTTTTTTTGTGGGAATTTTTGCCATTGATCCCCCTCTGGTATGTCACTTTCCATGTTGTGGGGCGATTTGTGCACTACTAGTAAGTATTATTTGCTGGCTGCAAATATGACCTGAAGGTTTTATCAGGTTCGCCTGCCAATAAAGTGAATGGGGCCCGCTGCGAACTTGCGGTTCGCGAACATTTGATCGCATTCACGAATCGTCCTGGTCGATGTTCGTCCATCACTAATGTTAACATGTTGCAGTTGAAAGATCTAAATTTGAAAAAAAAAAGTAACTTCTCTCCACCACAGAACAATCATGTAATTGAGTCTTACATTAAAGTAGTCACTAAACAGATTCATAAGTTAAGAGAGTCTGAATGTGACTACTGTAAACACAATATGTTGAAACAGTAAAAAATGGCTTTAAGATCACTGGAACAGGAATAAATAACGGTGAAGCCTACTGACAAGGGGGGAGCAGTGGTTATAATAGACACACATAAATATGTTGGAGAGATACATAAACATCTGGCGGATAGGGATGTCTATGAAGTGCTGAATCGAGGTCATAAGAATGATATAATGGATTGTATAGGTGATATCATTGATAAAGTAGTGGAAGATGATATTATTGACAAGGAATTGGGGGAATATTTGATGGTAGAGCATCTTATTATGTCTCTGCTATATACACTTCCAAAAATTCATAAAAGCTTAATTGACCCTCGTGGTAGACCGATAGTCTTGGGTAGGGGTTCTGTATTCAGCACTGTAGCCATCTTTCTTGACTGACTGTTGCTTATGTATGCTATCAATGCTCCCTCCTATAATAGGGATACAAGCCATTTTATCCTGAAATTAAAAGACATTACATTGCCTGAGTACTTCTATTTTGTGAGTTTTGATGTAATCTCATTGTATACATCGATTGAACCTTGATGAAGGTTTGAGGGCTGTTGATGTGGTGTTGACCAGCGCGGGATTCTTTCTGACTGGTGCATGATTTGTCCTGCAGATTTTAGAGGTGGTCCTCAGGAGGAATTATTTCCTCTTTGGGGACACCTATTACCAATAGAAGCGGGGTACGGACATGGGGTCAAATGTGGCCCCGACTTACGCTAACATCTATATGGCCGAGGTGGAGGACAGACTAGTGTACCGGTCGTCATTCAAGGAGAGGATCCTGTGCTGGTGGCGCTACATTGATGACATTTACTTTGATCTGGTGTGGCACACTTGACGAATTGGAAATTTTTCATCAACATCTAAATATAGGAGTCCCAGGTTTACAGTTTACAAAGGTGGTGTCACAAAGTGAACTACAATTTTTAGACGTTATGGTATACGTTGGAGGATGGCCACATTGGAACGGATTTATATCAGAAACAACTTGTTAAGGTATGACAGCAGTCATCCTCGATGTATGATTGAATTACTTCCATGGAGCCAACTACTAAGGGTGAGGAGAGTAGTATCAGATGAGCAGAGGTTCACCTTGAGAATAGATGAAATGTGCAAGAAATTCTAAAATAAAGGTTATCCCCATAGGTTACTACGGAGATTCCAAAATAGGGCAGCTAAAATGGTGAGGGAAATTATTCTACAAGGGAACCCTAAAGTGAGTAAGACACGGAGGATTCCATTTGTCTCTACTTATGGCACTCACAGTGATCAAATAGCACGAATTTTGAAGAAAGAGTGGCACATTTTACAAAAAAGTTTACCCTCAGTGAATGAATTTCAAGTACAGCCCTTGATAGCATATAAAAGACAAACCAATTTACATGATAGATTGGTTAAAACAGACGTAGGCAGTGCACAGGTGGACAGACAGCGCTAATTATCCCCATGTAAATTGGGCAATTTCCCATGTTTAGGTTGTTACAATTGTGGTAACATGATCAAAGGTGATACCTTTGTACATCTGTACACTGGACAAACATACAATATCAGAGGCTACTATACATGCAGATCGTGTGACGTGATCTACATGATTCAGTGTCCTTGTAGCCTGATTTATGTCGAAGAAACGACTATGGAGATCAGAGAGAGAATAAATAAACTTAAAAGTACCATTAGAAAGAAGATGATGAATAAACCAGTGGCCAAGCATTTTGTGGAGAGTGGCCATTCAGTTAATCAGTTGAGATTTCACGTGATTGATTCAGTAGGAATATTAAGGAGAGGAGGAGACAAGGAATTAAGACTTAGAAAATAGGAACTGAAGTGGATCTTCACTTTGAGAGCATTACAACTGCATGGTTTGAATATAGAATTTAATGTAAGTGGTATTGAGTAATATCTATATAAGTCACATCAGTGTATAATGAAGGTCGGATTTACAAAGTTGTTTTTAATATGTCTGTTAATTGTGTTTTATAGGTGAAGGTTGGACTGCATTTGGAGCCCCATCGTGCGGAATAGGAGGATAGGGATTGGTGATAAACAAAGGGTTAAATTTGTATAAGATAACCGTCCTGTGATGACTAATGTGCCGAGATGTTTAATAGATCCAGTGATTTGGTTCAATCCGCGGATGTGCTGCATAATGAGGCTGGTCTCCATGGCGACGGAGACGCTTCTACCGCTGGGCGGATTTCTACTGGATCATGTGGACTTGAGTTACTACATAACGTGATCCCAAGTAAAGCACATGACGGGGACACGTCATGGCTCTGGATGAGGGAGACACTAATCTTTGCCGAGCATACGCATTGCAAATAGAGGAAAGCCAAGATGGCATACATGTGCGCGATATGGAGTATCCAGTTGCAGTCATCCTCCTGAAGGTAATGAAAGTTTTTAATCGGTTGGTGGATAGTGATGGCAATCACTGTAGGAATACATTTTATTGGTGAGCACAATTAAACAGGTGTTAATATGTTGTAATTAATCATTTCATTGGTATATTGACATAGGAGGAGGGGTTTAATTCACCTTATATACTCCTGTTTTTCACTTCATAAGTAGCTTGAAAAAAGGTTACCATGTAGCCGAAACATCGCACTTTATTTGTCCTTGTGTACTGTCTCATGGACCCTATGTGAATAAACCTTTTTGGATTGGAGATATTGCCACCACTCTTTATTTGGATATTATCGTGTTGACCCTAAGGTCTCATGCACACGACCGTTGTGTGTTTTGCGGTCAGCAAATTGCAGATCCGCAAAACACGGATGACGTCCGTGTGCGTTCCGCAATTAATATAACTGCCTATTCTTGTCCGCAAAACGGACAAGAATAGGACAGGTTATATTTTTTTTGCGGTTTTGCGGACCACTGCGGCTCGGATGCGGACTAAAACAATGGTCCTGTGCATGTGGCCTAATGCATCTGGGGTCTTGGACTGGCTGATGCATTTCTAGGAAATCCGTGAAGTACTATAGTGCTGCTCTATTGATACATTTCTTCCGTATTAGGAGATCATCAGGGCAAAATAGACCTGACAGGGCAAAATAGGGATAGATAAACCGTATCATCCCGGATTCCCTCTCCCCTCCCTATTAGATGCTAACCAATCCGGACTCAACAGTATACCGGTAAGACTGTTCCAACTTTTATATTTGTATTTAGTGTGTTATGTCATTTTAGGTACGACTGTCACATCTGTGACAGGTCCCAGAAGTTCTGAAAGATTATCTATGCATAGTGATCTGTGTGTTGCTGGTATGTCCACACCTCCTGTTCAGGTGTGGATCATGTGACCTCTACCTCGCCCTATTTAGTCTGACTTTTCCCATCACTCCTTGCTTGGGATAGCTTCATTTGGTCTTGGAAGAGCTGGAGTGTGGTTCGTGTTGAAGTCCTGTTCATCCTTCATCCTCTGAAGTTAAGTGTTCTGCTTGTCGTGTTTTGTATTCCCCCCCCCCCCCCCCCCCCCCGGTTGTTTACTAGGCCTCAGTGAGACACTAGTTCCTTCACCAGGGAAGGAACAGGTGGTCTCTGCCCTGTCATTATCTTTAGGGCATCCGAGGGTCACAAGGCTTTTCTAGGTTCCCGTGTATGGGTATCTCTACCATCAAGAGGTGCCCATACGGATAGGAGTTAGGGCCAGGAGCAGGGTTTTATAGGTGGTGACCCTTTTCCTTCCCTAGCGGTGAGGCCTAGTGTCTTTCCCCATTCCTTCTTGATTGTCTTTTGGTGTTCTCCCCTACTACATCCGTGACATTATCCCAAGCCCATACCACCATTTTTGTTCTGATCTGTGCAGCTATAGATACTATGTCTGCACTGGTCGAACAGATGCAGAATCTGACTTTGGAGGTAGCAGACCTCCGCGCAACTGCCTTGCAGATTCAGAGTCCACAGGCTGCTGGTTCCGGTGGTGGGTCCCAGGCCTGAAAACCTGTCCCAGGTGGCTCTCCCGGACAGGTTTTCCGGGGGGTAGTGACAATTTCATCCGGTTCAGGGAGTCATGTAAATTATACTTTAAGCTGCAGCCATACTCTTCTGGGGATGAGTGTCAACGTGTGGGTATGATTATTTCATTGCTTAAAGAGGACGCCCAATCTTGGACTTTTTCTCTGCCGACCGGATCTTTGTCCCTCCGGTCGGTAGATGAATTCTTCAGAGCCTTGGGTCTCATCTACAATGACCCGGATCGGATCTCTCAGGCCGAGACCAAGTTACGGAGTTTGTGGCAGGGAAATCGTTCCGCGGGGACCTATTGCTCTGAATTTAGGAGATGGGCTACTGATACTGAGTGGAACGATCCTGCTCTCCGCAGCCAATTCTGTCAGGGTCTCTCTGAGAGACTGCAGGACGCTTAGCCTTTCATGAAAATCCTGTGCCATTGGAGGCAGCTATGTCCCTTGCTGTATGTCTAGATAGAAGCCTGAAGGAGAGATCTAGGGGTCCTCACCTTCAGGACGTACTGTCCAATAAGGGTACTGCTTCCTTTGACACTTATGGTGGAGAGACACTGGTAGTTGTGCCTTGTGATGAGCCTATGCAGTTAGGAGGAGCTACTCCTGGCAAAAGCTTGGTCATGTGAAAGGATTCTGCTTTTATTGTGGCAAGAAGGGACATTTTGTGAACATTTGTCCGTACTTGCAGCATCAAGGTGTAAACAAAAAGAAAAAGCTTTTAATCCTCAAATTACTATTGGTGGTGTGGATGGGGAGCAAGACAAACCTACATTTGTCTTTTACTGATAGTACCCATTTTCTCCTGTCTGCCGAGGTGGCGCTAGAGTCCAAAACTGTGAAAATCGAAGCATTTATCGACAGTGGGGCAGGAGTTAACTTGATTGATGGAGAGTTTGTACGCATTCATGGGTTGACTACTAATGCATTAGAGAAAAGTATTTCTGTCTTTGCAATTGACTCAGCACCTCTCACCCAAAAATGCCTGTCGCAGGTAGTGAATGACATTAATTTAAGAGTGGGTGATTTGCATCACGAATCTATCTCCTGTTATGTATTGGAGGGCTTGCCTGCTCCGTTGGTGTTTGGCTTACCATGGTTAAGCAAACATAACCCTAACATAGAATGGCAAGCGAGACAGATTCTCGATTGGAGTGATTTTTGCATTGACAACTGTCTTAATGCATCATTCTCTATGGTGACCACTAAAACTGTACCCTCGTTCATTTCAGAATTTTCTGATGTTTTCTCTGAGAGTGGTAATCAGGAGTTGCCTCCGCACTGGGAGTATGACTGTCCCGTCAATCTTATTCCCAGAGCTAAATTGCCCAAATCTCGGTTGTATAATCTTTCCGTACCCGAAAGAAAGGCCATGCGAGAGTATATTACCGAGAGTTTGGCAAAGGGACATATTAGACCATCCAAGTCCCCAGTGGCTGCTGGGTTTTTCTTTGTAAAGAAAAAAGATGGTACCCTGAGACCATGCCTGGACTTCCGTGAGCTCAATCGTATTACCGTCTGTGATCCTTACCCCCTTCCTTTGATTCCGGATTTGTTTAGTCAGATTGTCGGTGCCAAGGTGCTCTCTAAGTTGGATCTGAGGGGGGCATATAATCTGGTAAGGATCAAAGAGGGGGATGAGTGGAAGACCGCATTTAATACCCCTGAGGGTCATTTTGAAAACCTGGTCATGCCCTTTGGGTTAACCAATGCTCCTGCGGTTTTTCAACAGTTTGTCAATGACATCTTTCATCATCTGGTGGGGAGGTTTGTGGTTGTATACCTTGATGACATACTAATTTATTCGCCTGATATGGAGACTCATCAGGATCATGTGAGACAGATGTTACAGATCCTAAGAGAGAATAAGTTGTATGCTAAGATAGAAAAGTGTGTATTTGCTGTACAGGAAGTGCAATTTCTGGGTTACCTGCTCTCATCCTCAGGTTTTTGCATGGATCCCGAGAAGGTCTGTGCCGTGTTGGAAATCTGAAAGCGCTTATGCGGTTTTTGGAGTTTACCAACTACTACCGTAAATTTATCTTGAACTATTCATCGGTGGTTAAACCTTTAACAGACATGACTAGGAAGGGTGCGGATATTTCAGTCTGGTCTGATGCGGCATTACAGGCCTTTTCTGTTGTGAAAGAATGTTTTGCTTCGGCCCCTATTCTGATGCAACCGGACGTGACTCAGCCATTTATTGTTGAGGTTGACGCGTCCGAGGTAGGGGTAGGAGCAATCTTGTCGCAAGGTCCTTCACCTAGTAAATGGCACCCATGTGCATTTTTCAAAAAAAAAACTCTCTACTGCTGAAAGGAATTATGATGTGGGGAATAGGGAATTGCTGGCCATTGGATTCGAGGAATGGTGGCATTGGTTAGAAGGAGCAATTCACCCTATTACAGTAATTACGGATCCCAAGAATCTGGCCTACCTGGAGTCGGTTAAGCGACTGAACCGCAGGCCAGATGGTCATTGTTTTTCACCAGATTTAACTTTATCGTCACTTACCGCCCTGGGGTTAAGAACGTCAAGGCGGATGCTTTGTCGCGTAGCTTTCCTGGGGGGGGTGAGTCTAATGACCCTAGTCCCATTTTATCTGAAGGGGTAGTCATATCCGCTCTTTATCCTGATCTTGAGGCCAGGGTGTTGGAGGCACAGGAGGATGCTCCGGACTCTTGTCCTCCGGGGAAGTTGTTTGTTCCCTCCAAATTACATCACAAGGTGTTCGAGGAACATCACTGTACGGTGCTTGCTGGGCACCCTGGGAGCAGATCGACTGTCGATCTCATCTCTCACAGATTTTGGTGGCCGGGGTTGCGTAAGTGTGTTGAGGACTATGTGTCAGCCTGTGGTACCTGTGCACATGCCTAGGTGACACATACTCAGCCTTCCGGATCTCTGCTTCCATTGTCCATCCCGTCCAGACCTGGGACCCATTTGTCCATGGATTTTATCACAGATTTACCGAATTCTTCGGGAAAAACAGTGATTCTGGTGGTTGTAGATCGTTTTAGTAAAATGGCACACTTTATTGCGTTACCTAGTCTACCCAATGCTAAAACTTTTGCACAGGTGTTTGTCGACAACATCGTGAAACTACATGGCATTCCCTCTGATGTGGTGTCCGATAGAGGGACTAATGTTTTTGCTATCTCTCTGATGAGTTTGTTGTGTTTTTTCAGCCTAATGATGGCTTGTTTCACTGATAGTGACAGCTCTCTGGATCTCATCTTGAGAGTTGACAGCAACAGATTCTAAATGCAAATAGCAGACTGGAAATGAACTCTGGACCTTTTATCTGCTCATTGTAATTGGGATAATGAGGGAATAACACACACCTGGCCATGGAACAGCGGAGAAGCCAATTGTCCCATTACTTTTGGCCCCTTAACAAGTGGGAGGCACATATGCAAACTGTTGTAATTCCTACACCGTTCACCTGATTTGGATGTAAATACCCTCAAATTAAAGCTGACACTCTGCAGTTAAAGCTCATCTTGTTCATTTCATTTCAAATCCATTGTGGTGATGTATAGAATTGTGTCGATGTCCCAATATTTATGGACCTGACTGTATGTTCTGTCCCCTACTTCGGGAATCCTCTCTATTTGTTCGGTTTCTTATTTAGTGAAGATGTCTATTGCTGGAGTATCTTGTGGGGGCGGTAGTTTCTTAAGCTTTAATGAAGGGATCCCCACTTGATTCCCTCTCTCCCTTTTTTGATGCAACCTCCCGTATATCATTACCAAGTGTGTGAAACTCTTCCTTCACCTTTGAATCCTCATTGCAAGCCAGATCATTTGTCCCAAGATGGACAATAACATCCACCTCCCTTTCCTGCTTTGCTTGCCTAACAATATTAAGGATGCGTCATAGCGGTAGCACCAGGAAGACATCTCACAAAACAATTTTCCTCAAACTTCACACCTCTTATGATAGAATCGCCCACCAACAGCTGCTTACTATCAGTCCTCACCTTCTCATTTTTGTCTTTGGCTGCAGTCTTACATACTTTAGGCATGGGAGATGATTGTTCCTCACCCACTGTGCCATCCTCCATGTTGCTCTTGTGCTCTGAAAGTGCTGAAAATGAATTATGGAGAGCCACAGACTGTGGGACATGTCTTCTATCAACAACTCTAAGTCTACCAGAACCTGCAGTAACCCATCTTCCATTTCTAGGGGGCCTCTGTGGCAGTGGCATTGCAACGTTCCCAGCCTGAGTTTGTTTAACAGTTAATTTACAAATCTCAGATTTCAAAAATGCCATTTCCTGCTGCATTACCGAGAGCTGTCTACAGATCAGACAGCATCCAAACCTCCGAAGAGTGGAACCTGAAATAAAAGCACAACAATTCCTGCACAAATCCAGGTCTGCCATTTTAAAGAGGGGAAAGATTTTAAACAAACAAGTCTTACTTTTTTAGGTCTTATCCACCTCCAGATTACATCCTGAGTATCTCCTGAATATCTCAGATGCACTTAGTAATGCTGCACTTGAGATTGCTGCAAGCTAATACTATGTTGCTATATATACACACACTCCCACAAAAGCTCCTCCCCAACAACAAATTTAACACCTTAATCACCCTGCATCACGTCCATGACACATCGCTCCTCCACAGAGGGACAAATCCGACAGATGCACCCACATCAGTGCGGCATCTGTAACAAATAAGTCCCAATGCTCCATGTATCAAAATGCTTAAGAGGGTTCTCCTCCAAACCAGGCAGAAATGCAGAAGCCACAAACAGAACAAGTACTAAATAATAATATGAGATAATAACATAGATAAATCAAATAGAAAGTAGCAAATAGGTAAGCAACATGACACAACAAAATAAGTACAAATAGGGGCCATTCACACATCTAGTCCGTTTCTCCATGTAGTCCCGTCTCCATCCGTCCTCAATATTTTATCTGAATATCTATATATTTATTTATGAAGTTGTAAATCACTGCATCTGCAAAAAAAAATGATTGGTTATGACTAGCATTTGGCTATTTAGAGGAACATTTAGGTCCAATAAATTAAAGATATACAGTATATTTTATGTGTAGGGATGTCGTGTCCAATCCTTCCTTTCCACAGAACATGTGACATTAGAGATGTCTAGCAATCGATTGTGTTCTTCCTTTCATAGAAATAATGTCCCTGTTCAGCTGAAGTGATTAGGCGTGCTAAAGTAACTTATCCCATGAAAATTATTACTATGCAATGAATAGGGCATTACAAGTGAAAATTATTGCAATATACTGTACATGCAATAAATATATTGTTAAGAATTTATATAAAGTTTCCTCTCTGGTAGCACTCCCTGCAGTTTCTCCTGTGGCTGAAATTATGTTCTGTAATGACTACTGTCAGGTGCTTACAGTTAAAATAATAGTGTGCATTACTCCAGATATTTTTTATTTGTGGAGTAACCCCTTTACTGAAAATGTCTAATAGCTACTTTATATCTACGTTCAACTTTAAACTGGGAACTAGAATTTTAGCCTTCTCATCAAGGACTCCTCTGGTTCCGTGGCCTTTAACACATATAAATGTGTTTATTACTGGTAGACAAAAATTCTTTAAAGGAGTTGGCTACTTTCTGGCTAATGTTGATCAATGTGTTTGTAAGGTGACTAGATTGCACTTTCTAATAAGGACAGCACAGATGATTTGCCCAACAGTAGACATGGCTTATGAAATATGGCAGACAGCTCAGAATATCAACAAAGGTTATGTTAGTATGTGCCATAGTCAGTTTACATACACACTAGTCAAAAGTAGCCATAAAGTGGACACGCTCTTTAACTAGCTGTAGAGGCAATATTGGTGCTACTACAGAGCATGGTATACTGCAGTATCTATAGTCTATGACCAGTTTCGAACTGGAACCAGAGTGCCAGAGGATCCACCAGTGGGTCCAGGCTCTGACATAACAATGTACCTAATATACTAGAGCTTTCTGTGGTTCAACAGGATACTACTTAACATTGAGCTGCTTTACAGCCAATCACTTACCGCTAATGTCTATTTGTATAGCAATTAAATTAGGTAGTGGATGTGCACATGTTTATATAGAATGATGGTGGTCCCCCAATATTATTCAGGTGAGTGCAAAGAACCTCAGTCTGACATTGTTTATGACAACGTGTAGTTCTGTAGACATTTCCACATTGCTTCATATGCTGCTTCCCCATTGACACTTGAAAACATCACATATTATAGTCCATCATACTACAGAGATGATGCATCTGTCTTGCATCTGTCTTACAACTTAAAGGGGTTCTGTCATCAGATATAATGGAATAAAACCTTCTCACCTGCGCTTGACGGTTGAACATCATGGTCTTGGTTCCATCTTTCTAGGTGCCCAAATTTTTTAGAAAATGTATATCTTATAACATGCATATGAGCACCTAGGAGAAATGAAGGTGGTGCCGTTGCACCTTGTTGCTCCCAGAGGTCTACTCTCTGGTCTTCATGCTGAGCCCCAACACTGGCTGATTGTAAATACCTACTGACGCCTGGCCCGGAAGTCTCGCAGGAGCTCGTTCGGCACATGTTCTGTACAGGGATGGAGGCCCATTGTTGCTTCTAGGGGCTCATTTGCATATTGTAAAACATCAACTTTCATGAAAGTGAGCAGCAAGGAAGATGGTACCAATACCATGATATTCAACTGTCAAGCGCACATGTCTCAGGTGAGATAGTTTTATCACAAAGTATCTGATGACAGAACCTTTTTAAAGGGAATCTGTCACCAGTTTTATGCCACTAGGTTCTAACAGCTCCAGCATATGCCGAGTCCAGATATTTATGGGATTGTGGCTTTCTCTGCCCCCTGCCACAGTTTTTGCCAACCGAATTAGCAGCAGGGGTCGCAAAAGTTAGGACTCATTGGCAAGCGCTAGAGTTGCTCAATACAAGGTTTTAACAAAATGGCTGAGTCAATTAAAGAAGGTGACCCAACATTTTGCTAAGTAGACCTGTCACTAGTTTATGCTGACCTTCGTTAGGACACCGTCAAACTGGTGACAGATTTCCTTTAATTCTCCAATTGACTCCTATGGTAGACCACACGCTAGATGTACACATAAATAACACGGCTACAGTAAAAAAAAAATCACTGACAATGAAATAGAAAATCACTTCATTAAATGACCCAAACACAATCAAAACTAAAGAATTTTCAACAGTTCGGTTTCCCTGGCAGACTTTGAAATGGCAATCAGGTGTCCAAACGGTTAATGCCAAACTTATCAATGGAAATAGCAGGTTCTCTAATAATTCACATACTTGCACAGGCTCCTGAGGACAGCAGTTGGAAAATATTATGCCATAATGTATTTTCCATACAAAAACCTATGGTAGGATTACACATGGTCATTGAAAGGCAAAACAGTTGTAGATAATATAAAGTAAGTAACCCATTTAAGTGACGCATAAATACAGCAATAACATTCACAAAGTACAAGTACAAAAACAGCGTTCCACTTGATCACGCATTTGGGCAAGTAGTATATCATTTAGTTTCTTTGCCAGAATATGACTGTTCCAGATGGCCAGGAGTTTTCATTATTGTTTTTTATGAAGCATCTGTTACTGGCACTTAGGAAGTTATACCTCCTATACTTATGTTTTATTTCTGAATGTAGGAAGTTAGGTACTGTTATTACAGCATTATATATACACACCTTACATTTATCCCTCTTTGGAATTTAAAAGATCTGAATTATTAAATTTAATTAAAATACGAGTATGTCAGGTGACCAATCAACTGCATAGAAAGAGACTAGAAAGGGAGTCCTTAGTGTTAGTTATTTTCATCAATATCAATCTCAGTAAATTTATTTATCTGTTAACTATGGCATGAAATGGAATCAGATCTTCACCTCATTACTAAAAATGGACACATACCCTAATATGATAAATAACACGAAAGAACATATTGTTCCTTTCATTTAATAATCAATTTATCCAAGGATCGTATAACAATGACTTCAACCGATGTTTATGGCAACCACTAATCAGTCCCATTAAAATTGACAAACACAGAAACGAACCCTTGGTTAGTTAATGGAGTGCTTCCGTGGGCTTCCAATCTATACCTCCACTCTGCACCGATCCGTATCTAGAGGATTGCAGACCCATTCAAGTCAATGGATCGGCATCCGTGATTCAGAGTGCACGCGGATGGTGGCTGTATATTGCAGACCACAGTCAATACGGGCACAGGGCACACACTTGATCGCGCAGCCCGGCTTCTCTTCTGTCTCCTTATTTGCTGATTGCAGGAAAAGGACCTGTGGTGATGTCACTCCGGTCATCACATGATCCATCACATGATCTTTTACCATGGTGATGGATCATGTGATAGACCATGTGATGACCGGAGTGACGTCACCACAGGTCCTTTTCCTGCAATCAGCAAAGAAGGAGACAGAAGAGAAGCCGGGCTGCGCGATCAAGTGGACTAAGGTGAGTTTAAATATTTTTTATTTTTTTTAACCCCTCCAGCCCTATTTTACTATGCATTCTGTATTCAGAATGCTATTATTTCCCCTTATAACCATGTTATAAGGGAAAATAATACAATCTACAGAACACTGATCCCAAGCCCGAACTTCTGGCTGATGCATAGCGCTCTCCTTGACGTCTCCAAGATTGTTTGGCGGCCATAATTTCTGCTCAGCGTGAATCGACTTTCATCAGTGAACAGCACTGAGGCCCACTGGCCCCTCGTCCAGTGTAGCTGCTCCCCAGCCCATACAAGAATATATGACACCTGTGGTCAGGTACCCTTTTAGGTCGTCTAACACGCAGACCATGCTGATTTAAACGGTTTTGAATGATCTGACATGACACTTGGGTGCCTCTCACCTCCCTTAAATGTGCCTGGAGTTGTGTTGCATTCATCATCTTGTTCCGCAGGGCATTGTTCACAATGAAGTGGTCATCAGCATGGGAATAGCCAAAGAACATCTACTTCTATGCGGTTCTGTGACTCATCCAGGCTCTCTAAATCGCTGTTGCAACCTAAGCTCAGTGGCCACTTCTGTCTGAGAACATCCTGCTTTAAGCCTCACAATGGCGAGGAACTGTTGATCAATTGTTAGTTGCCATCTTAGTCTCATGATGTCAAAATGTGAACAACATGATGAGGGGGACTGTTTAAACACCAATTCTAAATGAATCAGGAAAATTATTGAGCGATTCATGGATCAAACACCTGTTTTGTCGTTAAGCTCCTTGTTAGAGAACAGCAAGTTGTGCAAAAACATTGAACAGTTGGACCTGTGCATTTAAAAGTTTAGAGAAGGTCACATTAAAGGGGTTGTCCGGGTTCAGAGCTAAACCCGGGCATTCCTTCATTTTCACCCAGGCAGCCCCCCGACTTGAGCATTGGAGCAGTTCATGCTCCAATGCTCTCCTTTGCCCTGTGCTAAATTGCACAGGGCAAAGGCATTTCTTGGAGATCCGGTCATGTACTGGGCTCTCCATGGGGCTGCCAGGAAGCCTGGTGACATCACCGGAACTGATGGATGGGATTTAGACTTGTTTACCACCAAAACCAGACAGACTGACCTTTTGAATGTCTGGTCTAGCTCTGTTATTATGTCTGAAAACCTGTTATTGTCTGGAAAAACTGCTGTATCATTGCCATTGAGTAACATTAAAGCTTTAATGCAAGTATAGGAGAGATGGGAGTTGTAACATTGTGTCTGTTTGTGCTGAGTTTCACTCCACTCTACCCCTCCCACTAGAAGGTTTTAGTTTAGCCAGAAACTGTATATAGAGGAAATCAGTCAGAAACCATAGTGTTCTGCAGTTTGGGAACAATGTTTAGAAGAGGAGACTTTGCCAGACTACTGAGTGATCAGAAGAAGGCGCTGAGACGGGGATACTCTGCCACAGACCCTGGATCACCAGCCTTTGGCCAGGGTACCAGCCTTCTGAGAGATAAAGGGAGAGAGAGAGGGGGGGGACAGCTAGCTCAGGCCTTTCCTTGGCATTAAACACTTCTTCTGCCAGGGAGGAGACTGGAGAAGCCAGCCCTATGCCTCACCTATATTGATTATCACCTGAATTCCTCCATTCAAGAAGCAAAGGGGTTTACTGCAGAGCCTGACTCTCTGGACTTGTTTCTCACTGGGGTGCACTACGCCTTACCATCCCTTCCGGAGAGCAGCTACACATGGTGACACCTCGACAGTGTCTGAGAGACCCAGCATAGCATTGGGGCCACCCCAAACCCAGCCACTGAAAGGTTCATGGGCCCTGGTGCAAGAGTTCAGCTTGGCCCCTCCCTCAGTGCAGTGTGGCAAGGGGTAGGGGTGCACCTAGCCTTTCTACTGCCTGAGGTAAAAATTTTAACACCCCCCCATGCCAAATTCTCACTCTAACCTATTCCCTCCAGCCCTACTGTTAAATGGTTGGTGCTCTTTTTACTATCAATGACCTGTCCTCAGGATAGGTCATCAATATAAGATCAGCGGGGTGCAACCCCTGACGATCAGCTGTTTGAAGAGAAGGCAACGCTCCTAAGAATGCTGCCTTGTATTGATGTCAACCGCTCATGCGCACTAATCATCTTCGTTGCTCTGCAAGCAGCAGAAGACACGGTTCACACGCACCATGCTAGCAAGCCAGTGCACATGTGTGAGAAGTCAGCGCTAATGAGAGAGGGGGGGGGGCAACTAGCTCAGGCCTTTTTCTCGGCATCAAACCCTTCTTCTGCCAGGGAGGAGACTGGATAAGCCAGACCTATGCCTCGCCTGTATTGTTTTGCACCTGAATTCCTCCAGTATAGAAGCAAACTGGTTTACTGCAGAGCCTGACTCTCTGGACTTGTTTCTCATTGGGGTGTACCACGCCTTACCATCCCTTCCAGAGAGCAGCTACATATGTTGACACCTCAACAGTGTCTGGGAGACCCAGCATAGTGTTGGGGCCACCCCAAACCCGGCCACTGCAAGGTTCATGGGCCCTGGTGCAAGAGTTCAGCTTGATCCCTCCCACAGTGCTGTGTGGCAAGGGGTGCAACCTAGCCTTTTCTAATGCCTGAGTTAAAAATGTAAACGCCCCCCCATGCCAAATACTCAATCTAACCCATTCCCTCCAGCCCTACTGTTAAAGGGTTTGTGCCCTTTGTACTGTCAATGACCTGTCCTCAGGGTAGGTCATCAATATGAGATCAGCAGGGTGCGACCCATGACGATCAGCTGTTTGAAGAGAAGGCAACGCTCATAAGAATGCTGCTGGCACGGTCTTGGTGTTGTTCGCTGTGACATGTTTGCCCTGTATGCTGGCTGCCTGGGGCAACGTGCAGTTTATGAAGCATGTGTGTGCACTGCTCCCTGTATCTTGGTTCCTTTCCTGTCTAATATTTGTGGGGTTAAGTTCCTGACTGGGTGTGGTCACTAGGTGCTATTTATCCTGTTGCTAAAGGCCAGGAGTGTTAGTTGTCCTCTAGCATTTGTTTGGTGCTGGAGCTATGCTTCTGTCCTGGGTGTTCCATCTGCCCAGTTTTTAGGGCCACCGGGTGAGACATCAGTCATCTTCCCTTCCTACTCTGTTTCTATGTGTGGTATGGTTTATGTTATGGGTTGGTGTTGTATGTCTAGTTGTTGTCCCATGTCTGGTCTGTTTCTGGTGTGTATAGTCCTGCATGGATGCTAGACATTTTCCCTGTCTGCGCCTTCGGTGAGAGGGCTCTTGAGTTCCCCGGAGGGGGAACAACGAGCCAGTGTGCAGCTCTGCCTGATGCCTCCATGCATCCTCTCCGCATGGGGGTCCAGGTAGTTACTGGTGTGCTGGGTTCTGTGTTTGTTGTTTGTACTGTGTCCTGTATGGAGTTACGGTTCCAGTACATATACATGGGTTGCAGTCGTTGTTGTGTAGAGATGGCCCGAATAGTTCGCTGGCGAATAGTTCCCGGCGAACATCGCTTGTTCGCGTTCGCCGCGGCGGGCGAACATATGCGATGTTCGGTCCGCCCCCTATACATCATCATTGAGTAAACTTTGACCCTGTACCTCACAGTCAGCAGACACATTCCAGCCAATCAGCAGCAGACCCTCCCTCCCAGACCCTCCCACCTCCTGGACAGCATCCATTTTAGATTCATTCGGAATCTGCATTCTCAGTGAGAGGAGGGACAGTGCTACTGCTGCTGATTCAATAGGGAAAGCGTTAGCTAGGGCAGTGTTCTGTGTCCACAGACTCATCTGCTGTAAGGACAGCGTCCTGACAGCACCCCAAAAAGCTGGTACATCAGTCTGCTTTTTTTTAAATATATATATATATATTGTAGTTGCCTGCCCGTGTGAGAGGCTGCAGGCTCAGTCACAGACAGTACTGTGTGAACACCATTCATACAGGGTGTGACAGAAAATACCTTGCAGATAAAAAAAAATTATATTTAATATTTTTCTGTGATATAATCACAGTTGCAAGCCAGTGTGTGTCATGCCCACACAGACTGTATTGTGGCCACTGGCTAGTGGCTAGGCCTCCACTTATACCGTTACAGGGTGTCACTCACTCACAAATACCTCGCAGATAAAAAAAAAGTCTACTTAATATTTTTCTGTGATATAATCACAGTTGCAAGCCAGTGTGTGTCAGGCCCACACAGACTGTATTGTGGCCACTGGCTAGTGGCTAGGCCTCCACTTATACCGTTACAGGGTGTCACTCACTCACAAATACCTCGCAGATAAATAAAAATTCTATTTAATATTTTTCTGTGATATAATCACAGTTGCAAGCCAGTGTGTGTCAGGCCCACACAGACTGTATTGTGGCCACTGGCTAGTGGCTAGGCCTCCACTTATACCGTTACAGGGTGTCACTCACTCACAAATACCTCGCAGATAAAAAAAAAATTATATTTAATATTTTTCTGTGATCTAATCACATTTGCAAGCCCTTGTGTGTCAGGCCCACACAGACTGTATTGTGGCCACTGGCTAGTGGCTAGGCCTCCACTTATACCGTTACAGGGTGTCACTCACTCACAAATACCTTGCAGATAAAAAAATAATCTATTTAATATTTTTCTGTGATATAATCACAGTTGCAAGCCAGTGTGTGTCAGGCCCACACAGACTGTACGGTGCCCACTGCTCACCACTTATATGGGGTGGCACAGTACCTTGCACGCATAGTAACACTTATCTAATAAAAAATGACAGGCAGAGGCAGGCCACGCCGCAGGGGCCGTCGTGTTCGTGGTGCTGTGATTTCCACTGGCCCTGGAATAATGCCCAGTGTTCAGAGGCCACGTACCATGAACCCCAAAAATTCGGAGGAAATAGTTGACTGGCTTACACAGGACACCCAATCTTCAACAGCTTCCGCTAAGAACCTTGACGTACCATCCTCGTCCAGCTCAGCTTTGGTCACCTGCTCTCAAGTTACCGCTCTCCCGCCCGCCGCCACCACCACCACTACCACCACAGCCACCAGAGCCGCTTCACCTGATCCCTCAGAGGAGTTATTTACACATCAGTTAGATGAAATTAGTGATGCGCAACCATTATTGCCAGAGGATGGAGATAACAGGGATATGTCTCAGTCAGGCAGCATTACACACATGGACGTACAGTGTGATGATGATGATGATGATGTTGTACCCGCTGCTGCTTCCTTTGCTGAGGTGTCAGATACAAGTGAAGTGGTTGATGATGACGATGTGTCCGTGGATGTGTGTGGGGCAAGGGTCCATCTGACCACTGATACCTGGTCTGCAAAGCACGGTCAGGGCAGGTATATCACCTACACTGCGCATTGGGTCAACCTGCTGACGGCTGACAAGCATGGAATGCGTGGCTCTGCAGCGGAGTTGGTGACACCGCCACGACTTGCAGGCAGGCCTACTGCCACCTCCTCTACTCCTCCTACTCCATCCTCTTCCATAACCTCCTCGGCTGAGTCCTCTTCTGCTGCGGTGTCTGGCTGCACATCAGCTGAATCCCCCCAGCTTCCCAGGGGCTATTCCACATCCCAGGTACGACAGTGTCACGCTGTCTTGGGGTTGACTTGCCTGAAAGCAGAGAGCCACACCGGACCAGCACTCCTGTCCGCCCTGAACGCACAGGTGGATCAGTGGCTGACTCCGCACCAACTGGAGATCGGCAAAGTGGTGTGTGACAATGGAAGCAATTTGTTGGCGGCATTGAATTTGGGCAAGTTGTCACATGTGCCGTGCATGGCACATGTGTTGAATCTCATCGTACAACGCTTTGTGTCTAAGTACCCAGGCTTACAGGACGTCCTCAAGCAGGCCAGGAATGTGTGTGGCCATTTCAGGCGTTCCTACACGGCCATGGCGCACTTTTCAGACATTCAGCGCCGAAACAACATGCCAGTGAGGCGCTTGATTTGCGACAGCCCGACACGTTGGAATTCAACACTCCTAATGTTCGACCGCCTGCTCCAACAAGAAAAAGCCGTCAACGAGTATTTGTATGACCGGGGTGCTAGGACAGCCTCTGCGGAGCTGGGAATTTTTTTGCCACGTTACCGGACGCTCATGCGCAATGCCTGTAGGCTCATGCGTCCTTTTGAGGAGGTGACAAACCTAGTCATTCGCACCGAAGGCACCATCAGCGACCTCATCCCATTTGTTTTCTTCCTGGAGCGGGCCCTGCGAAGAGTGCTGGATCAGGCTGTAGATGAGCGTGAAGAGGAAGAGTTGTGGTCACCATCACCACCAGAAACAGCCTTGTCATCATCGCTTGCCGGACCTGCGGCAACGCTGCAAGAGGAGTATGAGGAAGAGGAGTCAGAGGAGGAATGTGGCTTTGAGGAGGAGGAAGACCAACCACAGCAGGCATCCCAGGGTGCTCGTTGTTGTCACCTATCTGGGACCCGTGGTGTTGTACGTGGCTGGGGTGAAGAACAGACCGTCAATGACATCAGCGAGGACGAGGAACGGGAAATGAGTAGCTCGGCATCCAACCTTGTGCAAATGGGGTCTTTCATGCTGTCATGTCTGTTGAGGGACCCTCGTATAAAAAGGATGAAGGGAAATGACCTGTACTGGGTGGCCACGCTACTAGACCCCCGGTATAAGCAGAAAGTGGCGGAAATGTTACCAACTTACCGAAAGTCAGAAAGGATGCAGCAGTTCAAAACAAAACTAAAAAATATGCTTTACACAGCTTATAAGCGGGATGTCACAGCACAACGGGAATCTAACAGGGGAAGAGGTGAAAGTAATCCTCCTCCTACCACGACCACGGCGGCAAGGACAGGACGCTTTACAGATGTGTTGTTGATGGAGGACATGCAGAGCTTTTTCAGTCCTACACATCGCCACAGCCCTTCGGGATCCAGCCTTAGAGAACGACTCGACCGACAGGTAGCAGACTACCTCGCCTTAACTGCAGATATCGACACTCTGAGGAGCGATGAACCCCTTGACTACTGGGTGTGCAGGCTTGACCTGTGGCCTGAGCTATCCCAGTTTGCGATAGAACTTCTGGCCTGCCCCGCTTCAAGTGTCCTGTCAGAAAGGACCTTCAGTGCAGCAGGAGGCATTGTCACTGACAAAAGAAGTCGCCTCAGTCAAAAAAGTGTTGATTACCTCACCTTCATTAAGATGAATGAGGCATGGAACCCGAAGGGACTGACAGTGGGGGATACGTTTGACTAACAAAAGGCCTGATGACATGCCTTGGCCTCAAAATGGTCCCCACGCTGCTGTATTTAATGTCTGCATACCGGATGACTTTCGTGAATTCTCCGCCACCAACTAGGGTTCAAGCCGCAATGTTTTAGTCACCCTTCTGCCTTGAAAACATATATTTTTCTAGCCGCTGCTACAACAGCGGCTGCAACAATAACATTGTTTTTCAGGCATGTGTACATGCCTAATTTTTCTGGCCTCTGGTGCTGCACTGTGGCTGCAAAAACAAAACAAAAAAAAAAGGCACATACAAGTGTCAATTCCCCTTCGTGATCGTTACCTTGTTGTGGTGAAGGGGCTTGCGTATCACAATGAAGCGATCATCACCTCTATGAGTGTGTTGGCAATGTTGCCACACTCCAGATGATAAGGCCGTTGCTTCATTATGATCAGACCAAAAGCGATCGGCTGGATAATTTTTCATAGAAAAAATTTAAATTTTTTTATTTATTTTTTGTAAGTTGTATGGGTGGGTTTTTAATACATAAAATAAAAAAATCATAATAAAGTCTCTTAATAGAGTATTAGAAATAATGCAGACAATTTAAAAAATCCCCATCAATTCCAATACAAAGCAAGTACAAAGCTCAGAACTAAATGGCAGGGAGTGACTCGGGGTCACCAGGGGTTCCGGAGAACCCCGCTGGGGTGACGATAGGGGATGGACTGTCGCCCAAACAGGCACAAGAGGTGAGATAATTCGTTAGTCGGAATAGGGAAGTATTCTCTGACCTTCCTGGACGTACCACCTTGATCGAGCATGACATTGTCACGAGCCCCGGGTGAAAGTCCGCCTAAGACCATACCGAGTACCGGAGGCTCGGCGATAGGCCATTTCGCAGGAGGTAAGATCGATGCTACGTCTAGGGATCATAGAAGAGTCAAAGAGCGAGTGGGATAGCCCGATTGTCCTTATTCCCAAACCGGATGGTTCATTACGGTTCTGTAATGATTTTAGGAAATTAAATGAGGTATCAAAATTTTACGCCTATCCCATCCCTCGGTGGACAAGTTGATAGAGCGGCTGGGAAAAGCCAGGTATTTTTCGATCCTAGATCTCACGAAAGTCTACTGGCAGGTACCTCTGACGGAGGCGGCAAAGGAGAAGATGGCCTTTGTCACCCCGTAGGGGATTTTTCAGTATCAGGTGTTGCCTTTTGGGTTGCATGGCGCTCCGGCTACGTTCCAGCATCAAATTGATGTCGTCCTCAAGCCCCATCACCAGTATACCTCTGCGTATCTGGATGATATAGTCGTGTTCAGCCCGGACTGGGAGGGTAATTTGCCAAAACTTCAGGCAGTGATAGATTCTCTCAGGAAGGCAGGTTGACCGCCAACCCCAAGAAAATGCTCGGTAGGGCTAGAGGAAGCTATTTGGGGTATGTGATTGGACGCGGAGTCATTAGGCCCCAAGTGAATAAAGTCGAAGCAATCCGGAATTGGCCTAGGCCTCGTACGTCCAAGCAAGTTCGGTCATTTTTGGGCCTGATTGGGTATTATAGGAGGTTCATTCTCCATTTTGCCCCCTTGGCAGCCCCATTAACCGGACTCTTAAAGGGTAGAAAGTCGGTGATGGTTCGCTGGGGGGAGCAGGAGGAGGAGGCGTTCTCCCGTTTGAAGTCGGCCCTATGTGGGTCCCCGGTTCTGGTGACGCCCGACTTCAAGCGGGAGTTTGTAGTTCAAACAGATGCCTCGGGAGTAGGACTAGGGGCTGTGCTTTCCCAGGAGCTCAACGGGGAAGAGTACCCTGTGGTTTTCCTAAGCCGCAAGCTTACCCCAGCAGAAACCCGGTATAGCATCGTGGAGGGAGAGTGCCTTGCCATCAAGTGGGAACTCGAGTCTCTCAGATATTACCTCTTAGGGAGAAGGTTCCGTCTGGTGATCGACCACTCCCCTCTCCAGTTTATGAGTCAGGCTAAGGAGGGGAGCGCTCGGGTCACCAGGTGGTTCTTGTCCCTCCAGAACCTTAAGTTCACTGTTGAGCACAGGGCCGGCCACTTACAGGGGAACGCAGATGCCCTGTCCCGGGTACACTGCTGTGCATGTGTTCACCCCCTCAGGCTTGAACAGTATGTTCAAGCCCTCAGGGGTGAACAAAGGATGGGATATGTAGGAGAGTCCCCGGGATAATAATGGACGGACGATACGTGCCACCAGAGGTCCTGGCCTCGGTGGAGTAAGAACCAGATCATTGCGGTTACAGTGGCGAATGCTGCTGGCGCTGCGTGTCCGGGCCGGTTCTTACTGGGAACAGGTAAAGAGCAGGGTGGGTGCCTGTTCCCCACGGCCAGCCCAGGTTTTTGGTGGAGCTGGGCCTTTGAAGAACCCAGCCTGCTGAAGATGGGGGGTGGGGTGTGTCTTGCTGTGCTGGAGATTTTGACAAAGTCAGTGCTGGTCAAGGAGAGACTGGGCACAGCACAAACTGAAGGATAGCCCTGGGACCTGTGGTGCTACTAGCCGAAGGGGCTCTGGCCTGAGGGAGACAAAGGCAGGTAGCCTAGAAGCCTGCAGGACCGGTGTGGTCTGTCAAGAAACAAGGTGACTCAAACCTGCTGTTTATTTGCTATGGAAGGACTTTTGTTCTATGCACTATGTGGATATGCACCTGTATGGTCTGCACATTGCCTGTTATGCCTTTGGTGTGAATAAAGTCACGGTGTATCACAAAGACTGTCTGTGATTGCCTCAATACTGCCGCCGCTACCGTAGCCTACCACGAGCACATCCCCACAATACATAGCTCGCTAGCATAGCATGGTAGCTTGCACCTGCTATTAACCCTGGAGGTGCTGGTTCATTCTTTGATTATGTAGATAGATAGATCGATAGAAAGAGGTAGATATAGACAGACTAACTACTTGAAGCCTTTGTAGTAACTTAGTGAAGCATGTCAGGGACAGCACCAGCAGGTCATCTCTGTGGGGTTAGAAAACAAGTAACGCCATCCCAGCATATAGACCCTATCAATGTCAGGTGAGTCCATGTGTGTGGAGTACATTGCCCAGTCTGTTTGTCTGTTTGTTATGACACTAGGCTATGTTTAACTGTGGATAGGTCGGTATACACTCCATCTACAATATATTCTATATTTTATATGAGGACCTTTGTACCTGTTGGTCCACCACTGTCCTCCTTTATGCCATTAGTGCTGAGGACTCACCCCAGAATTTATAAAGATGGCATACATCTGATTGATGAATTTTCGATTATACATGTATTTTATTGGTGTTTAGTAGTCTATTGTATGCCGGGATGGTGTTTTTTCTGTCCCTTCTCCCCTTTTTAACGGCAATATATGTAACATTTATTATGTAACAATAAAGTATTTTTTCATAATTGGTTGTTTAGCAGCTCAAGTCTTCTTTTGTTTTTCTCATCTCTGTGGGGTGTCCGGACGAGGTGCACAGTGCACCCCACAAACTGCTCCCAACAAAACAGCATGTTGGAGGAAGCAGTTGTTGCTTTACTTCTCAAGAGACTTCACAGCTCACAAGAAACTCAGGGGCCGTCACAGTTGTTAGGTAAGAGCTGATGATGGGGAAGGAGGGATGGAGCAAGGTGAAAATGAATAGCTTCATTGCCTTTGGGAAAGTTGCTCTGGCGCCCCCTTCAGGAATGCAGGGCAATGCACCCTGTTTTGCCACACTGGTTGCACAACCCTAAGGCCGTCTTTGCTTTCAGCTCCTGCAGTGCATCCTGGTCAGTAGTCACCCTTGTATTTTCACTATCTGTGGATCAGCTGAGCAGGGGGCCCAGGTCAAATCATTCAGTATGGTAGCGCTGCAGTGCAGGGATTCAATTGTACAGTCATATGGGTCCAGCAGGCAGTAGATTCGGGCCTAGGACAAAACATCCAGGGCCGAAGCCCCGAATGTTTTTACTTACTGACGCCTATGTATCCCCAGTGGCATTGCTACGGCTGATGTCATCCGGTGCGGTAGAAAATGGTGTCACCCCCCTCGGGATGAGTCACGTAGGGGACGTCCATCAAGCTCCGCCCTGCCGCCACTGACGTCCCTTCACATCCTTCAATGAGCGTGCCGACCGACCCAAGAGGTAGGGGTGGGATTAAAATTTTTAAGAACAGGTTCCCTACTCAACGGCGGACGCGCGGCGTCACGACACATACACCATATATATCCAACACACATACACATAAATACACCATATACATGGTACACATACATAAATACACTATATATACAGCCCCAATGAATATGGTCCAATTCTCTAAGTCCCCCCGTCCCCGTCCCCCCGCATTTTTTTGTACTTCATATACAGCAGCACGTACCTCTCACATCCAGGGCCTCTCAGGCGACGTCTCCTCCAATGTAGATCTTCTCTTTCATCATCTTCTCCATTTGGTCCAGACACTTCTTTCAGCCGCTTCTCGTCTCTGCAGAGTGTGACACACAGACATCTTAGTGTCCTCACTTTTCTATCATCATCCCCCAACCTGGAGTCAGCACAGTGGTATCCTGCTGCTCGCTGTGCCTCGCCCCAGTACCACAAATACTATCCTGAAGAAATAATAGTGTCCCCATAGTAATAGTGCTCCTCCTTGTCCCACCAATAGTAATTCCCTTCTAGAATGCCCTCATAAGTAATACTGCCCCTTACACTGCCGCAACATTAAGTAATATGCCCCCCTACACTGCCCCATATTAAGTATTATGCCCCCCACACTGCCCCACATTATGTAATTTGCCCCCACACTGCCTCACATTATGTAATTTGCCCCCCACACTGCCCCATATTATGTAATTTGCCCCCTACACTGCCTCACAATATGTTATTTGCCCCCACACTGCCCCACATTATATGATTTGCCCCCCCAAACTGCCCCACATTAAGTAATTTGCCCCCCACACTGCCCCACATTAAGTAATTTGCCCCCACACTGCCCCACATTAAGTAATTTGCCCCCCACACTGCCCCACATTATGTAATTTGCCCCCCATTATGTAATTTCCCCCCACCCTACCCCACATTATGTAATTTTCCCCCGCCCCACCCCACATTATGTCATTTCCCCCCGCCCCACATTAAGTAATTTGCCCCCTACACTGCCTCACATTATGTAATTTACCCCCACACTGCCCCACATTAAGTAATTTGCCCCCCACACTGCTTCACATTATGTATTTTGCCCCCACATTATGTTATTTGCCCCCCACACTGCCCTCCATTATGTAATTTGCCCCCCACTAAGTAATTTGCTCCCACACTAAGTAATTTTGCCCTAACACTGCCCTCCATTATGTAGTTTGCCTGCCACACTGCCCCCACTAAGTAATTTGCCCCCCACACTAAGTAAATTTGCCCCCACACAAGTTAATTTTGCCCCCACACAAGTTAATTTTGCCCCCAGACTGCCCTCTATTATGTAGTCCCCCCCCCCGTACTTGTGTCACTGATCCTGTACAGTCTGTACTTGCCAGCTGCACGAGCATGAGTTCAGTTAAGTTTAGTGTCTTCGGCGCGCAATTCCGTAAGACGCACCGCGGGAGGTCACAGGTCTCGCGGGATTGCGCACCAAAGTGACTGAATTCATGACCACGCAGCCGGCAAGTACAGGATCAGATCAGCGACACAAGTACAAGGGGGCGGGTGCTAGTGGTGTTGGGAACTTGGGTCCGGCGGATGACACCCCATTAGACTGGTGTCACCCCCCTCACAACGCCACTGTGTATCCCCTATATAAAAATGACTGAAATTGAAACGGGACTTAACCTCGTACAAGTACACCCTGATGTCCTGGTACTTAAAATCATACAATGCCGAGGGGGGTCCTGTGACCCCCCGTATCAGCGATCGCTGCAAACCGCAGGTCAATTCAGACCTGCGGTTTTCAGCGCTTTCGGAAGTTTCTGGACCGCGGGGATTAGAAACTTCAAAATGACCTAAATTCATTTTTAACCCCCCCCCCCCCAGCCCTCATTGTTATCTGCCAGCAGGCTGTGCAGGGGGGGAGGTGCAGGCGGTGCTGGGGGGGCGGGCACGCGCGATCATCCCGCCTGCCCCTTCTCATTTCCAGGATGGCCGAGCGGTTAGCAAGCAGAGTATCAGCACATTGCTGACACTCTGCTTGAAACGGCTAACATCTCTGCTGTCATGTCAGCCGTTTAACCCCTTCCATGCTGCGGCCTGTAGGGACCGCTGTATGGAAGGAATTAACAGGGAGGGAGCTCCCTCCCTCTCCCATCGGGGGCTGCTGTGCCATTTCAGCCCCCAATCCCTCTCCATCAACCGCTGCTCTGTTATGGCAGCGGGTGATGGTTACCATGGCAATCGGACGCCTTCACAGGCTTCCGGCTTTCCATGGTGCTGATCAGACTTCTGCTAAAGGCAGTGTAAAGTGAAAATACAGTACAGTACACTATACTAGTGTACTGTACTGTATTATACAGATATCCGACCCACTGGATCTTCAAGAACCAAGTGGGTCTGGGTCAAAAAAAAGTTTAAAAAAAAAAGTAAAAATAAAAAAACACATTTACCACTGATTAAAAATAAAAAAAATAAAATGCACTACACATATTAGGTATTGACGCGTCCGTAATAACCTGCTCTATAAAAATATCACATGACCTAACCTAAATAAAAATAAAAACGGTGTAAAAAAAGGCATTTTTTTATCACCTTACATCACAAAAAGTGTAATAGCAAGCGATCAAAAAGTCATACGCACCCCAAAATAGTGCCAATCAAACCGTCATCTCAAAAAACATACCCTACTCAAGATTATCGCCCAAAAACTGAAAAATATATGGCTCTCGGACTATGGAGACACTAAAACATGATTTTTTAGTTTAAAAAATGAAATAATTGTGTAAAACGTACATAAATAAATAAAAAGTAGACATGTTAGGTTTCGCCGCGTCCTTAATAATCTGTTCTATAAAAATACCACATGATCTAACCTGTCAGATGAATGTTGTAAATAGCAAAAAATAAAAACGGTGCCAAAACAGCTATTTCTTGTTACCTGTACCCTAAAATAGTACCAACAAAACTGCCACCCTGTCCCGTAGTTTCCAAAATGGGGTCACTTTTTTGGAGTTTCTACTTTAGGGGTGCTTCAGGGGGGCTTCAAATGGGACATGGTGTCAAAAAACCAGTCCAGCAAAATCTGCCTTCCAAAAACCGTATGTCATTCCTTTCCTTCTTCGCCCTGCCGTGCGCCTGTACAGCAGTTTACGACCACATATGGGTTGTTTCTTAGTGATGAGCGGCAGGGGTCATATTCGAATTCGCGATATTTCGCGAATATTTTGTAGAATATTCGGCGAAAATTCACAAATTCGCAATTTTTTTTTACTCAAAAAATCGGAAAGGTAATGATTGTGTAATATGCGCATTTTCGGGATTCGAATTTTCGGATTCTATTTTTTTTGCGAATTTTTCAACTTACAACTATTAGACAAAGAAGATTATATCACTATACTAGCTAAATTGCTCTATTCGATTTTTTTAGAATATTCTCTATATTGCTATAACTTTGTTTTTTCGAATATTCGTAATATTCTAAAACAAGAATATATAGCAATATAGCGAATATTAAAAAAAAAAGAATATAGAGCAAAATTCGCAAACACTACTACTCCTAAAGTCAAGTATATTGCAGCCTTCTTATTGGCCCACAAGCTAGAAGCAGTGAGGGATCATATGTACTGATAAAAAAATAAAAAATCGAAAAGAAAAAAAAACGGAAAAAATTTAAATATTCGAAATTTCGAATATATAACTATATTCAAAATTTTCGCGAATTTTCAAAGTACCTATATTCGCTATAAAAATTCGAAATTCGAATATTCGTGATCAACACTATTGTTTCTGTAAACTACTGAATCAGGGCCATAAATATTGAGTTTTGTTTGGCTGTTAACCTTTGCTTTATAACTGGAAAAAATGGATTCAAATGGAAAATCTGCCAAAAAATGGAAATTTTTAAATGTTATCTCTATTTTCCATTAATTCTTGTGGAACACCTAAAGGGTTAACAAAGTTTGTAAAATCAGTTTTGAATACCTTGAGGGGTGTAGTTTGTAAAATAGGGTCATGTTTGGGTGGTTTCTATTATGTAAGCCTCACAAAGTGACTTCAGACCTGAACTGGTCCTGAAAAAGTGGGTTTTAGAAATTTTCTGAAAAATTTCAAGATTTGCTTCCAAACTTCTAAGCCTTGTAACGTCCCCAAAAAATAAAATGGCATTCTCAAAATGATCCAAACATAAAGTAGACATATGGGGAATGTAAATTAATAAAATGTATAACTATTTTTGGAGGTATTACTATTTATTATAGAAGTAGAGAAATTGAAATTTGGAAATTAGCTAATTTTTCCAAATTTTTTGTAAATTTGGAATTTTTTTATAAATACATATATATATATTTTTTACTTCATTTTACCAGTGTCATAAAGTACAATATGTGATGAAAAAACAAACTCAGAATTGCCTGGATAAGTAAAAGTGTTTTAAAGTTATTCACACATAAAGTGACATTGGTCTGATTTGCAAAAAATGGCCTATTCCTTAAGGTGAAAATGAGCCCGGTCCATAAGGGGTTAAAGGGGGGAAAAGAAAAAATAGTCTGTTTTCAAGTTTTTTAATTCAATATGACAAATGTCATATATCACGTAAACAAAATTAATGAAAGGCACTTACTAATGTATTGTGGTTGTCTATATTGCTTCCATTGCTGGCTTGATTCAATTTTCAATCACATTATACACTGCTCATATCCAGGCGTCATGACCACCCTGCAATTCATCAGTGGTGGTCGTGCTTGCACACCATAGGAAAAAGTGTCAGCCTCTCTGGTGGTTAGGACCGTGGGAATACTTACAGAAACACTTAAGAAAATATGAAAACAGACTATTTTTTCTTTTTTCATTTTCCCAAAAACAAAAATAATAAATATATCAGGGGGAGAAAACAGAACTGGATAGCATATCCACAACGCTATGCTTTGATCTAATTAAACTCGCTACTCAGCGCCATATTGAAGTGTACAGCCCCCCATACTACATGCTGTACAAGAGGCATTAGTGTACGTTTTGATCAAAAAGCATAAGCCCACTCACCACGCCAAGGTCGCCTCTTTGAGTGAGAACTACTCTGACAAAAAGGCGCAGCACAATGCGGTGACAAAGTGGCACTTCCCTAGTAAGCGGCGGGACCCAGGAGTCAAACAAAGAAATGTGTCAGCCTCTCTGGTCGTTGGGACCACCATGGGAATACTTACAGAAACACTTAAGAAAATATGAAAACAAAAACAAAAAATAATAAAAATGACATAAAATGTCTCACTTATCACAAAAAAAACGCAGACATTATCTAAATGACCAAATAGGAAAAGAAAAGTTATGGCATTTGATGACACATGTACTAAATAATTGGAAGATGTGTCTGTTAGGGAAGGGGGGGGGGGGGTAAATGGTCTTGAATGGGTCAATAATTATTGTCATTTGCTTAGAGAAGATTAAAAACTAAAGAAAATGGCATTTCTCTGTAAGCAGAAGGAGCTGTTCCCTGACTATAAACTTCAAGCACATTTGGCCACAGGACAGCAGAACCATCGTTCTACCAATAGTTTTCAATGCTGATTTGTGTAGTAACATGCCTAGAGATGCGTGTCTGCCCTGTCGCCCTCATCCAAGACTCCAGAATCATAATTAGGCTTTCCTTCACCAAGATTCAGTTCACTGCATAGCCCCGTAGCTGGGGCCCAACCTTGGCACCTAACACAGGGGCCCACTCCCTGCCAGCATTCCATCCTCTTACTCAGTGTCTCACAACTGATAGGGGTTACACACTGCAGTTCGTTCTTCCTGACTAGCAAAAAAAAACTGACATCAGAACGTTGTATTTGAGCCTGGAATTCCCGTTCTTCTGGAGTAGCAAGGAAACCTGGCATCAGGACATTGTATTAGGGCTTGGGACTCCCCTCTAAGAGCTGCTTTGTATGAGCATCCCTGACTCATTCAGACTTAGGCCACCCTTCTATTACAGGGACAGCCATTCATCTGAAATGAAATACCTGGCTGGATGTGGATGGTCGAGGCTTCCCCCAGCAAAATCAGCTGTTTTCTAGAGATGTCGAGAGAACATCAGCTGATGACTCTAGTGGCCACATTTTCAGTGAACAAGGAGTGAAGGAGTGACAGCTCCTTTAACTTAGGGGTTTGCTACGAGGTCTGAATTAATTTAGGGTTCTGGTCAGAGGTTAGAATACATTTTTTTGGCCTGGTTTGGGTCTGAATTAATTCAGAGGTCAGGTCTGGGGTCTCAATTACATATACAGCAAGCTGTAATGCACAGTGGACTCTGACTCCTTTTTCCTGCTTCCAGTACATCAACTTCAGGAACTGAATGTTGACTTGTCACCTTATATGTATAATCCACAATTAATATTGACACAATATAATGTTATTCAGTTCACTACAGTATGTGGTTCCAATGTTATGGCTGATCGGTGTGTAATGTACTGTGCACCACAGTTGGGCAGCCATATAGCAGAGCAAGTTTTTATTGCAACTTTAATTCTGATGCCCTTTCCTTAGGTTAGGCCATCAGTGTTTGATTTCTTGGAGTCTGCCATGTCCCCTTCATAGTATACACAGGCACAATGCACAGCCCCTTTCTGCAGACCATGCCCAATTCTAATAGGCCACACGTCCTTTTCATGACATGGCACTGCCCCCTCGGTGTACATTTGGGTGCCAGAGCTGCATCTGATCCCACACACAGGTTCATGGAGGACTGTAGTACGGGAAGTGCCAGAATGCTTCCGTGATGCCCAGGGGATTTGCCTACTCATGCAATAGATCTCTCCATTTTTCAGGAGCCTCCTGGATATTCTTCTTTTTTCTTTTTATCTCAAACACAGAATTAAATTAAACATATCGCAAAAAAAGTTAAATACAAAAGCAGAGAAATAAAAAATGTAAAAATTTTGAAAAAGAGTCTCTTAATGGCTTGGATAATTAAAGCATCCCAAAGTTACAGATTTTTAAAACTAGGCTCTGTCAGGAAGGTGAAAAATAACAGGAATGGGATAAAATTCATCTAGTGGGATTAATAATAATGCTTATTTACGGCATAGTGAAATAAAAAAAAATGTTTTTCTTTAAAAATGTCATTTGCATCAGCCCTACCAGCACTTTGCTATGGGGGTAATAATTGGTCCACCTCCCAGTCGCACACATCAGTTGTGCTGCACTCAGGGCTCGGCCTGTTGTCTGCTCCTCCAGTCCCAGGCTGTAGAGAACAGAGAGCTGCTGATTGGTGGATTAGAATCTGATCAACCAATCAGCACTTCCCCTCAGAAACATGAATGATAATTGCTGTTACCAACTGTCATTCCTGGTTGCCGGCTGCAGGAGGAGGAAGATGTCTCCCAGCTCTGCTGCATCACCCCCTCCCCCCGCCTCTGTCTGCAAGAGAGAAGCATCCGCGTGTCTGTAGTGAAGTCTGCGACCCCTCTTTACATCATGGTAAGTTCTCAGTCAGACATTACTGGACCAGGGAACTGTGTGGGATGATTTATGTGTATGAAGAGGTTCATCTAAACCACTGCATAAGACGAGGGGAGCTTGTTCATAGCAGCCAATAAAGTTCCAGCTTTCAGACTATTTGGAAAGTGCCTTTGGTTCATCTATTCACTGCCCCCTCTATTGTACTGGTCACTTCCCACCCTAATTTACAGATCACTGCCTTATCTTACAATTCACTTCCATATATTACTGGTCACTGTCCTAACTTACTGGTTATTACCCTACCTTACTGGTCTCTATCCGCCCTATTTTACTGCTAACTGTCCTATCTTCAATTCACTGAGATTGATGATATCGAACACCAAAGAAGATATGTTGGGAATTATGGGTTATCTCAATGTCCTGTTTTTGGGTATGGTCACGAATCAGTAAAATCCGTTTTTTGACACTACAATTGAGGTTATGGATGATATTTATTGTGAGTGACTCTCACAACTTACCCATTATTAATTATTGTATCGCCCATTATCGTATGTATCAGTGGTCCTAATAGTCTGACATTTCCACTGTCCTGTCTTACTGGTCATTACCCTATCTTACTGGTTATTATCCATCCTATCTTACTGGTCTCTGTCCTATCTTACTGCTTACCATCTCCCCTATCTTCCTGGATGCTTCTCTATCTTAGAGCTCATTCAGACGGCCGTATGCTGTCCGCAAAAATACTGAATGCTATCCGTTTTTTTGCGGATCCGCAAAAAAACGGATCTGCAAAAAAACGGATAGCATTCAGTATTTTTGCGGACCCATAGACTTCAATGGGGCCATGTCCTGATTTTCACGGACAAGTATAGGACATGTTTCATTTTTTTTTGCGGATCCGCAAAAAAACGGATAGCATTCAGTATTTTTGCGGACAGCATACGGCCGTCTGAATGAGCCCTTACTGGTCAATGTTCCCCCTATTTCACTGGTCACTGTCACTGGTCACACAAACAACAGCAACCATGATAACACCAAGGTAAGGAGAGGCGATGATTAACGCTACTTTCACACTGGCGTTTTGGCTTTCCGTTTGTGAGATCCGTTCAGGGCTCTCACAAGCGGTCCAAAACTGATCAGTTTTGCCCTAATGCATTCTGAATGGAAAATGATCCGATCAGTATGCCTCAGCTTGCCTTCGTTCCGTCTCCATTCCGCTTTGGTGTCCGTCTGATAAAACTGAGCCAAACGGATCCGTTCTGACACACAATGTAAGTCAATGGGGACGGATCCGTTTTCTATGACACAATCTGGCACAATAGAAAATGGATCCGTCCTCCAATGACTTTCAATGGTGTTCAAGACGGATCCGTCCTGGCTATGTTAAAGATAATACAAACGGATCCGTTCAGAATGGATGCAAACGGTTGTATTTGTATAGAGAGGACCGGCACTCGCTTTAGTTATGATTTTCAAGTAATTTTAATGGTCACATACAAGTGGTAAGTGACGCGTTTCGGCTACTATGAGCCTTTGTCAAACATAATCATTACAAGCAACAAACAAGTTTAAATAGCCCGCGATGGAGCCGGAAATGACGTAGGTAACCATGGCAACGTCGTAAACAAAGGGCACAACAATACAGAAATAAGATTTTTGTAAAAGAATGTCATTAGTTGTCAGGGCACCATGCTTTATAGTGCTGTATTTTGCTGCACATTGTTATAGTGGTGTATAATGCTAGAAGCTGCAAAAAAATCAGCTGGAAAAAATGTCATAAATTGACAAGGCACCATGCTTTACACTGCTGTAACATGCTAAGCATTATGTTGTAGGTACAGAATGTTACATAATAATGAATATTAAATACTTCATGCTGAATGGTAAGCTTGCGTAATACTATATTATACTTTACAGTGCTAAACACCATACTTTACAGTGCTATATTTTGCTGCATATTGTTATAATGGTGTGAAATGCTAAAAGCTACATACTGCAATGAATTCGCAGGAACAGAGGTCATAAATATACAGGACACCATGCTTTACAGTGCTGCAGCATACAAAGCATTATTGTGATGGTACAAGATATTAGATATTAAACACTATATGCTAAACGGTGAACTTACGCCCTGATCAGACACTAAATGACACAGATTTTGGAATGCATCAAGTTCTCTGTGGAAGAAAGAAAAAGGGAACATGTTGAAAGGGTAACTACAGACTATATCTTAAAGGAAACTGTTCAGATCATAGTCACGATTTAACCCCTTAGGTTCTAGGGTTTGCAGGCGATGAATCCAGTAGGCTTCTCGTTTTTTAAGCATTTTAAGCCTGTCTCCTCCTCTCCGGGGTAGTGATACATGTTCTATTATCTATAGTGTTTAATATCTAATATCTTGTACCATCACAATAATGCTTTGTATGCTGCAGCACTGTAAAGCATGGTGTCCTATATATTTATGTTCCTGCGAATTCATTGCAGTATGTAGCTTTTAGCATTTCACACCATTATAACAATATGCAGCAAAATATAGCACTGTAAAGTATGGTGTTTAGCACTGTAAAGTATAATATAGTATTACGCAAGCTTACCATTCAGCATGAAGTATTTAATATTCATTATTATGTAACATTCTGTACCTACAACATAATGCTTAGCATGTTACAGCAGTGTAAAGCATGGTGCCTTGTCAATTTATGACATTTTTTCCAGCTGATTTTTTTGCAGCTTCTAGCATTATACACCACTATAACAATGTGCAGCAAAATACAGCACTATAAAGCATGGTGCCCTGACAACTAATGACATTCTTTTACAAAAATCTTATTTCTGTATTGTTGTGCCCTTTGTTTACGACGTTGCCATGGTTACCTACGTCATTTCCGGCTCCATCGCGGGCTATTTAAACTTGTTTGTTGCTTGTAATGATTATGTTTGACAAAGGCTCATAGTAGCCGAAACGCGTCACTTACCACTTGTATGTGACCATTAAAATTACTTGAAAATCATAACTAAAGCGAGTGCCGGTCCTCTCTATACAAGTATCTGTGGACCTTCCCTGGACACGCGCACCGCATCGCTGACAGCGGAGTGCCGTCTGTATCTTCTTTGGAGCAAACGGTTGTATTATCTGAACGGATCCATCTGTGCAGATCCATGACGGATCCGCACCAAACGCGAGTGTGAAAGTAGCCTAATTATTATGTCCACTGCTTTTGGTAGTTCACAGCACAAGGAGAGATTTATCATTCCTGTACACCACAAAACTGATAAACAAAAGTTGCAAATTCTGTTTAAAAATGTTTGTAAGGCTACTTTCACACTAGCGTTGTTTGAATCCGGTGTTCATTTCCGACACCGGAACTGCCCACTGGATCCAGAAAAACGTGTGAAGACTGATTACATTTGAATCCTGATCAGGATTTTGATCACAATGAAAAAATGCATTGGAAAAAACGGATCCGCCATTTATGGAATTTAACTTTTTTTTCACATTTTTCGGGTTTAACATGCAAAAGCCAGATCCGGTTTGACTGAACACACGGCGCCGGATCCGGCGTTAATGCAAGTCAATGGGAAAAAGACCAGATCCGGCGTTCAGTCAAAGTGTTCAGGATTTTTGGCCGGAAGTAAAAATACAACATGCTACGGTTTTCTGAAAAGCCTGATCAGTCAAAAAGACTGAACTGAAGACATCCTGATGCATCCTGAACAGATTGCTCTCCATTCAGAATGCATTAGAATAAAACTGATCAGTTCTTTTCTGGATTTGAGCCCCTAGGACGAAACTCAGCGCCGGAAAAGAAAAACGCTAGTGTGAAAATGAAGTTTTTACTGCCAGCCTCTCCATTTTTTGAAAGGGGTGGGCTTGGACATCAGCCCCAGAAGATTTACTTGATGTATGCCAGTTTTCTGCTCTAAATGATCAAAATCTATGGCAGCTGTGAGATGGCCAAGAATTCATTCAGGGCGCATAGACTGTCAGAGGATGCACTTAATTTTTAATCAGGCATGACCTTCATGATAAATCCCTCCTGCTCTTGATAAATCTCCCCTGAGATGTTTGGTGAGTGGAAAACAACTCCAAACATGTTCTGACAGTTGCAGGCTATTATGGGATGATGGGAGTTGTATTACTACAGCAGCACTTGCTGAGCCAGAGGTTGGAGACCATTGTTCTAGAAGTTGAAATAATTTCTTGCATCAATCGTTTTGGTTTTGGTTTATTTCTAGTTTATATCAAGTTTTATAGTTCTCCTCTATTGCCTCCACAATTGCCTGAAAATGATTTATATGTTGTATTCTTCCTTGCAGGTGTGCACATGTCCATTTTGTAGGAAGGATGACATCACAGCTACAGAGTTGACCGTCTGATAGCCTAGCTTGACTACCCACCTCTCCTGAAGACCCCTCAGTCGAGTGGAGGACATCATCTCTGAAAGAGGGTCCCACAGATGCATCCTAGCAGTTTGAGCACCACTCCTACAAGAAGAGTCAATGCCCTGAGTGATTTCACTGGGGAATTACTCCGGGTGGTACTTGTGTTGGGATGCACCTCTGGCTGACTATCATCATTCTATAAGATAATGATGTAGGTGTGTGCTGTCAATAACCCCATAAAGATTTGTGAATGTTTAGATGAAATGGCTACTATCAGACAACCAGGAATGGATGTCTAACATCCCATGATCTATGCAGCTTATCTGGATACTTCATGCAGTACGGGAAGTCTAAGTGGCCATTTATGGACAGGTAGGAAATATAGTTAGCTAACAAATGAGAAATGCATATATGAGTGATAATGTAATGATCAAAAGAGGAGAAAATGTGGCAGGAAAGAATTAACTCTGATTTCTTGTATTAATCATTATCAGAGTTTTGGTTCATGTCTGGTTTCTTTCCACTTTCCTGCTTCTCCTCTATTGATATAACATTCAATTATTGCCTGGAAATGATTAATATGTTATATTCCTAGTTGATGGTGTGGATATGTCCATTTTGTAGGAAGGATGACATCACAGCTACAGAGTTGACCGTCTGATAGCCCAGCTCGACTGCCCACCTCTCCTGAAGACCCCTCAGCTTTTTGAGAGTTGGGTGGAGGACATCATCTCTGAAAGAGGGTCCCACAGATGCACCCTAGCAGTTTGAGCACCACTCTTGCAAGAAGAGTCAATGCCCTAAAAGCGTGATTTCACCGGGGATTACTCCGGGGTGGTCCTTGTGTTGGGATGCACCTCTGGCTGGCTGTCGTCATCCTTTTAGGTAGATAATGAAGTGAGTGCTGTAAATAACCCCATAAAGAAGCTGGAATGTTCAGATGACATGGCTACTATGAGGTGGTCAGGAAGGGATATCTACCATCCCATGATGTATACAGCTTACCTAAATACTTCATGCAGTACATGCAGTTTAAGGGGCCTTTTCTAGACAGCTAGGACAGATAGTTAGCTAACAAATCAATGAGAAATGCATATATGAGTGATAATGTAATGATCAAAAGAAGAGAAATTGTGAAAGGAAAGAATTAACTCTGATTTCTTGTATCAATCATTATCAGAGTTTTGGTTCATGTCTGGTTTCTTTCCACTTTCCTGCTTCTCCTCTATTGATATAACATTAAATTATTGCCTGGAAATGATTAATATGTTATATTCCTAGTTGAGGGTGTGGATATGTCCATTTTGTAGGAAGGATGACATCACAGCTACAGAGTTGACCGTCTGATAGCCCAGCTCGACTACCAACCTCTCCTGAAGACCCCTCAGCTTTTTGAGAGTTGGGTGGAGGACATCATCTCTGAAAGAGGGTCCCACAGATGCACCCTAGCAGTTTGAGCACCACTCTTACAAGAAGAGTCAATGCCCTAAAAGCGTGATTTCACCGGGGATTACTCCGGGGTGGTCCTTGTGTTGGGATGCACCTCTGGCTGGCTGTCGTCATCCTTTTAGGTAGATAATGAAGTGAGTGCTGTAAATAACCCCATAAAGAAGCGGGAATGTTCAGATGACATGGCTACTATGAGGTGGTCAGGAAGGGATATCTACCATCCCATGATGTATACAGCTTACCTAAATACTTCATGCAGTACATGCAGTTTAAGGGGCCTTTTCTAGACAGCTAGGACAGATAGTTAGCTAACAAATCAATGAGAAATGCATATATGAGTGATAATGTAATGATCAAAAGAAGAGAAACTGTGAAAGGAAAGAATTAACTCTGATTTCTTGTATCAATCATTATCAGGGTTTTGGTTCATGTCTGGTTTCTTTCCACTTTCCTGCTTCTCCTCTATTGATATAACATTCAATTATTGCCTGGAAATGATTAATATGTTATATTCCTAGTTGAGGGTGTGGATATGTCCATTTTGTAGGAAGGATGACATCACAGCTACAGAGTTGACCGTCTGATAGCCCAGCTCGACTACCTACCTCTCCTGAAGACCCCTCAGCTTTTTGAGAGTTGGGTGGAGGACATCATCTCTGAAAGAGGGTCCCACAGATGCACCCTAGCAGTTTGAGCACCACTCTTACAAGAAGAGTCAATGCCCTAAAAGCGTGATTTCACCGGGGATTACTCCGGGGTGGTCCTTGTGTTGGGATGCACCTCTGGCTGGCTGTCGTCATCCTTTTAGGTAGATAATGATGTGTGTGTTGTCAACAACTCCATAAAGATGTGTGAATGTTCAGATGAAATGGCTACTATGAGGTGGTCAGGAAGGGATATCTAACATCCCATGATGTATACAGCTTACCTAAATACTTCATGCAGTACATCCAGCTTAAGGGGCCTTTTCTAGACAGCTAGGACAGACAGTTAGCTAACAAATCAATGAGAAATGCATATATGAGTTATAATGTAATGATCAAAAGAGAAAATGTGAAAGGAAAGAATTAACTCTGATTTCTTGTATCAATCATTATCAGGGTTTTGGTTCATGTCTGGTTTCTTTCCACTTTCCTGCTTCTCCTCTATTGATATAACATTCAATTATTGCCTGGAAATGATTAATATGTTATATTCCTAGTTGAGGGCGTGGATATGTCCATTTTGTAGGAAGGATGACATCACACACAGCTACAGAGTTGACCGTCTGATAGCCCAGCTCGACTACCCACCTCTCCTGAAGACCCCTCAGCTTTTTGAGAGTTGGGTGGAGGACATCATCTCTGAAAGAGGGTCCCACAGATGCACCCTAGCAGTTTGAGCACCACTCTTACAAGAAGAGTCAATGCCCTAAAAGCGTGATTTCACCGGGGATTACTCCGGGGTGGTCCTTGTGTTGGGATGCACCTCTGGCTGGCTGTCGTCATCCTTTTAGGTAAAATAATGATGTGTGTGTGTGTGTTGTCAACAACTCCATAAAGATGTGTGAATGTTCAGATGAAATGGCTACTATGAGGCGGCCAGGAATGGATGTCTAACATCCCATGATCTATGCAGCTTATCTGTATACTTCATGCAGTACAGGCAGTCTAAGGGGCCTTTTCTAGATAGGTAGGATAGATAGTTAGCTAATAAATCAATGAGAAATACATATGTGTGATAATGTAATGATCAAAATGGTGAAAAACGTTAAAAAAATAAATTATTTCTGATACCCTGCCTGCCTGTAATCTAATTTTATTCATAATAATAATATATTCTGTTGTGCTTGAGAAAATTATACATATATACGCATAAAACCTTTTTTAACAAGAAGACCTCATATCTTGAGGACCTGTTGAGCCTACCATCAACACCCCCACATTCCAAGAAGACAGAAGACAAGGACACATATGTCTGGAATATGACTGCTCGCATTCTAATTAGTTGTTTACCATGTTCAATACTACATGCTCTTTGCATGCAGTATGTGACTATATTGTAATCTTACAATATATTGTCATATAACTTTATTGTAATCCCCTGCGGGGACCCTTAAAATGAGTGGAGAGGCAATTCTACTTGAACTAGATGATCGCGTTAATTATCTTATGAAGAATGCCTTCATTAAAGTGGGCAATGTTAACCAGTTGTTGACTGCCCATTTATATACATCTGGGGGGGTGTTGCATTTAACTCCACAAGGACATTTCTGAGTGTCCTTGCAGAGTTAGGATACTTTCACATCTGCGCTTTCACTTTCAGCTATTGATATCCGTCATAGGATCTCAAAAGTGGGGAAAACGCTTCAGTTTTGTCCCCATTTTTTTTGTCAACGGGGACAAAACTGAACTGAAGGGAACAGAGTGCACCAAAATGCATTCCGTTCCATTTCATTGTGTTCCAATGACGCACACAAAAACGCTGCAAGCAGAGCTTTTGAGTGCGTCCTGGGATGCAGAGCAAGACGGATCCGTCATGACTCACAATTGTGACAGATTCGCTTTCTCTGACACAAAAAAAAATATTCTGTCATGGCTATTTTAGAGATAATACAATCGGATCCGTTCGTAATGGATGCAGAAGGTTGTATTATCATGACGGAAGCGTTTTTTCCTGATCCATTACGGATCCAGCAAAAATGCAGATGTGAAAGTAGCCTTAGCAGTTGCAAGGACATCATGCAGCTGCAGAAGCAGTATTCCCCCTTAGCTGGGGCTAATAGGTTGGCCTCTGTTACAGGAGAAATCAGCAATTAAAATAAATGTTAAAAAATAAATGTAAAAATGTATAAGAATTATAAAACACCACCAATCAGGGCCATTGCAGGGGTCCCAAAAGATCCAGGGCCCAAGCCCCAATTCATATGGCTCCAGTTGACACCCTACTGCTCGCACTAGCACTAAAGACATTTTAGGCTACTTTCACACTTGCGGTAGCAGGGTCCAGCAGGCATTATAGTGATTGGGGCCGGAGCAGACTTCCGGTGGCATGGTGGGCTAGCGTTAGCACGGATCCGGCAGGCTGTTCCCCCGCTGGAACAGCCTGCCGGACCCTGCTACCGCAAGTGTGAAAGTAGCCTTAATTGCTTTACTTGCTGCATAGACACTATCAAACATACAGGACTATACAGCAGCACATACTTCTCATATCCAGAGCCTCCCAGGTGACGTCTACTCTGATGTAGATGTTTTCTTTCATCTTCTCCTAGACAACTTATTTCAGCCATGCCTCATCTCTGCAGAGATTAACACATAGACATCTTTTCTATCATTCTCCCCATCTTCAAGTCCCACAAGTATTATACTGCTGCTCTCTGTGCTCCCCAATACCCCCAAATACTATCCAGAAAAAATAATAGTGCCAAAGAGATAGTTCCCCCCATAGTAATTGTGCTCCTCAAAGCCCCACCAATAATAATTCCCTTCATTAGTAATAGAGCCCCCTACAGTGCCCCTGTTATAGGACACATAAATTATTGATATTTGGAATTTAATATTAATAATTAATAATAATAAATAGGCAATTACTACTGACTCCGCCTACTTCCTATCTCTATCTCTGTTCCTTTACCTTTCTGAACTGCGTGTCTGTACTAAACTATAGTGGTATTTTAAAAAAAATGTTTTAACCAAAAGGTGTGCTTTTGGTGGGTTTTGAACTAATGGTGGTCTGTGCATGACACTACTATGGGGGATCTGTGGATGGCACTGTTATGAGGGGATCTGTGGGTGGCACTGTTATGGCGGGATCTGTGGATGGCACTGTTATGGGGGATCTGAGGGGGGCACTGTTATGGGGGGATCTGTGGATGGCACTGTTATGGGGGGGTGATCTGTGGATGGCACTGTTATGGGGGGTGATCTGTGGATGGCACTGTTATGGGGGGAGATCTGTGGATGGCACTGTTATGAGGGGGGTGATCTGTGGATGGCACTGTTATGTGGGGGTGATCTGTGGATGGCACTGTTATGGAGGGGATCTGTGGATGGCACTGTTATGGGGGGTGGATCTGTAGATGGCACTGCTATATATGTGTCACCCACAGATCCCTCACCCCATAACAGTGCCATCCACATATCCCCCACCCCATAATAGTGGCATCCACAGATGCTCTAATATACCGGAGCTAAACCTGTGGGAGGGGCCGGTGGAATGCAAATGCGGCGGGACCGGTGCGGTCACTGTACTCCGGCCCCACCGCTCACTCACTGCTTTATTGCCTAAACCTTTTATAATAATAACTTTTATTGAAGTTCCGATTCCCAGCCCCATCTGTACTACTTACTAAATGTCCTGTAGCAGGCAGAGCAGGGCGGATGGCCGGCCGTAACTCACTGATGTCACGTGCCTGCGCCGCCTACTTTATGAATGAAGTAGGCGGTGTAGGCACGTGACATCAGTGAGTTACGGCCAGCCACCCTGCTCTACCTGCTAGAGGACATTTAGTAAGTAGTACAGATGGGGCTGGGGATCGGAACTTCAATTAAAGTTATTATAAAAGGTTTAGGCAATAAAGCAGTGAGTGAGCGGCGGGGCCAGAGTACAGTGACCGCATCGGCCCCACCGCATTTGCGTGACACCGGCCCCTCCTCCCTCCCCCTCCAGCTGATACATCGCAGTCTGCGATGCTGCAGCATCGCAGACTGCGATGTAAAATGGCAACATTCTCGCCATAAGATGCAGGGGCATTTCCCCCGGGAAAAAGTGCGTCTTATGGGGCGAAAAATATGGTAAATCCATTTATTAAAACAATACAAAGTTAGCAGTCCATTATTTTCTACTACGTATATATTTATATACATGAACTATAAATATACAGTATATATTTATACATATATATATACGGGGGCGTGGCCTAGACTGGGAGCGCAATGGCTCACCAAAAACTTGGCAACCATCAACCCCTGTAAGACCCCACTCCACAAAAGATGCCTAAGAGGGGTAAGAAAGAAGCTCCTAAGCTTCTTACAGCTTTTTTTCCGACGGCGAACAATGGTGCTCGCGATCCCGCCACCGCGAGACAGGCCGCTCTCGATGGAGACGAGCCGCAACAAGAGAGGACGGAGAAAGCACAGCTCAGTCCCACAGAACAATGCGGTACCTCTTCTCCCATAAGGTCAGATTAAGGGGAACAAAGCCCGGGATCCTCTCCTTGCTCTTCATCCGTGAGGGCCCCTGCTACGGGGCATAAAAGGAGCAGCAGACGTGCCAACAGTCCGCCATATTCTCAGCTAGAGTCACAGGAGTCCAGATTTGCTGTATTGCAATACTCGCCTACCCCTGCCTCGGCCACCGCCAGCCCTATCAAACAGAAAGCACGATGGGAGACTACATTATCCTTCTCTGCTGTGACAGATAATCAGGAGGGGGCCTCTGTTGAAACGCAGGAGGATGAACTCACCTTCACTACTACTAATCAGGCTGCCACCGAGGCCTTCCCGATAAATGCCATGAGAGCGTTAAGGCAATCTATCCAAATAAACATTACACAAGCACTCACCAACATCTCAGCCACTGTAGATGGCTTGGGAGAACGTATTGACCATATACTGTAGAAACAAAATTGGGGGAATTCTCCTCGGCACACAACAAACTAGTTGATGCTCACAATACCCTATCAGGGGAAATAGAGGTCATGAAATCCAAAATGGCGGACCTAAACGACCGCAACTGCTGCAACAATGTAAAATTCTGCAGCATTCCAAAATCCGTATCACCAGACAACTTGGCCGAATTCCTCCAGAAACTGATCATCACTGCACTCCTCCATGCTACATATACAGATGTACAGGTGAAACTTGAAAAATTAGAATATTGTGCAAAATCCATTTATTTCAGTAATGCAAATTAAAAGGAATTGCATTAATGCAGCTTAAATCACAAATGCTTAGCCTAAACATTCCATCTACAGTCAAAAGTGAAATCTCGTCTAATACTCAATTCCCCTGGGCTGAACACTCAGTCACATATGCAGCGTCCCACTAGCTTATGTGGGAACTGCAAAAGCTTGTTTCTGTCATCTGTAATTTCATGCTGCATTGTATTATCATGTGAAATCCCTTTTTACCAGGCTGTCAGGTGCACCACATGCATCTCACCACTAGATGGGGGTAGCACCACCGTGTATATATAGTGCAGTTCAGGCCTAGTTAGGAAGTTGAGTCAGTTGAGAGAAGAAGTAGGAGATGAAGGAGTGAGAGTGCAGCTGCTAGCTGTGTTTAATGCAAGGCAATTCAAGGGAAACAGAGTGGATATAAACACAAAGGACAACAGCCATTTATTCAGGCTTTAAGGACCTTTGGATCCAAGGTGAAGGACTTACTAGCTTCTGACAGCCTCACCATTAAAGAGCTGGAGAAACAGAACCAGATTAAGTGACAGGCCTCACGGCGGCTAGGGGAGAGATATGGCAGGAGTTTCCATTTCTTCGCTGTCAATCAGCAGGTCAGAGGCCGCACCAGGTGGAACAATCAGTCAGTCAGGCCGGACTGGAGCGCAGCGGTTGGGGAGGACGCGCATGAAGAGGCCGGGCGGTGAGGGACTGGTGAGGAAAGGGTTAGTTGTTTGTGGGGGGCGGTGTAAGAGGAAAGGCGGGAGTTGCCAGGGGCGGCGGGGGGCGTGGCCGGAGCGGAGAAGGAGGAAGGAGGCGGAAGTGAGGTCAGTGCGGCCAGGGGATTCAAACGCCCGCCCACCCGACCCTAGTGGAGGTGGAATGGGGAGAGCGTTGTTGTGTTATATGTCGCGGCAGTCGTGGAGGCGGGGGAGGTCCTTGAACTGGAGGAATATGGTGGTACCTGAGGATGGGAGGGCCCCGCGGGAGGGGCTGGACTCTCATTGAGGAGCTGGTAGGAACTAATTACGCGTTCCATCAGTTGCTGCCTCCGAGCTGGGTTCAACGGCTGGGGGCAAGATGGAGACGCAGGTGTTCCAGCGTTTATGGAGTTATTGGGGCTTCTAGGACCTCCCTCGTCATGTGTTAACTTATGTTATTTATTTTGTATGTATTCAATAAACGGCTGCTGTGGCCGATTAAATCCAAGCAGTGGTGTGGTGTGTTTATTTCCTGGGTTAGGATGTGGTGTGGGGGTAGGATGATGGTTGAGCTAGTGGGACCGAGCAAATAGCCAGTGCCCTCTTCATGGGATAAGAGCCCAGTCCAGACTGTTAGGAGGAGGAAGAGTCTGTGTGCAGCAGAGGCCTGGGAAGGCTCTGTACAAGTGGGCTCAGCCGAGCTGGCTGAGGGGCCACGGGGCTAGGTGTTAGCCTGAACTTTGGGGGACTCCGCGAGGTCTTGGAATCGACGGTCGCTAGGCCAGAGTCAGGAAGACTTCTGGGCCACAATCCCCCAAAAGGTACTGGACTTTGTTACAGCCTGGAAGTGCTGGATTGTTAGGCTGGGAAAAGCCGCATGTTCTTCCTGTGTGTGAACGGGGCTTTCAGTGAAGTAGGGAGTCCTCATGTTTAGTTAGAGTCCAGCCGGGCAGGTGTTTTATTTGTATTGTTTGTTTTGCTTTTGCTGAGGTGCCAAATAAAAGCAATGTTTGGCCCCTAACCCTGTGGTCGATGAAGATCATTGTGAGAATAACCCCCGAATAAGAGATGATCCTTTACATATGGTGGAGGATGCGGGCAATAACAACAGCAGGTTGCTAGGGGCAACGACGTGACGGAAAAGAGCAAGTGCTGCTGAATGTTGCCAAGGAATTGCTGTGTTGCTGTGCAGTGATTTAAAGGGCCGGAAGCCTGCTTGTTCGCTGGAGCAGGTGCTGCTGGAAAACTGCTGGTTAATCTGGACCTTTTTTTTTCTGAGGTGAAAGCTGTGCAGGGATTTAAACGGCACAGTAAAAGAAACTGACCTGTCAAAATGGCTGCCAAATGGTGGAGCGCGTGGGAAAAGTCCTGTATGATGATGATCGGGAGGATCCCGCTGGGGGTTATACTAGACTCCAGCCAACAAATGTCTCAGGTCCTGCCCGAAATTCTGGACTTTGTAACAAGAGGGCCAGAGACAACAACTAAGGTGTCACTTACCTTTATAACAGACTATGGCCCTGTGCAATGGGAGCTCTTAAAATGTGAGACCCTGGAAGTGGAATTTGTGCTTGGCAAAGACTTCCCATTATTTTGGCAGCTGTGGAGCGGAGAAAATGCTACAAATTGTGTACCTGGAGAATCTGATGAACAGCAGATATGTGCCGTTGCCAAGGTGGAGAGCGGTGCGGTTCTCAGGAGTGCATATCTTCCCTGCGACTGTGTCCGGGGTCCTAGAGAGGAAGTGCGGAGGTGCAGTAAAGCTGTTGCTAGGAGCAACCACAACCTTGATGAGTCCGCGGGAGAGAATGTCACTGCTTTACCGGAATGGTTGATTACAAGGGGTAAGATCGTTCCAGCAATTACTTGTATAGCTGACAAAGTGACAGTGAGCTCAGCTCTGGAGGGTGGGCATGTTAATGACCCGTGCCCTGGTACCTCAGAAGCCGTGAACTGGGGTGTGAGCCGGCAGCAATTGCTACCTGCCGAGTCGGGAGGTGTTGAGACACCGGAAATAGAGACTGCTAAACAAATGTGTGACATTATGGTAAAGGACAGTGCAGTCCAAGTGTTGGTGGACACCGAAAGCCAGGTGAGCCTGGTACATGCCAGCTTGGTAGCTGGGGACTATGCGAGGAAGCTGCACAATGGTTTAAGTGATATGACCATTGAAAACAATGGTGCCAAGTTTGCGGATAGGCATAATGGCAATGTGAACAAAATATATATAAAATATATAAAACAGCCTTTTGTACGTTGCCTTTTTGGTGCGTCGCGAGTTCCAATAGTGAAGTGGGCAATGTTCACATCTATAGATGCGTTTTCTTTAAGTGGACCGCGCTGCACCAGGACAGAGCTGAAAATATCCTCCCCTCCAGATCTCACAGGAATTTCCTGGACATGGGTAAGCAGTCAGTTCACTCGAATTCACCTTTTCTCCAGGAGGATCTGGAAGGGAGGATATTTTCAGCTCTGTCCTGGTGCAGCGCGGTCCACTTAAAGTTAATGGCAATGTGGATACTAGTGAAAAATACATGCAGTATAAAAACGCCGATTGATGTTGAGAGCTCACAGCCGAGTAAACCCACTGTAGTGAATGTGCAGGAAACTGTGGCAATGCTGAGGGGTGTACCACACTTACCAGAGGTGGATGTGCAGTCTCCACAGGTTTCTATGATTAATAAAATGTCCCAGGTGGGGATTGACTCATGGGTGCCCCCTGCAGTAAGTATGACCGCCAAGCATTTATTCTTTCAGTGCTTGCTTATATCTTTGTGCAATTGACTAGCAGAGTGCTGTTACCTGTAGTTCTACTAATCCAAGTGTGTTTTAGCCAAGGTAGCGTGCACCTGCGTTCTCATATTCACTTATTGTGGAGGTGCTGGTTCGTTTATTTTTTCCCCATTGTCACTGCCACTAGGGGAGTGGCTCCCCCTGGTGGTGAGATTGAACCGTGCACCACCAGCCCATTTACCATGTGCTTTTAATCAGATAGCTTGTACAGCTGTATTCTACCCAGCCCATACTGCAGGCTCACAGCCTGGGAGAGGCATGCGTAGGATACAGCTTGGTACTACTTTGCCCAGATTGTAGGCTGTAAGCCCAGGAGAGGCATGTTAGAGTAGGACCCATCTGATTAGAAGCTACCTTGACGACCGGTAGATGGGCCCGAAATATTTTTGATCAATTATATTCGCAAAGAGCTTCTAGCTGCATTTGCAGTAAGTATGACCGCCAAGCATTTATTCTTTCAGTTTTTGCTTATATCTTTGTACAATTGACTAGCAGAGTGCTGTTACCTGTAGTTCTACTAATCCAAGGGTGCCCCTAGAGGTCAGGGTTAATAATGACACGAGCAGTATAAGTGGCATATGTGCCGTGACAGTTAGCAACTCCGAGAGTGAGGCTACCATGTCAAGACCCAGCAAAACTAAAGTGGTTACTAGTAGCGACCAGATGACAGTTATATCTGACGAGACGAGAGTTCAGTCGGGTGACAGCCTAGTGACTGAAGCTCATATCCAGACAGTTGTAGATGACCTGACAGGACAGTACAGCTACAAACTTGAAGATGTTTTCGCTCGCTCTGCACAGTCCCTAGATACACTAGAGATGGGGCTAGCGGTTCTCGCAGAGCAACTGCAGGAATCTCCAGAGGAGTCACAGAATGAACTGAAGGAACTAGAGTCACTAATAGAAGCGGAAATTCTCCAACTTCAAGAGGAACTTGCAGCTTCTGAGCGATCCAGACTTCATGCAGAGCAAGAAATAGATGTGCTGGCTTATGAGGTTCTAAACAGCGCCTCAGAAAAATCTGCTCTCTTGGAGGAGAAAATACATTTGGAAGCCAGGATGGCTCAACTTGATCAAGAGTTGCGTGATTGGATGGTAGACCTAGACCACCAGAAACAAATTGTGTCTAAATTGGAGAAGAAACAGAAGATGTTGGACAAGATCCTGGCTGAAGAGAAAACCACCTCGGCCAGATATGCCGAAGAAAGTGACCAAGCGGAGACTGATGCTCGAGAGAAGGCGACCAAGGCCCTCTTCTTGGCCAGAGCTCTTGAAGAAGTACTTGAGGAGCGAGATGAATTTGAAGTCCTCAGGTGCTCGGCGAGGTCTTGGAATCGATGGTCGCTAGGCCAGAGTCAGGAGGACTTCTGGGCCACAATCCCCCAAAAGGTACTGGACTTTGTTACAGCCTGGAAGTGCTGGTTTGTTAGGCTGGGAAAAGCCGCATTTTCTTCCCGTGTGTGAACGGGGCTTTCAGTGAAGTAGGGAGTCCTCATGATGACAAGGTTAATGCTCTTAGGAGATTGTAGCGGGGTAAAAGAGTTTAGTAACACAACTCTGGGGTGTTACACACTTCAGAATTCATCCTGCTGCTTTTGTCAGCAGTCACATCATCAATAAATATAAGAGAACCAGTTCCATTGGCAGCCATACATGCCCACGCCATGACACTACCACCACCATGCTTCACTGATGAGGTGGTATGCTTAGGATCATGAGCAGTTCCTTTCCTTCTCCATACTCTTCTCTTCCCATCACTCTGGTACAAGTTGATCTTGGTCTCATCTGTCCATAGGATGTTGTTCCAGAACTGTGTGTCACGGCCAGTGGTTTGTTTTGTGACACTTTCCTTCACTTGGTTGCCTGTGGCAACGTGTGGTGTTGTGTGCATGTGGTGGCAGTGTCTCAGCCCTATGGCTGATCCCCAGGACATGATTGCCACGAACGCCGTTGCCCGCGGCAACAGGTGAAGTGTGTTTGTTTATGTGTGTATTCCCCTTTAAGAGTCCGTCTTCCCTTGCCTGGTGTTGGAAGGGTTAACCTCCTTCCTAGTGTGTGTGTGCACTGGGTGTGTCTGACTGTGGGTGTGGCTACTTGGTCCTATAAAGCCTCAGTGAATATCACTTGTCTGAGGGGTACTTCAGCCATGGTTAGCTGGAGCAGCCTCCTGTGTATTCCATCTGCCAGTGGGGGCCACCCTTGTGGTCATAAGTTTATGTATGGTGTTTAGAAGATGTTTGTTTGGTCTTTATTTATTGCAGAATATGGTTTCCTGGGTTCCCGTGTGATGTCTGTGTGTGCGGTGTCCTTTGTGTTGTTTGTGGACAGCAGCACTTGCACGTGGGTTGCCATATGTCTGTTTATGTTCCCTTTTCTTTATAGCTTGGCCATTTTAGACTCCTGTTACTCCGTGTCCAGGAGGAACGGGCTGTCTACCCAGCTCCTAGTACAGGGATCGTCGGAGGGTCAGAAGGGATCCAAGGTGCCTGAGCATGAGCCCTCCTACCTTCAAGGGTGGCTCATGCAGCTAGGAGTCAGGGTCAGATTAGGGAAGCTATAGGAGGTGACCTGCTCCCTAATTCTGTGTTAGTGGCCAAGTAGCGACCTTACATCTCCTGATACCGCACGGCTGAGGGTTTTACCCATCCTCAGCCGTGACACTGTGAAGGCTTTTTTAGATGTTGTTTGGCAAACTCTAATCTGGCCTTCCTGTTTTTGAGGCTCACCAATGGTTTACATCTTGTGGTGAACCCTCTGTATTCACTCTGGTGAAGTCTTCTCTTGATTGTTGACTTTGACACACATACACCTACCTCCTGGAGAGTGTTCTTGATCTGGCCAACTGTTGTGAAGGGTGTTTTCTTCACCAGGGAAATAATTATTTGGTCAGCCACCACAGTTGTTTTCCGTGGTCTTCCGGGTCTTTTGATGTTGCTGAGCTCACCGGTGCGTTTCTTCTTTTTAAGAATGTTCCAAACAGTTGTTTTGGCCACGCCTAATTGTTTTTTTTGTTTTTTTTAGCCTAATGATGGCTTGCTTCACTGATAGTGACAGCTCTTTGGATCTCATCTTGAGAGTTGACAGCAACATATTCCAAATGCAAATAGCACACTTGAAATGAACTCTGGACCCTTTATCTGCTCATTGTAATTGGGATAACGAGGGAATAACACACACCTGGCCATGGGACAGCTGAGAAGCCAATTGTCCCATTACTTTTGGTCCCTTAACAAGTGGGAGGCACATATGTAAACTGTTGTAATTCCTACACCGTTCACCTGATTTGGATGTAAATACACTCAAATTAAAGCTGACAGTCTGCAGTTAAAGCACATCTTGTTCGTTTCATTTCAAATCTATTGTGGTGGTGTATAGAGCCAAAAATGTTAGAATTGTGTTGATGTCCCAATATTTATGGACCTGACTGTATATCTAAAAAGCCACCAAAGGGCACTTACATTTGTCTTCCAAGACCTGCACTGACACTATAGCTCTTAATTAGGGAAAAAAACTTTTACCAAGTGGTACCTTGGAACTGAACCCGAGTTCCGTAAAAGATTTTTTTACAGGGGCGTGGCCTGACCGGGTATGTGAGCAGATGTGTGACTCAGAGCTCCCGGCTAATTTTCCTGCATACATCCTCATTACCTGCTACAGTAGTGGTCACCCTGCACTACCGGCGAGTGGACGTGTTCCCCCTGACATCTATCATCTTTTTGCGGCGAGATGACCCGTCAGAGGGCCAAGGAGAAGGATGGAAAGGAGTATGGCGACGCTACTCCGGTAAAACAAAATGGCGCCACGCACGCTGCAAAGCTTTCAGATGTAGCGGCGTGGCTGGAGAAATTCGTCTGCTCCACAAGCAACCACACTGGAGACGGAGGCTATTGAAGAGGTGGACTCCCTGGGCGCATCTGGAACCAATGCTCCTGGTCTGATGTCGGAGGTGGAAAGGGAGGGTAGTGCTGCACAGGACAGTGGGATATCCCTGGAGGCAGAGCCCACCATTAAAGATGTATATGCAGCGGTGGCACAGAGTAACATGCACTCACTTCATTAAACACTCACATGGGGGGCCTCAAAGAGGACATTCTGCTCATACGACAAGATATGAGACAAATAAAGGAGCGTGTTGGCGAAATGGAGGGCCGTGTCAGTGCTATGAAGGATCAAATGCCGCCAGTAAAAAGGGATTTGCAGCGTGTAATACATAATGTCACACTGCTCATTTCTAAATCGGATGACCTTGAAAACAGGTTACGACGCAATAATGTACGAATAATTGGGGTGCCTGAGCGTACAGAAGGAGCGGATGCTGTGTTGTTCTTTGAGAAATGGCTTGCTGACAAAATTTGGAGAGATAATCTTTCTCTGTTTTTTTGCTATTGAGTGGGCTCATAGTGTACCATTCAGCCTACCACCACCGGGGGCGCTGCCGAGGCCTATTCTGATTAAAATCTTGCATTTTAGAGATCGTGATGCCATCTTAAGAGGAGCAAGAGACAGTGCGGATCTTACTATAAATGGAAATCTTATCTCGCTGTTCCCTGACTTCTCTGCAGAAGTCCAAAAGAAGAGAGCACACTTCCTAGACGTCAAGAAAAGATTGAGAGTTTTACAACTTCCCTACTCAATGATCTATCTGCTAGACTGAGAGTGGTGGCGAAAGAGAAGACGCACATGTTTGATACTCCAGAGGCGGCGTGCCAATGGTTGGATATGTATGAGGAAGACCTACGTGGCAACACCTGAAAATATTCTGTATCCTTAAAAGTAACTGACGGATGTCTAATTCAGTGAGGACTATGGAGCCCTATAGTCTTCCTTTAGAATATATACTGTTGCTGAGTTCAGTTTGTTATATGCGGGGGGAAGTTAGGTCGGGGGTGTCCTCTCGTCTGGGGGCTCCCCCTCCATTCTTATTTTGAACGGTGTGGGGTTGTCCTGCACTGTAGCGGGTTAAAATATTTAGGGAGGCCGGTTTTATAGCCGAGTAGTTCTACTGAGATAGTTACATTGTTCATACTAGTGATCTGCTCTTACATTACAGATTCAGGTATTTTTTTTGTACCCCAGTTCCCTCGCAGTTGAGGGATATGTCTAACTTATGTTTTAGTTTATGTGGGGGGGGGGGGGGAGGGTATGGGAGGGAAGTTGAGACAGAATGTATGCTTATTATTATGCTACACGGTGATAAGCGGCAGCAGGCACCTACTTTTCTGGATTTGGTTTGATGATGGGTACCCTTAGGATCATTGCCTGGAATGTGAGGGGAATGGGCCAGACTTCGAAGCGTCATGCGATCTTCCATGCTCTGCAAACATATCAGCCGGCAATTCTTTGCCTATCTGAAACGCATCTTACAGCTGACAAAACTCATCTGATACACAGAGCATGGATGGCGCATGAATTTCATTCCACTTATTCTACTCATGCGTGTGGTGTTGTCACGAACCGGCAGGACAGGTAGTGAATCCTCTGCACCAGAGAGGCGATGGCGCGGGTTGTACTAGAGGACCGGTTCTAAGCAGTTACTGGTCTTCACTAGAGCCCGCCGCAAAGCGGGATGGATTTACCGCGGCGGTAACTACCAGGTCGTGTCCCCTAGTAACAACTCGACCTCTCTGGCAACTGATAAGGCGTGGTACACAGGGAGAAGGCAAGAGCGTAGTCGGACGAAGCAGCGGTCAGGGCAGGCGGCAAAGGTTCAAAGGCGAGTGGACGGTAGCAACGGGTACGGCAACAGGTAAGGCAAATTAACATCATAGGGAACGCTTTCTCTGAGGTACAAGGCACAAAGATCCGGCAGAAGGCTGTGGGAGGAGAAGGTATAAATGGGCAGTGCACAGGTGCAGCCTAATTAAGTCAGCACTGCCTCTCACAACCTTAACCCTTAATAACCCCTTTGGACCAGGCACCAATCACTGGTGCACTGGTCCTTTGAATCTAAGAGTCCCGGAGCGCGCGCGCCCTAGAGAGCGAGGACGCACACGCCGAGGCACTGGAGTGCTGCCTGGGGACATACGCTGTGAGCGCTCCGAGACCAGCAGGGGACCCGGAGCGCTCAGCGTAACAGTACCCCCCCCCCCCCTTTGGTCTCCCTCCCTTTTTGGTACCGAAGAACTTGCGGATGAGACTGCGGTCCAGGATGTTCTCCTCCGGCTCCCATGACCTCTCCTCAGGACCGCAGCCCTCCCAGTCGACCAAAAAAAATCTTTTCCCCCGGGAGATCTTGGTCGCCAAGATCTCTTTGACAGAGAATATATCGGAGGTATCGGCGACAGGGGTGGGAGAAACAAGCTTGGGAGAAAAACGGTTAAAGATAGCAGGTTTAAGAAGGGAGACATGGAAGGAGTTATGGATTCGGATGGAGGGAGGAAGATGGAGCTGATAAGAAACTTGATTGATACGACTCTTGATTTTATAGGGTCCCAAGAAACGACGGCCCAACTTGTAACTTGGGACCCTAAATCGGATGTACCTAGAGGAGAGCCACACCTTGTCACCCGGGCGAAATTCCGGTGGAGATCTGCGTCTCTTGTCAGCTTGAACCTTCATACGGGCGGAAGCCCTGAGGAGAGCAGCGTGGGTTTCTCGCCAGATGAGGAAAAATCCTGTACAAGACTGTCAACGGCAGGTACAGAAGAAGGAGTGGGAGACTGCGGCAGCGGTGGAAGAGGATGACGGCCAAAAACTACAAAGAAAGGAGACTTGTTAGAGGCAGAGGATTGTTTGTAGTTGTAGGAGAACTCCGCCCAGGGAAGTAGATCAGCCCAGTCGTCATGGCGAGAGGATACAAAGTGACGCAGATAGTCACCCAAAATCTGGTTCACCCGTTCTACTTGGCCGTTAGATTGAGGGTGGTACGAAGAAGAAAAGTCCAATTTGATCCCGAGCTGGGCACATAGAGCCCTCCAGAATTTGGAGACGAATTGTACCCCACGATCCGAGACAATATGTTTGGGAAGGCCATGGAGACCCACGACCCAAATAACGGACTTGCCATGGGAGGAGGGAAGATCAGTAATAAAGTCCATGGCGATGTGAGACCAGGGAACTTCAGGAACAGGTAGAGGCAAGAGGAGACCCGGTGGTCTCTGGCGAGGCGATTTATCCCGGGTGCAAATCATACAGGCCTGGACGAAATCCGAGACATCTTTCTCCAGAGAAGGCCACCAGTACCTTTGGGAGATAAGTTGGAGAGACTTTAGCACCCCTGGATGACCGGCAAAAGGGGAGGCGTGGCCCCACTTGAGAATTCGCAGCCGCTGACGTGGAGGTACGTAGGATTTGCCAGGAGGAAGAAGGCGCAGGTCCACGGGAGCGACTGTAATAAGGCGTTCTGGAGGGATAATATATTGAGGTGTTAACTCGTAGCCCACCACATCAGAGGAGCGAGACAGAGCATCTGCCCTAATGTTCTTGCAAGCCGGACTAAAATGGATCTCAAAGTTAAAGCGGGCGAAGAACAGAGACCAACGAGCCTGACGGGGATTTAATCTCTGAGCAGACTGGAGATAAGCCGGGTTCTTGTGGTCCGTGAAGATGTACACAGGATGTGTGGCGCCCTCGAGTAAATGTCTCCATTCCTCTAGTGCCAATTTAATAGCCATCAGTTCCCTGTCCCCAATGGAGTAATTTCTCTCTGCGGAAGAGAATGTTTTGGAAAAGAAGCCACAAGTTGAAGTCTTGCCCCGGGAAGACTTCTGGGTGAGGACGGCTCCGGCTCCCACCGAGGAGGCATCCACTTCAAGAGAGAAGGGCTTGGTGGAATCTGGTCTAGAGAGAACGGGTGCAGAGGCAAAGGCGGATTTCAGGGACTGGAAGGCTTCCTCGGCTTGGGAAGGCCAGGATTTGGGGTTAGCTCCTTTTCTAGTGAGGGCCACGATAGGAGCTACCAGAGTGGAATAGTGAGGGATGAATTGCCTGTAGTAATTCGCAAAGCCCAGAAATCTTTGTATGGCTCGGAGACCAGAGGGACGTGGCCAATCCAGAACCGCCGAGAGTTTGGCTGGGTCCATTTGAAGTCCTTGGGCTGAGATAATGTATCCCAGGAAAGGCAGGGAGGTCTGTTCAAATAGACATTTTTCAAGTTTAGCGTATAGGCGATTTCTCCTGAGACGAGTAAGAACTTGTTGCACATGGACCCGGTGTTGATCCAAATTGGAGGAAAAGATGAGGATATCATCCAGGTATACGACCACGCAGGTGTAAATTAAGTCCCTGAAAATGTCATTGACGAATTCCTGGAAGACAGCAGGTGCGTTGCAGAGGCCGAAGGGCATCACCAAATACTCAAAATGGCCGTCCCTTGTGTTAAAGGCGGTCTTCCATTCGTCTCCCTCACGGATACGGATCAGATAATAGGCCCCTCGGAGGTCCAATTTAGTGAAGATCTTAGCCCCTCGGAGACGATCAAATAGCTCAGAGATTAGAGGCAGAGGGTAACGGTTCTTGATGGTAATTTTATTAAGACCTCTGTAGTCAATGCAGGGGCGGAGGGAGCCGTCTTTTTTTGTCACAAAGAAAAAACCGGCCTCAGCAAGAGAAGAAGATTTTCTTATGAATCCTCTCTGTAGGTTCTCACGTATATAGTCGGACATGGCAAGAGTCTCAGGAGGTGAGAGAGGATGAATTCTGCCCCGAGGTGGAGTAGAACCGAGTATCAGGTCGATCGGGCAATCATAGGATCGGTGAGGAGGAAGAACCTCAGCTTGTTTCTTGCAGAAGACATCCGTGAAGGAATGGTATGGCTTTGGCAGCCCAGAAGGCGGAGAAACTTGCGGGTTCTGTTTGACCAGAGCAGGCTTGAGACAGCGGTCCGAACAGGAGGAGCCCCAACGCAGGATCTCACCGGTGGACCAATTCAGGACAGGACTATGACGTTGAAGCCACGGCAGACCTAGGAGGAGTTCGGAAGAACAGAAGGGAAGGACAAAAAACTCTAAAGTCTCGGTATGAAATATTCCGATGTCCATCTGTAGAGGCTGGGTACGGAACTGCACGGTGGCTGAGAGTCTCTCACCGTTAACAGTAGAGATGAAAAACGGCTTGGGTAGACGGATTACTGGAATACGGTACTTGTCAACCAAGGTGGCGTGAATGAAGTTGCCAGCTGAACCGGAATCCAAGAAGGCGGCTGCGGAGAAAGAGGACTTGGAAGAGATGATCAACTGCACGGGTATGATGAGACGTGGAGAGGATGAATCCACACCTAGCAACGCCTCTCCCACTCTTACTAGGTGCGAGCGTTTCCCGAACGCGGTGGACGGAGAGGACAATCTCTAAGGAAGTGCTCGGTACTGGCACAGTACAGACACAGGTTCTCGTTTCTGCGGCGGCTTCGTTCTTGCGGAGTCAAGCGTGACCGATCCACCTGCATGGCTTCCACGGTGGAAAACCCAGTAGCGGGTTGAGGTGGATGCGGAAAAACGGGAGCCAGACGAGGAAAGCGTCTAGGACGAGCTTTTTCCTTTTCAAGGAGGAGTTCCTCCTGTCTTTCGGTGAAAGGGCTTCATTGTTCCAGTTCAGCTCAGAGGCCAGAGTGCGGAACTGAATGGCATAGTCACCCACGGAAGAACCTCCTTGGGTCAAATTTAGTAAGGCAGTCTCTGCGGAGGTAACCCGGGCAGGCTCCTCAAAAACATTTCGGAACTCTAGGCAGAAGCTCTGGACGGATGCGGTGGCAGGATCTGCGCGGTCCCATAGAGGTGTAGCCCAGGCCAGGGCCTTCCCGGACAGTAAACTGAGAATAAAGGCTACCTTGTATCACGGTCGGCGTGGCTATCACATACGTGACACAGAGGGAGGGAACGAGGAAGGCCCTGCCCAAGTGAGAGGGAAGATGGTGACCCCTGACTCACCTGGCGGCTGGCACCTGGCTGCCCTGACGTCCCTAGACGGGTTCCTCACCCGTACGCCGATCACGTGCCTAAAGCCCTGGCTTTCCCTGAGCTGAGCCCTAGGTAGTGAACAGGGCGATGGGAACACTAGTCCGCACCACTAACTCTAAGGGAAAACACCAAGGGGAGGACAGACAACACAGACTCAACATATATTCCCAGGTCAGAGACAACAGGAGACAACATTAAGCCCAACAGGGATCCGGAGGGTAGCACTCAGGAACGACAACCAGGATTAACCACTCCAGTGGGTCAGTATAGATGTCCAGGCAGGAAGCTCTATAACTGGCAACTAGAGAAGTGTGAGGGGAGAATATAAGGAGGTAGGGAGTGGCAGACAAGAAACAGCTGAGGAGGAGAAGCTACGGATCCCTGAGAGAGACAAAAAGGATAGCAAGGCAAACACAGAAAACAATCACAAAGAAACAACGTGATCTTTAGATATAGAGCGCGCAGCCACCCGCTGCGACTTCCTGACCCCGGGTATAACGGAGTCAGACGTGGCTCTTGATACCCTCGTGACAGTACCCCCCCTTTCACGAGGGGCCTCCGGACACTCAGGACCAGGTCTCTCCGGATGAGAGGCATGGAAAGTCTGAATTAACCTGTTGGCGTTTACCTCTGACGCTGGAACCCACATTCTTTCCTCGGGACCGTAACCCCTCCAATGCACCAGATACTGAAGAGAGCGGCGGACCCGACGAGAATCAACAATTCTGGCTATTTGAAACTCCAGATTACCAGCCACAATGACAGGAGGAGGTGGCAGCGGCGAAGGTTCTAGAGGTGGAACATACTTCTTGAGTAACGATTTATGGAAGACGTTATGGATCTTAAAAGTCTGAGGTAGCTCCAGGCGAAAAGCCACAGGGTTAATGACGGCTACTATTTTATAGGGACCAATGAACCTAGGACCCAGTTTCCAAGAAGGAACCTTCAACTTAATATTCCTAGTAGACAACCACACATAGTCATTCACTCCTAGGTCCGGACCTGGCGACCGTTTCTTATCTGCCATGCATTTATATTTACCACTCATCTTTTTCAAGTTAACTTGCACCTTCTGCCATACCGATGAAAGAGATGAAGAAAACCTTTCCTCTTCGGGAACCCCAGAAGACCCCCCTCTTTGAAAGTACAAAATTGGGGATGAAAACCGTATGCACCAAGGAATGGTGACTTGCCAGTGGACTCCTGATAATGATTATTTATGGCAAACTCAGCTAACGGTAAATATGATGACCACAACTCTTGGTTTTCAGACACAAAACACCTTAAATATGTTTCTAGGTTTTGGTTGGTACGCTCAGTCTGTCCATTCGACTGAGGATGGAAAGCTGAGGAAAAGGACAAGTGAACCCCCAAACGGGAACAAAAAGCTTTCCAAAACTTAGAAATAAACTGGGTTCCCCGATCCGAAACCACATCGGAAGGGACCCCGTGAAGCTTCACGATTTCACTGATAAACACCTGAGCGAGAGTTTTAGCATTAGGAAGTGCGGGTAGCGCAATAAAGTGTACCATTTTGCTAAACCTGTCTACTACTACCAAGATAACTGTTTTACCCGCCGACAACGCTAAGTCAGTGATGAAATCCATTGACAGATGTGTCCATGGCCTATTGGGGATGAAAAGTGGCAATAAAGACCCTGCTGGACGTGTATGAGAGACTTTCGCGCGTGCACAAGTAGAACAAGTAGACACGAAATCCATTACATCCTGACGCAACCTTGGCCACCAAAAACGACGAGATAAAAGCTCCAAGGTTGCTTTACTACCCGGGTGTCCAGCAAGTGCCGAATTATGATGTTCTTTTAATAATTCAAGACGCAGGTTTAACGGTACAAACAATTTCTCTGAGGGGCAAGAGGCCGGGGCGTCCCCCTGAGCCTCTAACACCTTTCCCTCTAGAACAGAGTGTACAGCAGAGACAACCACTCCTCTTTGTAAAATAGGTACCGGATCACAAACATTACCCCCTCCAGTGAAACTACGAGATAATGCGTCTGCCTTGGTATTTTTTGCCCCAGGACGATAGGTGATTACAAAGTTAAATCTGGTAAAGAATAGCGACCACCTAGCTTGTCTAGGGGTGAGACGCTTAGCCGATTCTAGGTACAGAAGGTTCTTGTGATCCGTAATCACCGTGACGGGGTGGATTGCTCCCTCTAAGAAGTGACGCCACTCTTCAAGCGCCAGTTTAATCGCCAACAGTTCCCTATTTCCAATATCATAATTCTTCTCCGCAGAAGATAACCAACATGTCAACCAACATGTCAACAAGTCAACCAGGGAAGACCCAATACCACCGGAGAGGGAAGGCCCTCCAGAACGTAACATGAAAGACACTCATTATGGTGGTCCCCTACCTGAAGGTGTAAATTACGAACAATGTGGGTGAGGTTTCTCTGAGACAGAGGAGCAGAATCTATAGCGAATACGGGAATAGGTCTCTGCAGCGTACAGAGAGACAAACCCATAGTGCGGGCAAAATGGGTATCAATCAAGTTTACCCCTGCTCCACTGTCTAGAAAAACAGAAATAGACTCCGTCTTAACACCAAAAACAATGACCGCTGGTAACACAAATTGAGATGTTCGTATGGAGGAAACGTATACCCCCCGGCTGACATCCTCCGCACAGCCCGGGGTTAGTAGTTTTCCGACGGTCTTTTGTTTTTGAGAAAGGAGGGACAGACATTAATTAAATGACCCCTCCCCCCACAGAAAAAACAAGCCCCCCCCCTACGGCGAACCTCGGGAGGACGGACCTGACGAGAAGTTCCGCCTAGCTGCATAGGCTCATCTAAGTCAGTACAGGCTGACTGTTGCTTGGGAGAGGTAACCAATTGCTCCGGAATTTTCGATCTCTCCCTAAGACGTCTATCTATTCTGATAGAGAGGGACATAACAGAATCAAGGGAAAGGGGGGTCTCATACAGCGCCAGTGAATCCTTAACCCTTTCAGATAACCCAGAGCAGAACTGACTCCTGAGAGCCGGGTCGTTCCACTGAGTATCCGTAGCCCACCTACGGAACTCTGAGCAATATTCCTCTGCTGACCGATCTCCCTGTAGGAGTCTCCGTAACTTCGACTCAGCCAGGGCGACTCGGTCAGGGTCATCATATATGAGACCCAAAGCCCCAAAAAATCCCTCCACTGACCGGAGAGCCTGGGAACCAGGGGGTAACGAGAACGCCCAGGATTGCGGATCCCCCTGAAGCAGGGAAATGACAATCCCTACCCGCTGTTCTTCATGACCTGAGGAGTAAGGGCGCAACTTAAAATATAATTTGCAGGCCTCACGGAACGTCGCAAATTTGTCCCTTCCCCCAGAAAATCTGTCGGGAAGAGCAACCTTGGGCTCAGTGACAACCTGGTTACCCATAGCAACCGCTGGGGGTGCGGTCTGCTGCATTTGCTGCTGTTGTTGGAGAACAGACGCCTTCAATCCTGCCACCTCCAAAGACAGGCTTTGAAGCTGTTCTGCCAAGGCATCAATAGGATCCATATTGGATTCTAAGTAGAGAGAGAGAAAAAAAAAAAAACAACAAACAAAAAATTATAAAAAAAAATTATTTTATTTTTTTCTCAAAAAGTAGGGGCCAGTTATAATATCACGGTCGGCGTGGCTATCACATACGTGACACAGAGGGAGGGAACGAGGAAGGCCCTGCCCAAGTGAGAGGGAAGGTGGTGACCCCTGACTCACCTGGCGGCTGGCACCTGGCTGCCCTGACGTCCCTAGACGGGTTCCTCACCCGTACGCCGATCACGTGCCTAAAGCCCTGGCTTTCCCTGAGCTGAGCCCTAGGTAGTGAACAGGGCGATGGGAACACTAGTCCGCACCACTAACTCTAAGGGAAAACACCAAGGGGAGGACAGACAACACAGACTCAACATATATTCCCAGGTGGGAGACAACAGGAGACAACAATAAGCCCAACAGGGATCCGGAGGGTAGCACTCAGGAACGACAACCAGGATTAACCACTCCAGTGGGTCAGTATAGATGTCCAGGCAGGAAGCTCTATAACTGGCAACTAGAGAAGTGTGAGGGGAGAATATAAGGAGGTAGGGAGTGGCAGACAAGAAACAGCTGAGGAGGAGAAGCTACGGATCCCTGAGAGAGACAAAAAGGATAGCAAGGCAAACACAGAAAACAATCACAAAGAAACAACGTGATCTTTAGATATAGAGCGCGCAGCCACCGGCTGCGACTTCCTGACCCCGGGTATAACGGAGTCAGACGTGGCTCTTGATACCCTCGTGACACCTTGGCTCGCTCAGAAGGAAACTGGTCGGACAGAAGCTCGAGGTGGAGAGAGCACTGCGACAAGAACCCACGGCACTGCTTAGGATCTCCGTCATATTTGTCTGGTAGGGACAAACGGATTCTGGAACCGGTGGTAACTGCAGGCGGAGGTGATGCAGCAGGAGCAGACGGAGGAGCTGGCTGTTGCAGAGAAGGCAGGAGCTGCTGCAACATAGCGGTCAACTGGGCCAGCTGTTGACCCTGCTGGGCCACAATGGTGGTGAGGTCCTCCAGGCTTGGCAGGGGAACATCAGTGGGATTCATGGCCGGATCTTACTGTCACGAACCGGCAGGACAGGTAGTGAATCCTCTGCACCAGAGAGGCGATGGCGCGGGTTGTACTAGAGGACCCGTTCTAAGCAGTTACTGGTCTTCACCAGAGCCCACCGCAAAGCGGGATGGATTTGCCGCGGCGGTAACTACCAGGTCGTGTCCCCTAGCAACAACTCGACCTCTCTGGCAACTGATAAGGCATGGTACACAGGGAGAAGGCAAGAGCGTAGTCGGACGAAGCAGCGGTCAGGGCAGGCGGCAAAGGTTCAAAGGCGAGTGGACGGTAGCAACGGGTACGGCAACAGGTAAGGCAAACTAACATCATAGGGAACGCTTTCTCTGAGGCACAAGGCACAAAGATCCGGCAGAAGGCTGTGGGAGGAGAAGGTATAAATGGGCAGTGCACAGGTGCAGCCTAATTAAGTCAGCACTGCCTCTCACAACCTTAACCCTTAATAACCCCTTTGGACCAGGCACCAATCACTGGTGCACTGGTCCTTTGAATCTAAGAGTCCCGGAGCGCGCGCGCCCTAGAGAGCGAGGACGCACACGCCGAGACACTGGAGTGCTGCCTGGGGACATACGCTGTGAGCGCTCCGAGACCAGCAGGGGACCCGGAGCGCTCAGCGTAACAGGTGTTAGTATTTTAATACATAGATCTGTTACTTTTGAAGCCAGAGACACGTGCATTGACAAGAATGGAAGATTTATATGTGTAGACTGTTCTATTTTTCATTTTAGATTGATTCTTGTGGCAGTATACATTCCCCCACCATACTCCAGTGAAGTTATGACAAAAATACCAATATTTACAGCCAAGCTTCCAGGTGTCCCTGTACTAATGGTGGGAGACTTTAATATGCACATAAATAAGTCTTTGGACAGGTTCACTCCAAATGCTAATGTACTAGGCCCCTCACCCTCAGCATTGGCTAGATTGATATCAGAGGTGGATATGTGTGATCTATGGAGGTCCAAGCATCGGGAAGACAGACAATATTCTTGCTACTATTCTTCACATAATCCCTATCTAGAATTGACCTGGTGCTTGGTTCCCTGTCCTTATTAGAATTTGTCCAATAGATCTTTTACCTGCCTCGGATTGTATTTGACCACTCTCCCATCCTGGCGCAATTAAAGTTAGGAAACTTGGGGCAAAATGCAAGACCTATTTGGCATTTGAATCCATTCTGGCTCCAGCTAGTGGATACTTGGCGGTACCATTCCTAATGCACTGGGAGAATTTTTTTGCACCAATATTGGAACTGCCACTATACCAATAATATGGGATACAATGAAGGCTTATATAAGAGGTGTTTATATTAAGGGTATTAGCGTCCACAAGACAAAACGTAGGGCTCTCTCTGTAGAGTTGTCTAATAGAGTTTTGGCCACTGAATCCAAATATATATTAAATCCAACGCAGGAAAATGCAGCTAATTGGAAGGAGGCGCAGGGGCTGTTGAAGGAACATCTAATACAGGGATGCTAAACCTGCGGCCCTCCAGCTGTTGCAAAACTACATCTCCCAGCATGCCCTAATATATATAGGCTGTCCAGGCATGCTGGGAGTTGTAGTTTTGCAACAGCTGGAGGGCCGCAGGTTGGGCATCCCTGATCTAATAGAAACAGCCGTGAATAAAAGTTTTTTTTAGGACTCAGAGGTACTTTATGGAAGGTGAGAGTGCTGGTCATTTATTAACCACGGTTATTAAAGCACAATCTGGTCCCACTTGTGTAGCCTCCATTAGGGATATACATGGGAACCTCATTAGTGAGGATAAAGATATTTTGGGGGTATTCCATGCTCACTTCAAGGATGTCTATTGGTCGAAAATTACAATTGGTCCGATATATAGAGGTATCTAATGGATATTTCCTTGCCCATTTTATCTATGGAGGATAGGGAGATGATAGATGGCGACATCCAGCTGAAGGAACTTGAGCTGACGTTGAGATCTTTTCCTAATGAAAAGGCACCTGGGGGGATGGCTTGCCGGTGGAATTTTACAAGAAACACCAGGAGCAGCTTCTTCCGCACCTGCGTAATGTTTTTATGGACTCATATCGGGCAGGTATTTTACCTAGTTCGATGAGAGAGGCGATTGTGGTAGTGCTTCCAAAACCAGGCAAGGATCCTACACAAGTGGAGTCTTATCGTCCTATTTCACTGTTAACAGCAGACGTAAAAGTATTGGCCAAGGTTCTAGCCAATAGATTATTAAATGTTATCAGTACTATTATCCATGAAGACCAATCTGGCTTCATGCCTGGAAAATCCACATCCCTAAATCTTAGATTCCTGTTTCTGAATCTCCAGTTGGATGAAGGGGGGGGGGGGGGATAGTGGTATCTGTGATCTCAATCGATGCTGCCAAGGCTTTTGATAGCATCGAGTGGGATTACCTTTGGGCAGTATTGTCTAAAATGGGATTCATAAGGTTTCATAAGATGGGTGCAGCTGCTGTATAACCAACCTAGAGCTAGGATTAGAGTAGGGTTGTTTCGGGTATCGAATTTTCGATAACCAATCAATACTTTTGTCCCAGTATCAATACGATACCGGGATTTGCCTTTTATCGATACTAGGCTGTGCTAGTGCACAGCCCAGTATCAGAGAACATAGATCGCGCTGCTCTCAGCACGGCCATGTTCCCTAAGCAGCACAGGGAGAAGGAAGCAGTCGCTCGCTCCCCCCCTGTGCCGCTGCCACCAAAGGGAGCCAAGAGGAGGGGAGGGCGCACTGCGCCACCAATGATAACTAACGTTTAATACATTACAAATACAGGCGGCAGAAACACATTTCCGGCACTCGACCTCTGACAAAAACCAAGAAAGGTCTCTGGCTCCTCCTGCTTCCTCTTCTGCTGCAGTCACGGCCTCTTCATCCACCTCTGGAGTGACAGTTCCACCTGTCACCCCGCAAACAGAGGATCTGCCAGCAACACCAACACCTGGGTCACCAAGCATCTCCACAATGTCCCACGGAAGCGTTCAGCTCTCCATATCCCAAACGCTGGAGAGGAAGAGGAAGTACCCCCCTACCCACCCGCGATCCCTAGCCCTGAATGCCAGCATTTCTAAATTACTTGCCTTTGAAATTCTGTCATTCTGTCTGGTGGAGACGGATAGTTTTAAAGGCCTTATGGCGGTGGCTGTCCCACAGTACGTCGTGCCCAGCCGCCACTACTTTTCAAGGCGAGCCATCCATTCCCTTCACAACCAAGTAGGGGACAAAATCAGGTGTGCACTGCGCAACGCCATCTGTGCCAAGGTGCACCTGACTATGGATACGTGGACCAGTAAGCACGGTCCGGGCCGTTATATCTCCATAACAGCACACTGGGTAAATGCAGTGGCGGCTGGGCCTGATGCGGATAGCAGTTTGGCGCATGTCCTTCCACCACCGAGGATTGCAGGGCGCTTCAGTTAGCCTCATGTTGCTTCCTCCTACTCTGCTTCCTCATCCTCTACCAGCTACTCATCCGGTCAGCGTAACACCTTCACCACCAACTTCAGCACAGCCAGGGGTAAACGACAGCAGGCAGTTTTAAAACTTATCTGTTTGGGGGACAAACCCCACACCGCGCAAGAGCTGTGGACGGGCCTTGAACAACAGACCAATGAGTGGTTTGTGCCAGTGAGCCTCAAGCCCGGCCTGGTGGTGTGCGATAATGGGCGAAATCTCGTAGCAGCTCTGGGACTAGCCGGTTTTACGCACATCCCTTGCCTGGCGCATGTGCTGAATTTGGTGGTGCAGAGATTCCTTAAAAATGACCCCGATATGTCAGAGCTGCTGCATAAAGTGCGGTCAGTCTGTGCACGCTTTCGGCGTTCTTACCCTGCTGCTGCTGCCTGTCAGCGCTGCAGCGTAACTTCGGCCTTCCCGCTCACCGCCTCATATGCGACGTGCCCACAAGGTGGAACTCCACCTTGCACATGCTGGCCAGACTGTGCGAGCAGCAGCAGGCGATAGTGGACTTTCAGCTGCAGCACGCACGGGTGAGTCGCTCGGCAGAACAGCACCACTTTACTACCAATGACTTGGCCTCCATGCAAGACCTGTGTTCCTTGTTGCTCTGTTTCGAGTACTCCACCAACATGGCCAGTGCCGATAACGCCGTTCTCAGCTTTACTATCCCACTTCTATGCCTCCTTGATAAAACGCTCCTAGCGATGATGGAAGAGGATGTGGCACAGGAGGAGGAGGAGGAAGAGGGATCATTTCGTAGGGTTTCCGGCCAGTCATTCCCAAGTGGCTCCGAGGGTGGGTTCCTGCACCCAGAAACCCAATGTACACAATTGTCCAGCCAGGGCACATTTCTGGAGGATGAGGAGGTGGAGGATGAGGAGGAGGAGATGCAGGAGGAGGAACCATGTTCACAGCAGGGTGGCACCCAGACCAGCTCATGGCCATCACTGGTGCGTGGATGGGGGGATACAGAGGACACAGACGATACACCTCCCACAGAGGACAGCTTTTCGTTGCCTCTGGGCAGCCTGGCACACATGAGCGATTACATGCTGCAGTGTCTCCGCAACGACCGCCGAGTTGCCCACATTCTAACTTGTGCTGATTACTGGGTGGCCACTCTGCTGGATCCCTGTTACAAGGACAACGTACCGTCCTTAATTCCATTACTGGAGCGTGATCGTAAGATGCGCGAGTACAAGCGCATGCTGGTAGACGCGCTGCTGATGGCATTCACACCTGACAGCGGGGGCACAGTGGAAGCACAAGGCGAAGGCAGAGGACAAGGAAGAGGTCACTAAAGCAGCTGGGGCACCGCCAGCACCTCAGAAGGCAGGGTTAGCATGGCCGAAATGTGGAAAAGTTTTGTCAGCACGCCACAACAACCAGCACCACCAGCTGATATGGAACGTCTTAGCAGGAGGCAGCATTTCACCAACATGGTGGAGCAGTATGTGTGCACACACCTACACGTACTGAATGAAGGGTCTGGCCCCTTCAACTTCTGGGTCTCCAAATTGGGCACATGGCCTGAGCTTGCTCTTTACGCCTTGGAGATGCTGGCCTGCCCTGCAGCCAGTGTATTATCTGAACGTGTGTTTAGCACGGCAGGGGGTGTCATCACAGACAAGCGCAGCCGCCTGTCCACAGCCAATGTGGACAAGCTCACTTTCATTAAAATGAACCAGGCATGGATCCCTCAGGACTTGTCCGTACCTTGTGCAGAATAGACATGTATACCGGCACTAAGCAGCCATTGTTATACTGCAGCGCAATTGCTCATGTTTGTATTTTGGATACTTCACACTATTTTGGAGTGTACCTGAATTTTCCAAAATTAAATTAAAACCAAAAACATGTGTTGGCTATCTCGTCCTCCTCCACCGCCACTTCCACCTACTCCGCTACTTCCACCGCCTCCTCAAACTCCTACTCCGTATGGAACTCCACCTCATAAATCCATTTATTTATTTTTTTACGTGTTTTATTTTATATCATTTCACTACTTTGTCATTTACATTTTCGGGTGAAATTCACCAATTTTGGTGTGTATAGAACCACTGCTATAGCTAGTAGACCGGTAAAAAAAAAATTAAAAAAATTGTCAGTTACATTTTATGGTGAAATTAACAAATTTTTGGGTGTATATTACCACTGCTATACCTAGTAGGCCGGTTAAAAAATAAATAAATTGTCATTTACTTTTTCGGGTGAAATTAACCAATTTTTGGGTGTATAGTACCACTGCTATACCTAGTGGAACGGTAAAAAAAAAAAAAAATTGTCAGTTATATATTCTGGTGAAATTCACCAATTTTTGGGTGTGATGTACCACTCCTATACCTAGTAGACCAGAAAAAAAAAATTGTCAGCTACATTTTTTGGTGAAATTCACCAATTTTTGGGTGTAATGTACCCCTCCTCTACCTAGTTGACAGCTTAATAAATTTCAATAATTTTTCTGTTACATTCTTGGGTTGACATACAATTTTAGACGTGAATAAACACCTGCTATGCATAGGTGACAGGGAATAAAATTTAATAAATTATTCAGTAATTAATGCGCACAACATCCTTACATTCAATGCTTAAACTTTGAAAAGTTGTCACACTTTTATGCTTTAATAATTTCTCCCATATTTCAACTCTAATTTTAAATTTGAAAAAATGAATCTTTCCTTGGATGTTGTCTCTCTTTCTCACACTCCCTCTCTGGCCTGGAACCCTGATTCCCCGTCATCCGTGATCACCATGGTAGGCGCATAAAAGAATATCGAAAGTTGATAGAGCAGATATCAAATTGGATAGTGAACATCACGGGGACGTGCGACATGGTGGGGCAGTAAGTGTGCACACGCCTACACGAACTGACTGACAGGGGTCAGCCCCTGCAACTTCTGCGTCTCCAAATTGGGCACATGGCCTGAGCTTGCCCTTTACCCCTTGGAGGTGCTGGCCTGCCCTGCAGCCAGTGTATTGTCTGAACGTGTGTTTAGCATGACTGGAGGGGGTTATCACAGGTTATATTTTCCAATGTTTTGGGGTGTACCCTAATTTTAAAAATAAAATTTAAAACCAAATAGCAGTGTAGGCTACCTCCTGCTCCACCGCCGCTTCCACCTACACTGCCACATTCACCGCCTCCTGAAGCTCCTACTCCATATGGACCTGGTCCTCCTAGATCAAGATTATTCTTTTTTATTTTTATGTATTTTATGTTATTTAAAGTCATTTCCCTATCCACATTTGTTTGCAGAGCACTTGCCATGCTCTTAACCACATTTTGACACCATTTGCAGCCCTCTAGCCCTTTCCATGTCATTTTTACTGCCATTTTAGTGTTCAAAAGTTCAGGTCCCCATTGACTTCAATGGGGTTTGGGTGTCGACCAAGTTCTCATATGCATTTGAAATATGTTTGTAATCCCTATATAAGCAAATAAATCTTTGAACATCCCTTATTCGTATCAGGACTCATCCCTTTGCGTCTAGTTCCATTTTCTCCTTTATATGTGTTAACCATGGTTGCCATACGTTTAGGAAAGCCTTCCTAGTTTTGTTCTCCCAACCAATTAACTCTTCCATGCGACACAGGTGTGTCATCTTTTCATACCACATTGATAGAGTCAGGGGTTCGTCTCTTTACACTGTAGCGGAATGAGTAGTTTTGCTGCAGTGATCATATGGGTGGCCAAATTTGATTTACTTGGTCTAAAGTCTGCTTCTGGTAACCAAAGCAGTACTAATGGGGCAGAGAACTTTACCCTACTAGGGCATATTTTATTAATTATACATTCAATCCCTGACCAGAACTCTCTCATTTTGGGGCAAAACCACCAAATGTGTGAGATGTTACCAATACCTGATGAGCATCGCCAACATTTGTCTGAGGGAGACAAGTTTATTCGGTGGAGGAATTCTGGGGTTCTATACCACCTAGATGTCATTTTAAAGTAATTTTCCTGAATTCTAATACAATTAGAGAACCCATGAGAGTTGGCCAAGATGGAGGATCTACTACTATCATCTACAGGGTGGGCCATTTATATGGATACACCTTAATAAAATGGGAATGGTTGGTGATATTAACTTCCTGCTTGTGGCACATTAGTATATGTGAGGGGGGAAACTTTTCAAGATGGGTGGTGAACATGGCGGCCATTTTGAATCCAACTTTTGTTTTTTCAATAGGAAGAGGGTCATGTGACACATCAAACCTATTGGGAATTTCACAAGAAAAACAATGGTGTGCTTGGTTTTAACGTAACTTTATTCTTTCATGAGTTATTTACAAGTTTCTGACCACTTATAAAATGTGTTCAATGTGCTGCCCATTGTGTTGGATTGTCAATGCAACCCTCTTCTCCCACTCTTCACACACTGATAGCAACACCGCATGAGAAATGCTAGCACAGGATTCCAGTATCCGTAGTTTCAGGTGCTGCACATCTCTTATCTTCACAGCATAGACAATTGCCTTCAGATTACCCCAAAGATAAAAGTCTAAGGGGGTCAGATCGGGAGACCTTGGGGGCCATTCAACTGGCCCACGACAACCAATCCACTTTCCAGGAAACTGTTCATCTAGGAATGCTCGGACCTGACACCCATAATGTGGTGGTGCACCATCTTGCTGGAAAAACTCAGGGAACGTGCCAGCTTCAGTGCATAAAGAGGGAAACACATCATCATGTAGCAATTTCGCATATCCAGTGGCCTTGAGGTTTCCATTGATGAAGAATGGCCCCACTATCTTTGTACCCCATATACCACACCATACCATCAATTTTTTTGTTCCAACAGTCTTGGAGGGATCTATCCAATGTGGGTTAGTGTCAAACCAATAGCGGTGGTTTTGTTTGTTAACTTCACCATTCACATAAAAGTTTCCCTCATCACTGAACAAAATCTTCTGCGTAAGCTGAGGGTCCTGTTCCAATTTTTGTTTTGCCCATTCTGCAAATTCAGTGCGCCGATCTGGGTCATCCTCGTTGAGATGCTGCAGTAGATGGAGTTTGTAAGGGTGCCATTTGTGAGTAGCTAATATCCGCCAAAGGGATGTTCGACTAATGCCACTCTCCAGTGACATGCGGCAAGTGCTACGCTGTGGGCTCTTGCTGAATGAAGCTAGGACAGCCACTGATGTTTCTTCATTAGAGACAGATTTCATGCGTCCACATTTTGGCAAATCCAACACTGAACCAGTTTCACGAAACTTAGCAAGCAGTTTGCTAACTGTAGCATGGGAGATGGGTGGTCTTGTAGGGTGTCTTGCATTGAAATCTGCTGCAATGACCCGGTTACTGCGTTCACCAGACATCAACACAATTTCTATCCGCTCCTCACGTGTTAACCTCGGCGACATGTCAATGGCTGTAAACAAAGAGAAACTTGTAAATAACTCATGAAAGAATAAAGTTACGTTAAAACTAAGCACACCATTGTTTTTCTTGTGAAATTCCCAATAAGTTTGATGTGTCACATGACCCTCTTCCTATTGAAAAAACAAAAGTTGGATTCAAAATGGGCGACTTCAAAATGGCCGCCATGGTCACCACCCATCTTGAAAAGTTTCCCCCCTCACATATACTAATGTGCCACAAACAGGAAGTTAATATCACCAACCAATCCCATTTTATTAAGGTGTATCCATATAAATGGCCCACCCTGTAGTTGTATGTTCAACTACCGTTCCCAGTTATGTAGATAGTTGGGGCTTTGGGAGTTTCCAGGCCTTAACAACTGTCTATATATCATGGATAGGCATTTAGCTGGCAGGACGGGCAATAATATGTAGTTCTCCAGCCATGTAGGGTCAGGCAGAGGGAGATGGTTGGATCTCTTGAAACTAGTGCAGAATTTCTCAAAGTCCCAAATTTGTAGGATATCTCCCGTCATGTTAGCATTGCCGGTGATGTCTTTGTAGAAATCCCTACTAGCTTTGGAGCGATACATATCACCCATTCTAAGATGAGCTACAGATGACCAGATTTTTATGGCTTCCAGAGGGCGTTTTGCAAGTATCTGTGGTAGTACACTGCTCAAAAAAATAAAGGGAACACAAAAATAACACATCCTAGATCTGAGTTAATTAAATATGCTTCTGAAATACTTTGTTCTTTACATAGTTGAATGTGCTGACAACAAAATCACACAAGAATAAAAAAATGGAAATCAAATTTTTCAACCCATGGAGGTCTGGATTTGGAGTCACACACAAAATTAAAGTGGAAAAGCACACTACAGGCTGATCCAACTTTGATGTAATGTCCTTAAAACAAGTCAAAATGAGGCTCAGTAGTGTGTGTGGCCTCCACGTGCCTGTATGACCTCCCTACAATGCCTGTGCATGCTCCTGATGAGGTGGCGGACGGTCTCCTGAGGGATCTCCTCCCAGACCTGGACTAAAGCATCTGCCAACTCCTGGACAGTCTGTGGTGCAACGTGACGTTGGTGGATAGAGCGAGACATGATGTCCCAGATGTGCTCAATTGGATTCAGGTCTGGGGAAGGGGCGGGCCAGTCCATAGCATCAATGCCTTCATCTTGCAGGAACTGCTGACACACTCCAGCCACATGAGGTCTAGCATTGTCTTGCATTAGGAGGAACCCAGGGCCAACCGCACCAGCATATGGTCTCACAAGGGGTCTGAGGATCTCATCTCGGTACCTAATGGCAGTCAGGCTACCTCTGGCGAGCACATGGAGGGCTGTGCGGCCCTCCAAAGAAATGCCACCCCACACCATTACTGACCCAATGCCAAACCGGTCATGCTGGAGGATGTTGCAGGCAGCAGAACGTTCTCCACGGCGTCTCCAGACTCTGTCACGTCTGTCACATGTGCTCAGTGTGAACCTGCTTTCATCTGTGAAGAACACAGGGTGCCAGTGGCCAATTTGCCAATCTTGGTGTTCTCTGGCAAATGCTAAACGTCCTGCACGGTGTTGGGCTGTAAGCCCAACCCCCACCTGTGGACGTCGGGCCCTTATATCACCCTCATGGAGTCTGTTTCTGACTGTTTGAGCAGACACATTTGTGGCCTGATGGAGGTCATTTTGCAGGGCTCTGGCAGTGCTCCTCCTGTTCCTCCTTGCACAAAGCCGGAGGTAGCGGTCCTGCTGCTGGATTGTTGCCCTCCTACGGCCTCCTCCACATCTCCTGATGTACTGGCCTGTCTCCTGGTAGCGCCTCCATGACAGACACAGCAAACCTTCTTGCCACAACTCGCATTGATGTGCCATCCTGGATAAGCTGCACTACCTGAGCAACTTGTGTGGGTTTTAGACTCCGTCTCATGCTACCACTAGAGTGAAAGCACCGCCAGCATTCAAAAGTGACCAAAACATCAGCCAGGAAGCATAGGAACTGAGAAGTGGTCTGTGGTGACCACCTGCAGAACCACTCCTTTATTGGGGGTGTCTTGCTAATTGCCTATAATTTCCACCTGTTGTCTATCTCATTTGCACAACAGCATGTGAAATTGATTGTCACTCAGTGTTGCTTCCTAAGTGGACAGTTTGATTTCACAGAAGTGTGATTGACTTGGAGTTACATTGTGTTGTTTAAGTGTTCCCTTTATTTTTTTGAGCAGTGTATATGAAGGGGGGCTAGGGGGGACAATTTATTCTTCCCCATATTCAGCTCATTTGAATTTTGGCATCTATAGATTGTGCTTCTGATTAGATCATATGGTAAATTCTGTTTACTCAGTAAGGGCACTTTATACCATATCAGGAATTCTCTTTGTCTCCCCAACAGGGATTTTTCCATATCAACATGTATAGGGACCGGCTCAGGTTGTGTTAATGCTAACCATCTTTCTAAGTGTATGGCCTGTAGAGAGATGCCACCTTGTTTCTTTTTCCTAGCGAGAAGCGAGTAGGGTATTTTAGGGTAGCTTTTTTACCATCCCAGAGAAATTTACTAAAAACCGACTTCAATTTGGTTTGAAATGCGCCAGTTATGGAGATCGGGAGGGATCGAAATAAATATAATAAATATAACAATTGTGGGAGGATGAATGTGACTAGTGCGTTTTTCCTTCCTAGCCAGGATAGCATTTTCTTTGAGAATCCTGCTAAGGTAGTCTGTATCTTAGCCAATAAGGGGGCGTAGTTGAGTTGAAGAAGTAGGTTCAAATTGGCAGGTATCATGATCACTAGATACTTTATTGCTTTAGCAGGCCATTTAAAGGGGGTCATGTCTTTTATTCTTCTCAACTGGGGAGGAGAAACAGAAATCCCTTTGGCTTTTCCAAATGCCTAAAAAATATCCATTACATATGGCATGGCTATTTCCGGGTTTGAGATAAACATTAACAAATCGTCGGCAAATGCTGGCATTTTGTGTTCAAATTTGTTTATTCTCAAGCCTCTAATATTAGGGGTCTGCCTAAATTTAAGTAGCAACGTTTCCATGGCTAATATGAAGAGTGAAGGAGATAGCGGGCATCCCTGTCTGGTACCCTTTCCAATGCTAAAGGAGTCTGACAGTGTATTTTTCACCAGTATACAGGCCGAGGGGGAGGAGTACATCGTGAATATGGCCTGTACAAATCTATCCGGGAACCCAAAAGCTTCCAGAGTTTTCCGCATAAATTTCCAGCCCACTCTGTCGAACGCTTTTTCTGCGTCTGTTCCTAGCAGAACTAGGGGCATCTTTTTAGAGTGAGCATAAGAAACCGCATGCAAGACTCTGCTAACATTATGTCTACCCTCCCTGCCCAATACAAATCCCACCTGCTCCTCACCTATAAGGCTAGGAAGCAGTGAGGCAATCCTGTGGCTTAGCAGCTTGGCCCACCACTTCGAATCTGTATTTAGGAGAGATATGGGTCTGTAGCTACCGCACAGCTCTTGGTCTTTCCCTTCCTTGTGGATGATGGTAATATGCGCTTCTTGGGCTTGGGCAGGGATGGTGGAGCCCTGTAGCAGGTCATTACAGAGTCTCACAAAGTATGGGGTCAGGATATGTTTAAATTTCTTATAGTAATAAATAGGGTAACCATCTGGGCCTGGGCTTTTGCCCGTTGGTATAGAGCCAAGGATCTTATCTACCTCCTCACTTGTAAAGGGCTGCAGCAGCTTGGACCTATTGTCTACTGATAAGGTGGGCATTGTGATGGATTTAAGGAAGGAATCTATGCATTCACCTAAGTAGTGTTGGTTAGAATCTGCTTTCAGTTTCTCTTTTTCTAGGTTATATAGTGATGAGTAAAAGCTACAGAATTCTCTCGCTATATCAGGTGTTGTGGTGAGTTTCTTACCTTCCTTAGTTTTAATAGCTTGGATAAAAGTTTTGCTCTTTTGAGCTCTTAAGAGATTAGTCATCACCCTAGATCCCTTGTCCCCATGACAGAAATACTTGAATCGTAGTGATTGCAGTATTTTGGCCGTTTTAATATTTAACAGGTCTTTGACCTGGTGGCGCAGCACCTTAAGTGTACATTGTACTTCTTCAGTCTGTTTTATTTTATGTAAGGTTTCTAGGGTAGAGATCTGTATCAGTAGGGAATTTAACTTCTGGGTTCTTTGCTTCTTTACTCTGGAGCCTAGGCTAATCAGATCTCCTCTAATAACTGCCTTGTGGGCATCCCAAATCATAGGCATGGGGATTTGAGGTCTATCATTTTTTATTAAAGTAGTCTTGGATCTTCTGTTCTATCTGGGTCCTGTTAAGCTCGTCCTCTAAAAGCGTGGTGTTGAGACGCCACGTCCAGACTTTTGGGGGCAAATCTTTCAGTTTCCTCTGAACTTTGACCGGAGCATGGTCAGAGACAGCGGAATTTCCAATTTCTGCACTTCTAACAGAAGTGAGCGAGTTATTAGACATATAGATGTAGTCTAGTCTCTGGTAGGTACCATGGACCTGCGAGAAGAATGTGTAATCCCTCCCTTCTGGATTGAGGACCCTCCAGACATCCGATATCCGCAAGTTCGAGAGAGACAATTACAGTCTACGTACTTGTTTCTTAGAGAGGAGCGGGGTTTTTGAGGTGGAATCTATGCTGTGATCTATGGCTAGGTTGAAATCACCACCTAATATCAATAAGCCTTCCACGAATTCCTGGAGGGTGCCCAACATCTGTATAAACCACGGGATCTGTTTAACATTCGGGGCATATACATTTGCTTTGGTGATAGTTTTGTTAAGGACTTTCCCCTTAACAAACAAGTACCGTCCAAGAGGGTCCTCCATTTTAGCCGTCAAGGTAAATGGTATGTTTTTGCTAATGCCAATAGAAACTCCTCTAGCAGCCGAGGAGTAGGTAGAATGGTACCAGACAGGGAAGCACTTACTACCCACATTAGGGACACGTTGATGTCTAAAGTGAGTCTCTTGTAAAAAGAGTATGTCAGCGTTTTCCCTTTTAAGGGTTCGGTACACTTGACTTCTATTCTGAGGGATATTCATCCCGTTAACGTTAAGTGTGCAAACAGTTATTTCAGCCATATTATTAATCAGTTAACATCTAGCACACCCGCCTCAGGGACATTAGCTTGCAGGTTGACATTGGGTGGGAGACAGGGGTAAATGTTGATATAAACATAAAAGGAAGAAGAGCACTGAGGCTCTAACGGCGCAAGTCTGCGCAATAGTGCAATAACAATCAAATAGTATAGGGCTGGGGGGAAGGAACATCAGTGGTAGAACCCGATATGACCAGGGACTCCACACACACCCGACCAGTATAAGGGCCTTACAAGGCCTACTCACATCAGAAAACATAAGTATGGAATATTGCAGGTCCGGAGGGAGAGAGCCGCCTCCAAGTGAGGGAGAAAGGAGGCCTTTAGGAGGTTTTTGCCAGCTCAGGCAGTCTCTCCCTCCCGTCCGGCAACCCCAGTCCTCAGCCGGGTCTACATTCCACAACTGGTTTTACATAGTGTCTGTCCAGGTGAGGCAACTTCGCTTATAATAACTATAACATGAACCCAACAGTATGCGACTATGTATATTATGAGACTAAAATGCTACAACTGGTAGCATTGTCACCTTATAGAGCTAAATTTCAGTCCATAGAGGTCTGTTTCTTCCTTGTCGATTTGGCCTTAGATGAAAGTGCCCAGGGCGCAAGTGAAGGCAGATGAGGGAGGTCTTCTGCGGTAGTTGCTGGTAACCACGATGGTATGTCCATGAGTGTTATCTCAAGAGCCTCCCAGATTTTCGGCAGATCGTCCGGGTGACACACTGTGTATTGTCGGCCCTTAATTGAGGTACTCAGTCCGAAGGGAAAGAGCCATCTCATAGGCAATTTTTTAGCTCTCAGTTCCGCTGTCAAAGGACGCAAGGCCCTCCATTTAGCAAGTGTGCTAGCCGCTAAATCCTGGAAAATCTGGATTTTGTGAGTATCCAGGAGAATGTCCTCTTTTTCTCTTGCCTTTTTGAGGATCTCCGCTGTGTCCAGGTAGTTTAGGAGTGCGCAGACTGTGTCTCTTGGCGGGTCTCCATCCGCGGGCTTGGGCCTAAGAGCCCTATGGGCCCGCTCAATTGTAATGGCGTCTGCATGTGTCTGACCCACCAGAGTTGAAAAGATTCGGCGCACACACTCTGAAAGTTCCTCAGCAGGGATAGACTTTGGGATCCCCTTGATTCTTACGTTCTTTCGCCGTCCCCTATTCTCCTGGTCTTCCAGGCTAAGGTAGGCATTGTTCAGTTGTGATCGTAGTGACTTCATTTGAGCTTGCAGCCCTCTGCTATGCTCTGTAATAGCTATCTGGGAGTTTTCAAGCGATTCAACTCGGGACCCCATTTGATGTACCTTCATCTTTATGTCCGCCAGCTCCTTCATCACCGGAGACAGGGCCTGCGACAGAGAGTGTTTCAGGAACGATCTTGTAATCGGCAGTGGGTTAGCAGCTCCTTGTGTGGACCTAGTCGAACGGTATGGGGCTATTGAGGAACATCAGGGGGGAACTCTGGGGAAGGGTGTAACAAAATCCAGAAAATCCCCACCCCAGACCCAGTGGCCTGAGCTGAGAAAGACCGTACGGGATGTGCCCTTTGGGGATCGGAACCCGTTAATCTGCTGGCGGTGTCATGAGCCCGGCCATGTATGGGCTGACTGTCCCCACCTGGTCGAGCCTATGGACCTAAACTTTGGGTATCGACACTCATGGTATGCCAGAAGTGTCGGTGCGTCAGACACTCCAGAAACTCTCAATAACGAACCTTTGTGTCAGTTGGAGGTGGGAGTTACTCCCGTGGTGGCTCTGCTACACTCAGGGAGTCGGGTGACCCTTGTGAGGGCTTCCCTGGTGCAACCCTCCTAGTTTACAGGACGGAAAGTCGGGGTGCTCAGCATACATGGAGATTTAAAAGAGTACCCCAATGCTCTGGTGTACCTAATCACGTGTGCCAGCAGGCAGATCCATGAGGTGGCTGTAACCACCATCATGCAATATAAAGTGATACTAGGAAGAGACTTTCCGTTCCCAGCCCTGTGGCCGGCCGTTGTACATACTGATCCCCGGGAGATAGGGAAAGCTCCAGTAACGAGACCTGGCCCAGTTGTGGTGTTAGAACACCAGAAACCCAAGGCGGAGGGGCCCACGGTAGGTGCAGTGGGTGAGGGGGAGACAATCCCACTGAATAGGATAGGTAGGGAGCATAGGAAAATAGCTCAGCCAGCCCAGAATCGGACCTATAATCGAGCATCTGGGGTCCGTAACTGTTGCCGGGGAGATCCGGTTTTGGTTTTTGGACCTCCTGTCGACAGTAAGTTCCTCGCTAGGTGGCAGGGGCCCTACAAAACATCAGAGAAAGTTGGAGACACAAATTACAAGGTACGCCAACTAGGTCGGCAAAAGTCGATGCAGGTCTACCATGTCAATTTACTAAAACCTTGGAAGGTTAGGAAGACCTGTACTGAGAACAGCCCGCGGCTGTTCTAGGGGAGGAGATTCCTGTCCCTCTGCTACAGGGGAAGCGGCTTCCACAGAAAAGATTACTGACAGCCTTTTCCGCTAAACAGACTCAGGGGGCCATCGTTTGTCGGAACACAGATGTGTTCTCTGACCTCCCTGAACGCCCTTCCGTAACCCACCGTAATATTGTCATTGAGCCCCAGGCAAAAGTCTGGTTGAAGCCGTACCTGGTGCCCATGGCTCGGCGGCAAGCCATCTCTGAAGGAGCGATACGGAGTTGGCCACGGCCTGTCACCACCTGGACAACGAGAGAAAGTCCCGGGTCACCAGATGGCTCTGGTCACTGTAGAACTTTGAGTTCACAGTGGAGCACAGAGCAGGCTGGTTGCGGGGAAACGCGAAGGCACTGTCCCGGGTGCACTGTTTATGCATGTGTTCACCCCCTCAAGGTTGAACAAAGGGGGGGTATGTGACATAGTAAAGGGAATTGTATGTGGAGGCAGGTATTTTCCTCCCAGTGTGTGCTGCTGGACTAATTAGCAGTCAGGTATGGTCAAACATCGGACTGGATTGCAGGTGCAGGTCCGGGTTTTTGTTAACACCTAGCTGCCTTTAAAAGACAGCTGGGTTCATGCAGAGGGGATCTCTGTATTGGGATCTGAGGCTTGTGCTGGGGAGGAGGGCTGAGACCCTATGTGAGGGGAAACAGGCCGACTAAAGCCCGCTGATGGACTCTTGTTGGCAGAACAGGCCGCATGGTGTGAACTGACACCAATCCTGCAAGGTGACATTTTTGCTTGAAAGTGTTTTTTTTGTTCTGTGAACTTTCTTTTTGAATCAAATCATTTTTATTGATCTTTTAAGATAAGCATTTTCTGCAATCACATTTACATTTTGCCATAGTAGGAAACAAAGTAAAATACAATAACAAAGTACGTCATCAGACGACATGTCCATTTCAACATTAGGCATTGTACAGTCATGAGTAACTGAAATGGTATACAATGTACATCATCAAAATTAAATATAGCAAAATTTTTAAATGCACAGAGCATATCAAATTAAAGCACAATCCCCCCTCCCCACCCCCCCTCCCCCCAATGAATAGGAGTAAGAAAACCTCTGTCATAATTTATAACACAATATGAGTATGAGACAACCACTCGTTCCACAATTTCTCAAACTTCTGAGGACAGCCTCTCTTAACAAACACACTTTTTTCCATGATCAACATGTCATTCACCCTCCTTACAAACTCATCAATCGTTGGCGGACTCCCCTGGATCCACCTCTGCGCCACCAGCTTCCTGGCCACATATAACAGCCTTCCCACCGCCACCTTGACCAAATCACTTCCTCCAATCTTCGACATCCCAACACACAAACCTTAGGATCCTTTTGCAATCTCAGCTCCAATTTGTGATTAATCATGGTCAGCACCTCATCCCAATATCTACCTATCACAGAACACGACCAGAGCATATGCACCAGATTCGCTCCTTCCTCCATGCACTTCGGACACTTATCATCGTTCCTAACCCCAATTTTTTGTAAAAATACCGGTGTTTTGTATACTCTGTGGATGATGAAAAGCTGTGACAATTTAGCCTGCTCGCTTAAAGACACTCTGGGAACTGCCTCTAATATATCTTCCCACTGATCTTTAGACACGGCACCCAAATCCCCCTCCCATTTCATCATCCTCGACAGAGGGAACCCATCTAGAAACTTGTCCAGCAATAGAGTATATACCTGCGATATCAATCCTCTCTTCCCCCCCTTCGGGAGAATAAGTTTCTGTACCACATCCATTTTAGCTATACTACACCCTTTCCTCACCGTGACATCATAAGCGTGCCTCAGTTGCAAATACTGATAAAACCACATCTTGGGGACATTAAATTCTTGCTGTATTCCCTGAAAGGATTTGAATACATTACCCTCCGTTAATTGACCTATCCTCATTACCTCATGAGATTCCCAATTCCTAAGTCCTGACAAAGACGTGAATTCTGGCAATAGATTATTGTTCCATATTGGAGAAAGCTCTCCAACTCCTCCCACGCCTCAGAGCAGTTTCACCTTCGCCCATACCTTCTTCATAAGTTCAATAGGTAGGACTTTCTCTCTCCCCACATGCATTCCCGCCCCCTCCAGTATACACATAAGGTCTCGACTGCCCAACCAGTGCTGCAGTATCTTGCCTGTCACATCCGGAGCCTGAAAATCAATCCAGCCCTTAAAGTGCTGACACTGAGAAGCCAAGAAGTAGATCCAGGCATTCGGGACTGCCAAACCACCTTCTGTCTTAGGGTATTGCAGCGTCTCTAGTTTTATCCTTGCTTGGCCATACTTCCAAATGAGATCTCTGAATATGGAATGTATTTTCCTGAACCTATCTAGAGGGATCCAGACAGGAGCATTATTGAGTACATAAAGCAGTTGAGGCATCATTACCATTTTTAAAAGGTTCACTCTACCCATTACAGATAGAGCCTACACCAAGTCCTTACCTTAAGTCTGAAAGTAACAAGCAGGGGGGTCAGATTTAGTTCTTCAAAGTCCAGCAATCTAGGCGTTATGTACAGCCCTAAATATTTGAACTTGTCCACCCAGGGAATTCTACTATCAACTCGCTCAGCTAACAAGGCCTGCCCATCCACAGGCATCAAAGCAGACTTTTGCCAAATAATCTTAATTCCAGAGAAGTTCCCGAATCTATCTATCAGTGACATGGCAGCATCCAGAGATGTCCCAGTATCGCCCAAGAAAAGCAAGGTGTCATCAGCATACATAGCCACCTTGTTCTGAACCTCACCATATCTGAACCCCACAATATGAGGTGACAGGCGTATTAGAGCTGCTAGTGGCTCGATGGCCAGTGCAAATGATAAAGGCGACAGTGGGCATCCCTGCCTGGTGCCTCTAGCCAGAGTAAAATTGTCTGACAGCCCCCCATTGGCTCTAATGCGGGCTCTAGGACTTGAATACAACACCTGTACCCACTGTATAAACCGGGCTCCAAAACCCATAGCTCTCAAGACTCCCCACAGTTAATTCCACTCTACACTATCGAATGCGTTAGCGGCATCGAGAGAAAGCAATGCCCTGTCTCCACAATTGTCTGCCGGGATATTCAAACTAGCATATAGCCTGCGGATGTTTATAGCAGTTGACTTCCCAGGCATAAAGCCTGTCTGATCTGAGTGTACAATAGTCAGAATCACCCTGGACAACCTGTTTGCCAGCACCTTAGCTAGGAGCTTTACATCAGCTGTTAGAAGCGAAATCGGCCTATATGAGTCTGGAAATTTGGGATCCTTCCCAGGCTTGGGAATTATTACAATTATAGCCTCCTGCATTGAGTGTGGTAGCGAACCCGTCTCCAGTGAGTGTTCCAGCACCTTAAGCAATTCAGGAAGAAGCACCCCCTGCAATTTCTTGTATACCTCCACAGGTAGTCCGTCTGCCCCGGGGCCTTACCATTCGCCATACCTCCAAGTGCTGCTTCCAGTTCCTCAAGTGAAATTGGCTCTTCCAGTCTCTCCATATCCTCATCTGACAACACCGACAGCTGCGCCCCCTCTAAAAAGACGGTCAGAGCATCCCCAGAACTAGGGACAGTGGATTCATATAGGGACACATAAAAACCCTTCAATATATCCAATATTCCTTTTGTATCTTGCCTACTGTTCCCAGTTCCATTCCTCAGTTCCTGTATACAAGAGGATCCCCGTTGAGCCTGAGAGACGACAGACAACAGATGACCTACCTTCTCACCCTCCTCAAAAGATCTTTGGCGGTAAAAACTACGCTTCCGTTCCGCGGCCTGAATTAAGTGGCACCTCAACTGTTCCTGAGCAACCGCCAGCGCTTCACTATTAACCAGGGAAGGCAACCTGCCAAACACCCGTTCGGCTTCTGCCACTTGTAAATGTGCCTTAACATCCACTTCTCTAGACTTATATTTGTGCTTACTAATTTCTTTTATCAATACTCCCCTCAAGAACGCTTTCTTAGCATCCCAGACACCGTGAATTGAAGCCGTCCCTACATTAACAGTAAAGTATTCTCTAACCGCCAAAGAAATCTCAGATAAATCACCCAGTACGTTAAGCCAATGTGGGTTGCATTTCCACAACCTCGGTCCCTGTCTGAGCGCCCCCAAGCACAAGTCAATCTGCACCAAGGAATGGTCAGACAACGACCGAGGGTGATAGACAATATCCCGGATCAGAGGCAACATAGAGTCATTAACAAGCGCCAGATCTATGCGTGATAGTGAATGATGCGTAGCAGATCTGCACGAATATTCGCGCCTATTAGGGTTGCGTACTCTACACACATCCACCAAACCAGTTTCAGTCATAATATTCTTCAAAGCTGCACTTCCTGGCGATCCGCCTGATCCCTCCACCCGACATCTATTCAAAGAGTCATCCGGCGTGCAGTTAAAATCCCCCACTAGTAGCCACGGTAACCCAGGGAAGTCAGCCACGAAGGACATAATTGCACGCACCAAAGGAGAAGCAAATGGCGGTGGCACATAGACTGACACTAACACCACCTGGATCCCATCAATCTTACATACAATACAGACATACCTGCCCTCAGCATCCACACACTGCTGCACATGTTCATATCTAATACTCTTATGCACTAACACACATACTCCCCTGGAATGTGAGGAATGCGTCACATGTACCACCTGTCCCACCCAGTTTTTGCTCAGCCATTGTACAGTATCACTAGTCAAATGCGTTTCCTGCAGGCAACAGATGGCAGGCTGAAAGCGCCCTAAGGAGTGGAAAATACTCTGTCTTTTTTGTGCATCAGCCATACCCCTCACATTCCAGCTCAAAACTTTAATCACCTGTGTCATGGTAAAACATATTGACATACCTGCATCTCACACCCCACTCAAACCTCATCCATTCAGAGTTCTCACCCCTTACCCTACTCCTACCTAACTCCCTACCCTCCCCCCCATCCCTCCCCCCCATTATCAGAATACTACAAATGGGAACAGCTGTCCCCACCTCTTCAACTCTAAACCCAAAAGCCGGGCACTCTATGAGCAACTTGCCTACTAATGAACAATAATCATCATTAATTCTATCAATACACTCTCTCAAGCAGAGAATCCTCTCCACAATTGGGAAACACATCATTGTCCCCTAACCGCCTACTCCCACCTCAGAATCTAACATGTGGTAGCATTGTAAAGTACACTTCTTAACTGGTGTAACATTAAAGTGACATTAAAATGCAAACATATATGGAGATTAAACCAGACTACATATCTGCCTCCTTCAAGTGTCCGGGGCCCCATTTCTCAATTGCCATTCGTGGATGTCCAGCCACTGTGCCGCCTCCTCTGGATCTTCAAAGAATCTAGTTGATCCCAATGCCACCACACATAATTTAGCAGGGAACAACATGGCATATGGAACCTGCAACCCTCTAAGCCTTTTCTTGACATCCATAAAACGACTCCTCCGCCGCTGCACTTCATTCGAGTAATCCGGGAAAATGGACACTTTGACCCCGTTCAGGACCATCTCTTCATTATCTCTGGACTGATGTAAAATAGTGTCCTTAAAATGTAATATCTTCGCAAGAATAGGGCGAGGAGGTCTGCCTGGTGGAAGCGGCCGCATGGGCACTCTGTGCGCCCGCTCCACCGCGTACAGGGAAGATAGGCCTTTCTCATGGAAATACTGGTACAACCATCTCTCCACAAATTCAGTGGCATTGGCCCCCTCTGTCTTCTCCGGCATTCCTACAATTCGCAGATTGTTCCTTCTCGATCTGTTCTCTAAATCGTCCGTCTTGGCATATAAGGCAGCAATATCCCTCAAAGACGTCTTGGACGCCATCTGCAAAGGCTGGACTGCATCCTCCAATTATGACACCCTCTTCTCCAATTCAGAGGTACGTTCAGATATCTTGTGTAGATCGTGTCTTATTATGGAGACATCAGACCGCAAACTGCCGACTTGTACTGTAAGCACTTTAAGGGTGCTATTACAACTTGCCACAGCCACCATTATGTCCTTCAGAGTGGGCTCCCCTGTAGACACGGCCCGAAGGCCTCCTATATCATTTGCAGGGATTACAGGAGCTGGCAAAGGCTGATCAGCCAAATCCAAGCCATCGCCATCTATGGAACCATCCTCTTGATCAGATGAGGTAAGTATTTCAGTCCCTTTATCAGTGGCCCAGTAGCCCACTCCGCTATCTGTACGAGCATATTTGCTGAGCTTAGCAGCCGCGCTCTGGCTCACTACCTCCTGCAGCGCCATCGCCTCACCGCCATCGGCGCCATGTTGGCACGCCTCCAGCCTGTCTTGTTTAGTGACTTTGCTCGACTTACTTGGCATATTCAGGCTTCTAACTTCGACACAGCAGCTACCGGACACTTCCCTCTCACCAGATAAGGTTTCTTCAAGAAAACGAAGTGTGCTACCGACAGTATAGGACAGGATACTAGCAGGAGCAGTGAACGGTGCGTCTCACTCCAAGCGCTCACAGGCCATGCCCCGTTCTGTGAACTTTCTAACGTGTGATTAAACACTGAACCTTTGGTTTACAAACTGGTTGGTGCCTCTATACTGCGTCCGCTTATCCTGTTTACCAGAGCGAATCCTTAAAGTACATAGAAATAAAATAGGTACATATGAGATTGTAGATATTATAGACATGAGAATGATTGATTGATTGATAGACATAGAGGGATGGATGGATAGATATAAGAGATAAATAGATACAGTATGAGAATGATAGATAGATATGAGATATATAGATAGATAGACAGACATATAGACAGACTGACATAGAAGGATGCATAGTTACAGTATGAGGATATGTAACACCCCAGAGTGATGTTACCACTTCTGCACCTTGCTTTTATCTTTTATGGTCTAACCTTTATTTCACCTATATATTTATTTCCAGGTCCTTCAACATTGTGCATTTATAATAATGTTATGTAACTGTTCATTTCATGTGCCTGGTTCACCAGCAGGTGGCAGCATTTCTGGCAAAGCTATCTTAGATAGAATGAAACTTACCGGAGAGAAGTGGGCTAGTCCTACTTCCTGTAAGAAGGGTGGGGACCAATTAGAGTTAGAGTTTAGTTTACCCCCTGCAAGAGGAAGGGTGTGAAGGTGCATGTCTTTGCTGGACCTGCCCACGCCAGCCAGAGCACCTTAAGCTCTGCTGGCCATGGAGGCAGAAGCCTAAAGCCTCAGGAGCCAGGAGTAAAGTTTCTTGGCTGACGATAAGAATGACTAAAAAGTGAAGTGCAGCATAAAGAAGAAGCCAAGTTATCCAGTCAGCTTGTCAGTACAGCAGAGTGAGAGAAGGATAGAGCAGAGTTGAGTTTGCCTGCCAGTTTAATGCTAAATCCTGCTGGAACCAAGACAAATCCTGTGAACTGTTTGAAGAAACGTTTATTCAAAGTAAAGCTGCCATTAAACTTCATCTGAAGGTCTGGACTCAAGTTCTTTCCAATCCCTTAATTGTTCCCCTTTTTCATTGCTTCGGAGCCAAAGCCTGGGGTCCAGCAGTATCCATGTAGTAGCACCGTGACACACAAAGAGACATTTAGGCCGCACTAAAGCATTCGGCATTTCCTACATCTGGGACGCGTTATAGGAGGGCCCTGGTGGGAGGTGCCCGTTGCATATAGATAGATAGACACACTGACATACAGGTTCTTCTCAAAAAATTAGCATATTGTGATAAAGTTCATTATTTTCTGTAATGTACTGATAAACATTAGACTTTCATATATTTTAGATTCATTACACACAACTGAAGTAGTTCAAGCCTTTTCTTGTTTTAATATTGATGATTTTGGCATACAGCTCATGAAAACCCCAAATTCCTATCTCAAAAAATTTGCATATCATGAAAAGGTTCTCTAAACGAGCTATTAACTAGTGTTGAGCGCGCATATTCGAATTGCGAATTTTTTTCTCGAATATCGCAATTTCGAGATTTCGCGAATATTTAGAATATCGTTCTATATATTCGCGAAATCGAATATTCTTTTTTTTTCTTTTTTTTTTTATTATTATATTTTTTTCTTTCCCACTTCCCTAAAGTTGTTCTTACCTGTCCTTTGGATTCCTGGCTTCCTGGCCGCTCCAGTTAGTGGCGTTTTCAACTTACTGCTATATTCCATATTAGCTAAATTACAATCTAATCTATATGTGTATTTTACGAAATTTCGCAATAGTCGGAATTGCGATGTGAGTAATATAACACGAAATAGTCGCATGAAGATTTCAACTTAGCACTGCTATATTCCATATTCTAGCCTAATATGGAATATAGCTGTGCTAAGTTAGCACTGTTATATTCCATATTAGGCTAGAATATGGAGTATAGCAGTGCTAAGTTGAAATCTTCATGCGACTATTTCGTGTTATATTACTCGCATCGCAATTTCGACTTTTGCAAATGTTCTTAATATTGCTCTAACTTCGTCTTTTAGAAATTTCGTAATATTGCTCTAACTTCGTCTCTTAGAATATTACGAATATTCTAAAAGACGAAGTTAGAGCAATATTACGAAATTTCGTAAAATACACATATAGATTGTAATTTAGCTAATATAGTGCTATAGTCCCTTTTTTTTCCTGTAATTTTTTTTTGCCTCTTCTGAACTTAAGTTTTGTAAAATATGTACACTATTAAAAAATATTACTATAGCAGTATATTAGCTTAAATACAATCTATGTGTATTTTACGAAATTTCGTAATATTGCTCTAACTTCGTCTTTTAGAATATTACGAATATTCTAAAAGACGAAGTTAGAGCAATATTAAGAACATTTGCAAAAGTCGAAATTGCGATGCGAGTAATATAACACGAAATAGTCGCATGAAGATTTCAACTTAGCACAGCTATATTCCATATTCTAGCCTAATATGGAATATAGCAGTGCTAACTTAGCACAGCTATATTCCATATTAGGCTAGAATATGGAATATAGCTGTGCTAAGTTGAAATCTTCATGCGACTATTTCGTGTTATATTACTCGCATCGCAATTTCGACTTTTGCAAATGTTCTTAATATTGCTCTAACTTCGTCTTTTAGAATATTCGTAATATTCTAAAAGACGAAGTTAAAGCAATATTACGAAATTTCGTAAAATACACATATTAGCCTAGCCATAGTCAATTAGCATAGGAACGTTGCCTTATACTATCAAGATAAATATTCGCAATATGCGAAAAAAATAAATCGCATATTATTCACAATAATTGGAATAATTTTGAATATTCGATTTCGACGAATATAACACGAATATTCACGCTCATCACTACTATTAACCTAATCATCTGAATCAACTAATTAACTCTAAACACCTGCAAAAGATTCCTGAGGCTTTTAAAAACTCCCAGCCTGGTTCATTACTCAAAACCGCAATCATGGGTAAGACTGCCGACCTGACTGCTGTCTAGAAGGCCATTATTGACACCCTCAAGCAAGAGGGTAAGACACAGAAAGAAATTTCTGAACGAATAGGCTGTTCCCAGAGTGCTGTATCAAGGCACCTCAGTGGGAAGTCTGTGGGAAGGAAAAAGTGTGGCAGAAAACGCTGCACAACGAGAAGAGGTGACCGGACCCTGAGGAAGATTGTGGAGAAGGACCGATTCTAGACCTTGGGGGACCTGCGGAAGCAGTGGACTGAGTTTGGAGTAGAAACATCCAGAGCCACCGTGTACAGGCGTGTGCAGAAAATGGGCTACAGGTGCCGCATTCCCCAGGTCAAGCCACTTTTGAACCAGAAACAGCGGCAGAAGCGCCTGACCTGGGCTACAGAGAAGCAGCACTGGACTGTTGCTCAGTGGTCCAAAGTACTTTTTTCGGATGAAAGCAAATTTTGCATGTCATTTGGAAATCAAGGTGCCAGAGTCTGGAGGAAGACTGGGGAGAGGGAAATGCCAAAATGCCTGAAGTCCAGTGTCAAGTACCCACAGTCAGTGATGGTCTGGGGTGCCATGTCAGCTGCTGGTGTTGGTCCACTGTGTTTTATCAAGGGCAGGGTCAATGCAGCTAGCTATCAGGAGATTTTGGAGCACTTCATGCTTCCATCTGCTGAAAAGCTTTATGGAGATGAAGATTTAATTTTTCAGCATGACCTGGCACCTGCTCACAGTGCCAAAACCACTGGTAAATGGTTTACTGACCATGGTATTACTGTGCTCAATTGGCCTGCCAACTCTCCTGACCTGAACCCCATAGAGAATCTGTGGGATATTGGGAAGAGAAAGTTGAGAGACGCAAGACCCAACACTCTGGATGAGCTTAAGGCCGCTATCGAAGCATCCTGGGCCTCCATAACACCTCAGCAGTGCCACAGGCTGATTGCCTCCATGCCACGCCGCATTAAAGCAGTCATTTCTGCAAAAGGATTCCCGACCAAGTATTGAGTGCATAACTGAACTTAATTATTTGAAGGTTGACTTTTTTTGTATTAAAAACACTTTTCTTTTATTGGTCGGATGAAATATGCTAATTTTTTTAGATAGGAATTTGGGGTTTTCATGAGCTGTATGCCAAAATCATCAATATTAAAACAAGAAAAGGCTTGAACTACTTCACTTGTGTGTAATGAATCTAAAATATATGAAAGTCTAATGTTTATCAGTACATTACAGAAAATAATGAACTTTATCACAATATGCAATTTTTTTTAGAAGAACCTGTACATGCCCACGCCATGACACTACTACCACCATGCTTCACTGATGAGGTGGTATACTTAGGATCATGAGCAGTTCCTTTCCTTCTCCATACTCTTCTCTTTCCATAACTCTGGTACAAGTTGATCTTGGTCTCATCTGTCCATAGGATGTTGTTCCAGAACTGTGAAGGCTTTTTTAGATGTCGTTTGGCAAACTCTAATCTGGCCGTCCTGTTTTTGAGGCTCACCAATGGTTTACATCTTGTGGTAAACCCTCTTTATTCACTCTGGTGAAGTCTTCTCTTGATTGTTGACTTTGACACACATACACCTACCTCCTGGAGAGTGTTCTTGATTTGGCTAACTGTTGTGAAGGGTATTTCTTCACCAGGGAAATAATTCTTCGGTCATCCACCACAGTTTGTTTTGTTGCTGAGCTCACCGGTGCGTTCCTTCTTTTTAAAAATGTTCCAAACAGTTGTTTTGGCCACGCCTAATCTCTGCTATCTCTCTGATGGGTTTGTTTTATTTTTTTAGCCTTATGATGGCTTGCTTCACTGATAGAGACAGCTCTTTGGATCTCATCTTGAGAGTTGACAGCAACAGATTCCAAATGCAAATAGCACAATGGAAATGAACTCTGGACCTTTTATCTGCTCATTGTAATTGGGACAATGAGGGAATAACACACATCTGGCCATGGAACAGCTGAGAAGCCAATTGTCCCATTACTTTTAGTCCCTTAACAAGTGGGAGGCACATATGCAAACTGTTTTAATTCCTACACCGTTCACCTGATTTGGATGTAAATACCCTCAAATTAAAGCTGACAGTCTGCAGTTAAAGCACATCTTGTTTGTTTCATTTCAAATCCATTGTGGTGGTGTATAGAGCCAAACATGTTAGAATTGTGTCGATGTCCCAATATTTATGGACCTGACTGTATATAGTATGTGATGTCACTATATATACTGTATAGAGATGAGCAAATTTCCGCTTATGAAATTCTTTCACACTTGGTTTGTTGGTTAAAGGTGAACTGCGTTATGGATTCCGTCTAAAGGCATTCCATCATAGAATTGCGTTATGGTCTGTGGTAACGGAATCCATAACACAATTCACCTTTTATCAGTAAACAAAGTGTGAATGAATTTCAAAATATGAAATTCGCTCATCTCTAAATGCCACTGTGTATACTGTATATAATATCACTGTATATCCTGTCACTGTATATACTGTATGTGTTAAAAAACACATCAATGGAGAGTAGCACTCGCCGGAGCTTACGGTCGTCCGGAATGCAGCAGCCCACCTGGAGCCCTAGATCCACAAAGGCTCCTGAATACACAGTCCAATCCAAGCGATGACGGAGGCAGCATGTCCGGTGAATATCCCTTTATTGGGAACTGCTTACATGAAAAACGTGGTTACAAAAGTTGCTACGTTTCGGCTATAGCATAGCCTTTATCAAGTACAATGTGATCCCCAAATGATCCTGCTTAAAAAGTGCAAGCCACACTTCCCCAGAAGGCAGTGGCCAATCACATAGTTGCATATTACACCATTCTTCCACAATGTATAAAAATGTGTTCACATACTTTCAATAGAATTATATATTAATCATCCCATATGAAAAATAGCACTCTCATCTGGTGATCTATAGAACCCATACCTCCGTGATGCATCATTGCAGCGCGTCCCCCTGTATCCAGTGCGCATGTCCAGGGAGGAGGAAACGTTCCCTCACGTGACTGACACTAATCACATGATCGCAAACTAACCCGTCCATGCGATCATCAGTGCAGCCGAGCCGCTTCCTACTCCTCCCACAGGCTGCGCTCCCTTACAAGGGACGCACAATGAACACCCTGCCCCCATCCAGACCTGCTGGCAGCAAACATACCAATGGTTATCCTATGGACCAGTGATCATACATTCATTTCCAATTATGGAGGGGGGTAAGTTCCTCCACATTATGAATCACTGAGCTGTGTTCAATATACAACAACAATAATAGTGATCTTAGTAAATATGTCCCTACAAATACAAAAGTTAAAAATCACAATACTGAGTACAAATTCATCATTATGTCCCATGGATAACCTACACCTTACCCACATTAAATTCAATAGTCATCCCATAAGGTTGGAGTGCCTTCAATTAAAAAATCCATTTAAGTTCCTTCCTGCGTAGGATTCGATCTCTATCGCCCCCACGTCTCATTTTACCAACTGAATCAATAATCCGGAACCGTAGCTGGTTGACCGAGTGTCCACGCTCAACAAAATGTTTAGCTACTGGTTTCTCCACCAGTGCCCTTCTAATGTTGCTCTTGTGGGAGTTAATCTGCTCACGTGCCTCCATTGTGGTCTCACCTATGTAGATGAGACCACAGGGGCACGTGATCATGTAAATGACGTCATGAGATCTACATGTATAGAATTCTTTTAATTTATAAGATTTACCACTGTAGGGATGGGCAAAGGTATCTCCTTTCACCATATTACCACAGTTGCAGCAACCAAAGCAGGGATAACATACCAACCTTCTTGGCGCCAGATACCTTTGTCCATCCCCTCGGGAATCCATAACTTCTGTTCTCACCAGCTTATCACGTAAGTTAGCACCTCTTTTGTACGCCATCATAGGAAAATTCTCAAACTCACGTATTGTTGGCAACCCTTTCTGTAGGATATGCCACTCCTTACATATAATTCGTGCAATCTCCCCACTAAGAGCACCATAGGTGGAGACAAAGGGAATACGTTTATTATCCCTATTCCTATTTTTACCTTGGAGCGTGGACTCACGGTCAACAACCGCCACCTTTTGTTTCGTTTTTTTCCACTAGTTTATGAGAATAACCCCTATCTAGGAATTTCCTCCCCATCTCATCAACTCTTGTTCCAAACCGTTCATCGCTAGATACTACTCGTCTCACCCTCAACAGTTGGCTCCATGGAAGAGACTCAACCATACGACGTGGATGGTTACTGTCATATTTCAACAAGTTATTCCTATCAGTTGGCTTATGATAGATGTCTGTCATGATTGCACGATCCTTGATGTATACCATCACATCTAAAAACTGCAATTCAACCGGAGATACCGTAATGGTAAATTCTAGGCCGGGTACCATGTTGTTAAGATGTTGATGGAACAATTGCAATTCATCTAGGGTACCACCCCAGATCACAAAAATGTTGTCGATGTAGCGCCACCAACACCGGGCTCCCCCAAAAAGGGTCGACATATATATATGAATTTATAGATAAAAAGGTAGTAGGGCACACCTGCATTCAAATACACATAGGAGAGTTTTGTAGATAATAAATGTAATTTATTTAAACCAGAAAAAATATGTAATGACACATAAAATGTTATTAAACATAAATTTGCATGCTATATAGATTTATAATTGCTATAAAATTAATAAAATTACAAGAATCGATAAAAAAGTTGCAAGAATCAATAAAAATGCAACACTAAAATCAAATCATATGAACAATCCTAGGGAAAAGATGTCCTATTAGAGTCTCAAATGTTTGTTCCTTCCTATAGCTCTGTATGTCCGTATTGTATTATTTGTCCAGCGGACCTGATATCCAAGCTGTTTTGACACAGTCTGTAGTGATCAGGATTTAAATAGCAAAGTTCACAAATTAGCTTTCAATGTGATCGGAGTGATGACTTGTAGGTTGGTCACTCACAATTCTTTTGCTACAGATTAGCGGTGTATCAAATCACTCTATCTGTATGTACACTCATTCGGCACTAGTTTTACTTACAGTTCTGTAGGTTTGTGCCGGCTGTACTGCGATTAACGTGGCGTCCCACGTATAGTACGCTTACAGGCTGCAGTGTAACTTCCAGGAGGTAGATTCAGGGATCTGCGGTGATCAATTGTAGAGGAGTGCCGCCTCAGTGGTTTTGTATAGTTTGGATCCTGCACAGGTGCTCAGTCAAGCAGCAGGTCGGATGTCACTGCCGCTGTTAATTAAAAAAAAATTCCTACCAAATTTTCGATATCGATCCCACTACTTCTGGTCGACTTGAAGCGCTTCAATATATATTTGGTTTCATGGGGTTATCCTTCACCAGACGTGTTTCGGAGTTAACTGGACTCCTTCCTCAGTGGTATATATGAATTTGTCCTCCACCTCCGCCATAAACATATTAGCATACGTGGGTGCCACGTTCGACCCCATGGCCACTCCACGCTGCTGCTGGTAAAAGGTGTCCCCAAAGCGGAAGTAGTTCCGCCTCAGGACCACCTCAAGGAGTTGGAGGACAAACCTGCGGCCACCCGGCGAGAGCCCGGTGCCGGCCAGGGCCACATCAACGACACTTAAACCAAATGCATGCTCGATAGAAGTGTAGAGTGAGACCACGTCAAAGCTGACAAGAAGAGGGTGGGCAGTCAAACTGATATCCCTAAGTTTCAACAAAAAATGGCTGGTATCCCTAATAAAGGAAGGGGCGCTGGCGGCATGGACACATAAAACCCTGTCAAGGAATATGGCCATATTGCTGAAAACCGACCCCCTCCCTGACACAATTGGTCGGCCAGGCGGGTCGACAAGGCTCTTGTGAATCTTGGGAAGTACATAGAACAGGGGAGTGACCGGATGCCTTATCCTGATAAATTCACTGACATCCCTGTCAATGATGCCCTCTTCAAGGGCCTCACTGATGATGTTCTCAAGGATACGCATAATATCCCACTTGGGATCATTCTGTAACACTATGTACACCTCCGGGTCACTCAGCTGTCTATGCACCTCCCGATTATAACCAACCGTGTCCATCACCATCACCGCCCCTCCCTTATCAGCCAGTTTGATAGTAAGGGTCTTATTATGTTCAAGTTGTACCAACGCCTCTCTCTCTCCTCTTGTCAGATTCACCGTGGTACCCATCCTGTTACGTTCCCTCAATCGGTCAATTTGTTGTGACACAATATTTAGATAAGCCTCCACAACATGGTTGTTGTGGGGAGGTGCAAAATCACTCTTAACACTTAAATCCAATGCCTTTAATGCAAAATCAGCTCCATCACCAGTGTCAGACTGGTCCCACAATATTCTCCCCTTTAGTGAAAAAGAAGGCTCTAAGTCTCAACAGTCGATAGAAATTATGCAAATCAAGTTCCAAGTCAAACCAATTTCTCTCTTGACCAGGACAAAAGGACAAACCGCGTCCCAATACTTTCAATTGATCACTGGTCAATTCACTAGATGAGATATTCACGACCAAATTATTTGTTACATCTGGTTGCGTCTCGTCGTTCTCCCCCGTGTGCCCCTGTTGGATTTCTGGTATGGTGGAGGTAGATTCTTTCTGGGATCTGCAGTGTTTCTTTCCCCCCTACGGCACCGTCTCTTGCGCAGAGTAGGGGAGGTCCTAAAAAAGGTATTTTATTCACTTCATCTGATGAATCAGAATCGCCAGTGGTGAAGCCAAACCGGCTCTGGTCAAATTTCCTTCCCTTCTTCCTGCGTGGTCTATTCTGTATTTGTTGCTGCCAATTGTATATCTGGCCCACCTGATAGTCCTCTAAATCGCAGTGCCATTTATCCCTTTTAATTTTCTCAACCTCTGCCTTATGTTGCTGTGTATAGGTTTTGATTTTCTCCATGAAAGCCACGACCTCCTCGTTGCTCAGTAATCCCTGAATCTGTGTTTCTATTGCAGTCATAGATTGTTTAACTCCCTCAATCTCCTGACAGAGGAAATCTATATTTAGCAGCATAAGTTCAAAGGCATGTTTGTTATTAATCATTTCAAATTTTTTACAAAATTCTTCATTATTCGGGTCGGTCTGAGATGGGAATAGAGTCGGTCTGAGATGGGATCTCAATCCCCTAGGTATCCGTTGTGAGCGATAATATTCCCTTAAGGTGTTCAAGTGCAAGTCCATGGTGACCAATTTCTTAGACTCATGCTCAAACTTTCTTTTGAGCAGGTCTACAGACGGGGTACTCAAAAAGGACACATCCCCGCTGTCACCGTTAATGAGTCTTTGAATTTGTTCCTCAGTATATAAACATGTATTCACATTAGCAGTCTCTCTGACCTTACCAGATCCTGAGGTTCCCTCCATCTTGGAAGTTTCAAACCCCGGTGCTTACTCCTTGGATCCAAGTCATAAAACACATCAATGGAGAGTAGCACTCGCCGGATCTTACGGTCGTCCGGAATGCAGCAGCCCACCTGGAGCCCTAGATCCACAAAGGCTCCTGAATACACAGTCCAATAAGCGATGACGGAGGCAGCATGTCCGGTGAATATCCCTTTATTGGGAACTGCTTACATGAAAAACGTGGTTACAAAAGTTGCTACATTTCGGCTATAGCATAGCCTTTATCAAGCACAATGTGATCCTCAAATGATCCTGCTTATAAAGTGCAAGCCACACCTCCCCAGAAGGCAGTGGCCAATCACATAGTTGCATATTACACCATTCTTCCACAATGTATAAAAATGTGTTCACATACTTTCAATAGAATTATATATTAATCATCCCATATGAAAAATAGCACTCTCACCTGGTGATCTATAGAACGCATACCTCCGTGATGCATCATTGCAGCGCGTCCCCATGTATCCAGTGCGCATGTCCAGGGAGGAGGAAACGTTCCCTCACGTGACTGACACTAATCACATGATCGCAAACTAACCCGTCCATGCGATCATCAGTGCAGCCGAGCCGCTTCCTACTCCTCCCACAGGCTGCGCTCCGTTACTAGGGACGCACAACGAACACCCCGCCCCCATCCAGACCTGCTGGCAGCAAACATACCAATGGTTATCCTATGGACCAGCGATCATACATTCATTTCCAATTATGGAGGGGGGTAAGTTCCTCCCCATTATGAATCACGGAGCTGTGTTCAATATACAACAACAATAATAGTGATCTTAGTGAATATGTCCCTACAAATACAAAAGTTAAAAATCACAATACTGAGTACAAATTCATAATTACGTCCCATGGATAACCTACACATTACCCACATTAAATTCAATATTCATCCCATAAGGTTGGAGTGCCTTCAATTCAAAAATCCATTTAAGTTCCTTCCTGGGTAGGATTCGATCTCTATCGCCCCCACGTCTCATTTTACCAACTGAATCAATAATCCGGAACCGTAGCTGGTTGACCGAGTGTCCACGCTCAACAAAATGTTTAGCTACTGGTTTGTCCACCAGTGCCCTTCTAATGTTGCTCTTGTGGGAGTTAATCCGCTCACGTGCCTCCATTGTGGTCTCACCTATGTAGATGAGACCACAGGGGCACGTGATCATGTAAATGACGTCATGAGATCTACATGTATAGAATTCTTTTATTTTATAAGATTTACCACTGTAGGGGTGGGCAAAGGTATCTCCTTTCACCATATTACCACAGCTGCAGCAACCAAGGCAGGGATAACATCCCAACCTTCTTGGCGCCAGATACCTTTGTCCATCCCCTCGGGAATCCATAACTTCTGTTCTCTCCAGCTTATCACGTAAGTTAGCGCCTCTTGTATGTGTGTCATTGTATATACTGTATGTGATATCACTGTATATACTGTATGTAATGTCACGGTATATAATGTATATAATATCACTGTATATCCGGTCACTGTATAAACTGTATGTGATTGTATATACTGTATGTGATATCACTGTATATACTATATGTAATGCCGCGGTATATACTGTATGTCATATCACTGTGTATACTGTATGTAATGTCACTATGTATACTGTATGTTATGTCACTGTATATACTGTATGTAACGTCACTGTGTATAGAAACATAGAATGTGTCGGCAGATAAGTACCATTTGGCCCATCTAGTCTGCCCAATATACTAAATACTATGAATAGCCCCTGGCCCTATCTTATATGAAGGATGGCCTTATGCCTATCCCATGCATGCTTAAACCCCTTCACTGTATTTGCAGCTACCACTTCTGCAGGAAGGCTATTCCATGCATCCACTACTCTCTCAGTAAAGTAATACTTCCTGATATTACTTTTAAACCTTTGCCCCTCTAATTTAAAACGATGTCCTCTTGTAGAAGTTTTTCTTCTTTTAAATATTCTCTCCTCTTTTACCTTGTTGATTCCCTTTATGTATTTAAAAGTTTCTATCATATCCCCTCTGTCTCGTCTTTTTTCCAAGCTATACATGTTAAGGTCCTTTAACCCCTTAAGGACTTGGCCATTTTTTGCAAATCTGACCAGTGTCACTTTAAGTGCTGATAACTTTAAAACACTTTGATTTATCCAGGCCATTCTGAGATGGTTTTTCATCACATATTGTACTTCATGACACTGGTAAAATGAAGTAAAAAAAAAAAACATTTTTATTTATAAAAAAATACCAAATTTACCAAAATTTGTAAAAAAATTGCAAATTTCCAAGTTTCATTTTCTCTACTTCTATAATACATAGTAATACCTACAAAAATAGTTATTACTTTACATTCCCCATATGTCTACTTCATGTTTGGATCAATTTGGGAATGATATTTTATTTTTGGGGGATGTTACAAGGCTTAGAAGTTTAGAAGCAAATCTTGAAATTTTTCAGAAATTTTTCAGAAATTTTCAAAAACCCACTTTTTAGGGACCAGTTCAGGTCTGAAGTCACTTTGTGAGGCTTACATAATAGAAACCACCCAAAAATGACCCCATTCTAAAAACTACACCCCTCAAGGTATTCAAAACTGATTTTTATAAACGTCGTTAACCCTTTAGGTGTTCCACAAGAATTAATGGAAAATAGAGATACAATTTCAAAATTTCACTTTTTTGGCAGATTTTCCATTTTAATAATTTTTTTCCAGTTACAAAGCAAGGGTTAACAGCCAAACCAAACTCAATATTTATGGCCCTGATTCTGTAGTTTACAGAAACACCCCATATGTGGTCGTAAACTACTGTACGGGCACACGGCAGGGCGCAGAAGGAAAGGAATGCCATACGGTTTTTGGAAGGCAGATTTTGCTGGACTGGTTTTTTTGACACCATGTCCCATTTGAAGCCCCCCTGATGCACCCCCAGAGTATAAACTCCATAAAAGTGACCCCATCTAAGAAACTACACCCCTCAAGGTATTCAAAACAGATCTTACAAACGTCGTTAACCCTTTAGGTGTTCCACAAGAGTTATTGGCAAATGGAGATGAAATTTCAGAATTTCAATTTTTTGGCAAATTTTACATTTTAATCCATTTTTCCCAGTAACAATGCAAGGGTTAACAGCCAAACAAAACTCAATATTTATGGCCCTGATTCTGTAGTTTACCGAAAAACACCATATGTGGTCGTAAACAGCTGTACCGGCACACAGCAGGGCGCAGAAGGAAAGGAATGCCATACGGTTTTTGGAAGGCAGATTTTGCTGGACTGGTTTTTTTGACACCATGTCCCATTTGAAGCCCCCCTGATGCACCCATAGAGTAGAAACTCCAAAAAAGTGGCCCCATTTTAGAAACTATGGGATAGAGTGGGAGTATTGTTGGTACTAGTTTAGGGTACATATGATTTTTGGTTGCTCTAAATTACACTTTTTGTGAGGCAAGATAACAAGAAATAGCTGTTTTGGCACCGTTTTTATTTTTTGCTATTTACAACATTCATCTGACAGGTTAGATCATGTGATATTTTTATAGACCAGGTTGTCACGGATGCGGCGATACCTAATATGTATACATTTTTTTATTTATTTAAGTTTTACACAATGATTTCTTTTTTGAAGCAAAAAAAATCATGTTTTAGTGTTTCCATAGTCTGAGAGCCATAATTTTTGGGCGATTACCTTGGGTAGGGTATGATTTTTGCGGGATGAGATGACGGTTTTATTGGCACTATTTTGGGGTGCGTGTGACTTTTTGATCGCTTGCTTTTACACTTTTTGTGATGTAAGGTGACAAAATTTTTTATTTTTAGCAGTTTTTATTTTTATTTTTTTACGGTGTTCATCTGAGGGGTTAGGTCATGTGATATTTTTATAGAGCCGGTCGACGCGGCGATACCTAATATGTATACTTTTTTTTTTATGTAAGTTTTACACAATGATTTAATTTTTGAAGAAAAAAAAATCATGTTTTAGTGTTTCCATATTCTGAGAGCCATAGTTTTTTCCGTTTTTGGGCGATTATCTTAGGTAGGGTCTAATTTTTTGCGGGATGAGACGACGGTTTGAATGTTACTATTTTGGCGTACATACGACTATTTTGATCACTTTTATTATCTTTTTTTGGAAGTAAGGTGAGCAAAATTAAAATTTCATCATCGTTTTTATTTTTTATGGCGTTTACCGTGCGGGAAATGTAACATGACTGTTTTATAGATCGGGTTGTTACGAACGCGGTGATATATAACATGTGTAGGGAATTATTAGTATTTTTTTTTTAATAAGGGATAAATGTTTTTTTTTATTTTACTTTTTTTTCACTTTTTTTTTTACCCAGACCCACTTGGTTCTTGAAGATCCAGTGGGTCTGATGTCTGTATAATACAGTACAGTACACTATATAGTGTACTGCACTGTATTTCACTCACACTTTGTCTGAACAGATCTCTGCCTTTAGCACAGATCTGTTCAGCACCATGGACAGCAGGATGCCTGAGAAGGCGTCCTGTTGCCATGGGAACCTTCCCCGTCTGCCACAACTGAGCAGACGGGGAAGGGGAGGGAGGAGGGCTTCCTCCCTCTGTCACCCCATCCTGTCCGGGGGCTGCAAAGGCACAGCAGCCCCCCGATGGGAGAGGGAGGGAGCTCCCTCCCTCTTCACCTCTTTCATACAGCGGTCCCTACGGACAGCGGCATGGATGGGGTTAAAACGGCGGACATCTGCACAGATGTCTGCCGTTTGAATCGGAGTGTCAGCAATGAGCTGACACTCTGATTCAACCGCTCGGCTATCCTGAAAATAAACGGGGGGCGGGCGGAAGATCGCGCACCCGCCCCCCACACTGCCGCCTGCCTCCAGCAATCCTCCCCCCCGCTGCGCCCGCAGGCACAAAAACACAGAGGGCTGCAAGGGGGGGTTAACTTTCAAAAAAATGGGCACTTTGAGGTTTCTGATCCCTGCGGTCACGGACCGCAGGAATCAGAAACTTGCATAAGCGCTAAAAACCGCAGGGCTGAATTGACCTGCTGTTTGTAGCGATCGGCAATGCGGGGGGTCACAGGACCACCCCTAGGCATTGTTACAGGGTGCCTGCTGAATGATTTCAACAGGCACCCTGTTCCGATCACTGCCGGCCGTGCGGCAGTGATCAAAACTACACAGGACGTACCAGTACGCCCTGGGTCCTTAAGGACTCAGGAAACAGGGCGTACCGGTACGCCCTCAGTCCTTAAGGGGTTAATCTTCCCTGGTAAGTTTTATCCTGCAATCCATGTACTAGTTTAGTAGCTCTTCTCTGAACTCTCTCCAAAGTATCAATATCCTTCTGGAGATATGGTCTCCAGTACTGAGCACAATACTCCAAATGAGGTCTCACTAGCGGCATGAGGACCTCCCTCTTTCTACTGGTAATTCCTCTCCCTATACACCCAAGCATTCTGCTAGCATTTCCTGCTACTCTATGACATTGTCTGCCTACCTTTTAAGTCTTCTAAAATAATGACCCCTAAATCCCTTTCCTCAGATACTGAGGTTAGGACTGTATCACTGATTCTATATTCTGCTCTTGGGTTTTTACGCACCAGGTGCATTATCTTGCACTTATCAACATTAAATTTTAGTTGCCAGATTTTGGACCATTCCTCTAGTTTTCCTAAATCCTTTTCCATTTGGTGTATCCCTCCAGGAACATCAATTCTGTTACAAATCTTTGTGTCATCAGCAAAAAAACACACCTTACCATCGAGGCCTTCTGCAATTTCACTGATAAAGATATTAAACAATATGGGTCCGAGAACAGATCCCTGAGGTACCCCACTGGTAACAAGACCATGGTCTGAATATACTCCATTGACTACAACCCTCTGTTGTCTGTCCCTCAGCCACTGCCTAATCCATTCAACAATATGGGAGTCCAAGCCCAAAGACCACAATTTATTGATAAGCCTTTTATGTGGGACAGTATCAAAAGCCTTACTAAGGTCCAGATAAGCGATGTCTACTGCACCTCCGCCATATATTATTTTAGTCACCCAATTAAAAAAATCAATAAGATTAGTTTGACATGATCTCCCTGAAGTAAACCCATGCTGTTTTTCATCTTTCAATCCATGGGATTTTAGATGTTCCACAATCCTCTCATTAAATATGGTTTCCATTAATTTCCCCACTATTGATGTCAGGCTTATTGGCCTATAGTTGCCCGATTCCTCCCTACTACCTTTCTTGTGAATGGGCACATTTGCCAATTTCCAATCTTCTGGGACGACTCCTGTTACCAGTAATTGGTTAAAAAAATGTGTTAATGGTTTTGCTTGTTTACCGCTGAGCTCTTTTAATAGCTTTGGGTGTATCCCATCAGGCCCCTGTGACTTATTTGTATTAATTTTAGACAGCTGACTTAGAACCTCTTCCTCTGTAAAGACACATGCATCAAAAGATTCATTAGTCTTCTTTCCTAACTGAGGTCCTTCTCCTTCATTTTTCTTTGTAAAAACTGAACAGAAGTATTCATTGAGACAGTCAGCTAGTTCTTTATCTTCTTCCATATACCTTCCTTCCTTTATTTTTAATTTGGTAATTCCTTGTTTTAGTTTCCTTTTTTCATTTATGTATCTGAAGAATGTCCTATCGCCTTTTTTCACTCACTGAGCTAATTTCTCTTCTGCCTGTGCTTTAGAAGCTCTTCTAACTTGTTTGGCCTCTCTCTGCCTAATATTATAAATTTGCCTGTCATCCTCGTTTTTGTTTTTTTTATAATTATATTTTATAATTTATAATGTATACTGTATATGATATCACTGGCTAGCCCTGATCTGACACACCCCAACAAGTTTGCACGTTTGGCAGATGAGGGGGATGTCAGTCCAGGGACGGCACTGCTGCAGCCGGACACTTCCTCTGCCAGTCAGGGGAATATCAGCTCCGGTAAGCAGGGGACCAGGAGAGCAGGGCAGGCCAGACAGGTGCTGGTAGTGGGAGACTCCATTATTAGGGGAACAGATAGGGAAATCTGTCACAAAGACCGTGATCGCCGAACAGTGTGTTGTCTTCCTGGCACTAGAGTTCGACACATCGCGGATCGGGTTGACAAATTACTGGGAGGGGCTGGAGAAGATCCAGCGGTCATGGTCCATATCGGAACCAATGACAAAGTTAGAGGTAGGTGGAGAGTCCTTAAAAATGATTTCAGGGATTTAGGTCAAAAGCAAGGACCTCAAAGGTAGTATTTTCCGAAATACTGCCTGTACCACGAGCCACACAAGAAAGGCAGTGGGAGATTAGGGAGATTAACAAGTGGCTCAAGTACTGGTATAGGAAGGAGGGGTTTGGGTTCCTGGAGAACTGGGCCGACTTCTCTATCGGCTACAAGCTCTATCGTAGGGACGGGCTGCACCTCAATGGGGAAGGGGCAGCTGTAGGTTGGAGGAGTGTTTAAACTAGGGACTGGGGGAGGTAAATAGGAGGGGAAGATAGTGCAGATAGAGACCGGGGGCAAGGTAGTGGGACTGTGGGAGGAACGGAAGGAGGGACTAGAACAGTTCAGAAGGAAAGGTGTAGGGTAAAAAATATACATAAACCTCTCAAATGTATGTATAGTAATGCCAGAAGCCTGACTAATAAAACTGGGGAGCTGGAATTAGTGATGTGTGAGGAGGACTATGACATAGTGGGAATAACTAAGACATGGCTGGATGATAGCTATGACTGGGCAGTTAATGTACAAGGTTACAGTCTGTTTAGAAAGGATCGTCAAAACCGGAGAGGGGGAGGGGTATGCCTTTACGTAAAGTCCTGTCTAAAGCCCACACTCCGGGAATATACACTGCGTGCAGAATTATTAGGCAAATGAGTATTTTGACCACATCATCCTCTTTATGCATGTTGTCTTACTCCAAGCTGTATAGGCTCGAAAGCCTACTACCAATTAAGCATATTAGGTGATGTGCATCTCTGTAATGAGAAGGGGTGTGGTCTAATGACATCAACACCCTATATCAGGTGTGCATAATTATTAGTCAACAGGGTCGCAAGAAGCGTGTGGAAAAACCAAGGCGCAAAATAACTGCCCATGAACTGAGAAAAGTCAAGCGTGCAGCTGCCAAGATGCCACTTGCCACCAGTTTGGCCATATTTCAGAGCTGCAACATCACTGGAGTGCCCAAAAGCACAAGGTGTGCAATACTCAGAGACATGGCCAAGGTAAGAAAGGCTGAAAGACGACCACCACTGAACAAGACACACAAGCTGAAACGTCAAGACTGGGCCAAGAAATATCTCAAGACTGATTTTTCTAAGGTTTTATGGACTGATGAAATGAGAGTGAGTCTTGATGGGCCAGATGGATGGGCCCGTGGCTGGATTGGTAAAGGGCAGAGAGCTCCAGTCCGACTCAGACGCCAGCAAGGTGGAGGTGGAGTACTGGTTTGGGCTGGTATCATCAAAGATGAGCTTGTGGGGCCTTTTCGGGTTGAGGATAGAGTCAAGCTCAACTCCCAGTCCTACTGCCAGTTTCTGGAAGACACCTTCTTCAAGCAATGGTACAGGAAGAAGTCTGCATCCTTCAAGAAAAACATGATTTTCATGCAGGACAATGCTCCATCACACGCGTCCAAGTACTCCACAGCGTGGCTGGCAAGAAAGGGTATAAAAGAAGAAAATCTAATGACATGGCCTCCTTGTTCACCTGATCTGAACCCCATTGAGAACCTGTGGTCCATCATCAAATGTGAGATTTACAAGGAGGGAAAACAGTACACCTCTCTGAACAGTGTCTGGGAGGCTGTGGTTGCTGCTGCACGCAATGTTGATGGTGAACAGATCAAAACACTGACAGAATCCATGGATGGCAGGCTTTTGAGTGTCCTTGCAAAGAAAGGTACCTATATTGGTCACTGATTTGTTTTTGTTTTGTTTTTGAATGTCAGAAATGTATATTTGTGAATGTTGAGATGTTATATTGGTTTCACTGGTAAAAATAAATAATTGAAATGGGTATATATTTGTTTTTTGTTAAGTTGCCTAATAATTATGCACAGTAATAGTCACCTGCACACACAGATATCCCCCTAAAATAGCTAAAACTAAAAACAAACTAAAAACTACTTCCAAAAATATTCAGCTTTGATATTAATGAGTTTTTTGGGTTCATTGAGAACATGGTTGTTGTTCAATAATAAAATTAATCCTCAAAAATACAACTTGCCTAATAATTCTGCACTCCCTGTATAAGTGAGGGACATGAACTGTGGGTAGATACCTGGAGCTAAAAACAACAATAAATTACTAATAGGAGTTTACTATAAACCACCTAATATTCCAGAGTCCACAGAAAATCTACTACTAAACGAGATAGACGAGGCGGCAAATCATAATGAGGTGGTTATTATGGGGGACTTCAACATCCCAGATATAGACTGGGAAACTGAAACGTGTACATCTCATAAAGGAAACAGGTTCTTGGCAATAACCAAAGACAATTACCTCTCCCAACTGGTTCAGGACCCGACTAGAGGGACGGCCATACTGGACTTAGTATTAACCAATAGGCCTGACAGAACAACAGACGTGCAGGTTGGTGGACACCTGGGAAATAGTGACCATAAAGTAATAACCTTCTAATTATCATTCAAAAGAGTGTTTCTTCAGGGAGGAACAAAAATACCAAACTTCAAAAAAGCTAAATTTAGCCAACTAAGAGAGGCCATAGGCGTAACTAACTGGGACAAAGTCCTCAAAAATAAAAATACAGCCACAAAATGGGATATCTTTAAAAGCATCCTAAAATCTCATTGTGAGAGGTACATACTGTATGGGAATAAAAAGTTAAGGAACAAAAAGAAACCAATGTGGATAAATAGAACTGTAAAGAAAGCAATAAATGACAAAAAGAAAGCATATAAAACACTAAAACAGGAGGGTTGCACGGAAGCACTGAAAAACTATAAGGAAAAAAATAGAACATGTAGAAAACAAATAAAAGTGGCCAAACTAGAGACCGAGAGATTAATTGCCAAAGAGAGTAAAACTAACCCTAAAATGTTCTTCAATTATATAAATGTTAAAAAGTATAAATCTGAAGGTGTCGGCCCTTTAAAGAGTAATGAGGGGGGAGTCGCAGAGAGCGACGAGGAGAAAGCAAAGCTGTTAAATATTTTTTTCTCCAGTGTATTCACTGAGGAAAATAAACTGTCTGATAAAATGCTGAATGTTGAAATAAATTCCCCATTAAAAGTGTCCTGTCTGACCCAGGAAGAAGTACATTAGCGACTTAAAAAGATTAAAATAGACAAATCGCCAGGACCGGATGGCATACACCCCCGTATCCTAAGGGAATTAAGTAAAGTCATAGCCAGACCCTTATTTCTGATATTTGCGGACTCTATACTGACAGGGAGTGTTCCACAGGATTGGCGCATGGCAAATGTGGTGCCAATATTCAAAAAGGGTCCAAAAACACAGCCTGGAAACTATAGGCCAGTAAGTTTAACATCTGTTGTGGGTAAACTGTTTGAAGGTTTTTTGAGAGATGCTATGTTAGAGCATCTTAATGGAAATAAGCAAATAACGCCATATCAGCATGGCTTCATGAGGGATTGGTCATGTCAAACTAATTTAATCAGTTTCTATGAGGAGGTAAGTTCTAGACTTGACAGCGGCGAATCAATGGATGTCGTATATCTAAACTTCTCCAAAGCATTTGACACTGTACCACATAAAAGGTTAGTATATAAAATGAGAATGCTCGGACTGGGAGAAAACGTCTGTATGTGGGTAAGTAACTGGCTCAATGATAGAAAACAGAGGGTGGTTATTAACGGTACATACTCAGATTGGGTCACTGTCACTAGTGGGGTACCTCAGGGGTCCGTATTGGGCCCTATTCTCTCCAATATATTTATTAATGATCTTGTAGAAGGCTTGCATAGTAAAGTATCAATTTTCGCAGATGACACTAAACTGTGTAAAGTAATTAACACTGAAGAGGACAGTATACTACTACAGAGGGATCTGGATAGATTGCAGGCTTGGGCAGATAAGTGGCAGATGAGGTTTAACACTGACAAATGTAAGGTTATGCACATGGGAAGGAATAATGCAAGTCACCCGTACATACTAAATGATAAAACACTCGGTAACACTGACATGGAAAAGGATCTAGGAATTTTAATAAACAGCAAACTAAGCTGCAAAAACCAGTGTCAGGCAGCTGCTGCCAAGGCCAATAAGATAATGGGTTGTATCAAAAGGGGCATAGATGCCCGTGATGAGAACATATTCCTACTACTTTACAAATCATTAGTCAGACCACACACGGAGTACTGTGTACAGTTCTGGGCTCCAGTGAACAAGGCAGACATAGCAGAGCTGGAGAGGGTCCAGAGGAGGGCAACTAAAGTAATAACTGGAATGGAGCAACTACAGTACCCTGAAAGATTATCAAAATTAGGGTTATTCACTTTAGAAAAAAGACGACTGAGGGGAGATCTAATTACTATGTATAAATATATCAGGGGTCAGTATAGAGATCTATCCCATCATCTATTTATCCCCAGGACTGTGACTGTGACGAGGGGACATCCTCTGCGTTTGGAGGAAAAAAGGTTTGTACACAAACATAGAAAAGGATTCTTTACGGTAAGAGCAGTGAGACTATGGAACTCTCTGCCTGAGGAGGTGGTGATGGTGAGTACAATAAAGGAATTCAAGAGGGGCCTGGATGTATTTCTGGAGTGTAATAATATTACAGGCTATAGCTACTAGAGAGGGGTCGTTGATCCAGGGAGTTATTCTGATTGCCTGATTGGAGTCGGGAAGGAATATTTTATTCCCCTAAAGTGGGGAAAATTGGCTTCTACCTCAGTTTTTGTTTTTTTCCCTTCCTCTGGATCAACTTGCAGGATGACAGGCCGAACTGGATGGACAAATGTATTTTTTCGGCCTTATGTACTATGTTACTGTATATACTGTATGTGATGTCACTGTATATACTGTATGTGATATCACTGTATATACTGTATGTGATGTCACTGTATATACTGTATGTGATGTCCCTGGATATACTGTATGTGATGTCACTGTATATACTGTATGTCATATCACTGTATATACTGTATGTGATATCACTGTATATACTATATGTAATGTCACTGTATATACTGTATGTGATATCACTGTATATACTGTATGTGATATCACTGTATATACTGTATGTGATGTCACTGGTATGTGATGTCACTGTATATACTGTATGTGATGTCACTGTATATACTGTATGTCATATCACTGTATATACTGTATGTGATATCACTGTATATACTATATGTAATGTCACTGTATATACTGTATGTGATGTCACTGTATATACTATATGTAATGTCACTGTATATACTGTATGTGATGTCACTGTATATACTGTATGTGATATCACTGTATATACTATATGTAATGTCACTGTATATACTGTATGTGATGTCACTGTGTATACTGTATGTGATATCACTGTATATACTGTATGTGATGTCACTGTATATACTGTATGTGATATCACTGTATATACTGTATGTGATGTCACTGTATATACTGTATGTGATATCACTGTATATACTGTATGTGATATCACTGTATATACTATATGTAATGTCACTGTATATACTGTATGTGATGTCACTGTATATACTATATGTAATGTCACTGTATATACTGTATGTGATGTCACTGTATATACTGTATGTGATATCACTGTATATACTATATGTAATGTCACTGTATATACTGTATGTGATGTCACTGTGTATACTGTATGTGATATCACTGTATATACTGTATGTGATGTCACTGTATATACTGTATGTGATATCACTGTATATACTGTATGTGATGTCACTGTATATACTGTATGTGATATCACTGTATATACTGTATGTGATATCACTGTATATACTATATGTAATGTCACTGTATATACTGTATGTGATGTCACAGTATATACTATATGTGATGTCACTGTATATACTATAGGTAATGTCACTGTATATACTATATGTGATGTCACTGTATATACTGTATGTGATGTCACTGTATATACTGTATGTGATGTCACTGTATGTACTGTATGTGATGTCACTGTGTATACTGTATGTGATGTCACTGTATGTACTGTATGTGATATCACTGTGTATACTGTATGTGATGTCACTGTATATACTGTATGTGATATCACTGTATATACTGTATGTGATGTCACAGTGTATACTGTATGTGATGTCACTGTACTGTATGTGATGTCACTGTGTATACTGTATGTGATGTCACTGTATGTACTGTATGTGATGTCACTGTATATACTGTATGTGATGTCACTGTATATACTGTATGTGATGTCACTGTATATACTGTATGTGATATCACTGTATATACTGTATGTGATGTCACAGTGTATACTGTATGTGATGTCACTGTACTGTATGTGATATCACTGTATATACTGTATGTGATGTCACTGGTATGTGATGTCACTGTATATACTGTATGTGATGTCACTGTATATACTGTATGTGATATCACTATATATACTGTATGTGATGTCACTGTATATACTGTATGTGATGTCACTGTATATACTGTATGTAATATCACTATATATACTGTATGTGATATCACTGTATATACTGTATGTGATATCACTGTATATACTGTATGTGATGTCACTGTATATACTATATGTGATGTCACTGTATATACTGTATGTGATGTCACTGTGTATACTGTATGTGATGTCACAGTGTATACTATATGTGATGTCACTGTATATACTGTATGTGATGTCACTGTATATACTATATGTGATGTCACTGTATATACTGTATGTGATGTCACAGTGTATACTGTATGTGATGTCACTGTATATACTGTATGTGATGTCACTGTATATACTGTATGTGATGTCACGGTGTATACTGTATGTGATGTCACTGTATATACTGTATGTGATGTCACTGTATATACTGTATGTGATGTCACTGTATATACTGTATATGATGTCACTGTATATACTATATACTGTATGTAATGTCACTGTATATACTGTATGTGATGTCACTGTATATACTGTATGTGATGTCACTGTGTATACTGTATGTGATGTCACTGTATATACTGTATGTGATGTCACTGTGTATACTGTATGTGATGTCACTGTATATACTGTATGTGATGTCACTGTATATACTGTATGTGATGTCACTGTATGTGATGTCACTGTGTATACTGTATGTGATGTCACTGTATATACTGTATGTGATGTCACGGTGTATACTATATGTGATGTCACTGTATATACTGTATGTGATGTCACTGTATGTACTATATGTGATGTCACTGTATATACTGTATATAATATCACTGTATATACTATATGTGATGTCACTGTATATACTGTATATAATATCACTGTATGTGATGTCACTGTGTATACTGTATGTGATGTCACTGTATATACTGTATGTGATATCACTGTATATACTATATGTGATGTCACTGTATATACTGTATATAATATCACTGTATGTACTGTATGTGATGTCACTGTATATACTGTATGTGATGTCACTGTATATACTGTATGTGATGTCACGGTGTATACTATATGTGATGTCACTGTATATACTGTATGTGATGTCACTGTATATACTGTATGTAATGTCACTGTATATACTGTATGTGATGTCACGGTGTATACTATATGTGATGTCACTGTATATACTGTATGTGATGTCACTGTATGTACTATATGTGATGTCACTGTATACACTGTATGTGATGTCACTGTACTGTATGTGATGTCACTGTGTATACTGTCACTGTATATACTGTATGTGATGTCACTGTATACACTGTATGTGATGTCACTGTACTGTATGTGATGTCACTGTATATACTGTATGTGATGTCACTGTATACACTGTATGTGATGTCACTGTACTGTATGTGATGTCACTGTACTGTATGTGATGTCACTGTGTATACTGTATGTGATGTCACAGTGTATACGTATGTGATGTCACTGGTATGTGATGTCACAGTGTATACTGTATGTGATGTCACTGTACTGTATGTGATGTCACTGTGTGTACTGTATGTGATGTCACTGGTATGTGATGTCACAGTGTATACTGTATGTGATGTCACTGTACTGTATGTGATGTCACTGTATATACTATATGTAATGTCACTGTATATACTGTATGTGATGTCACTGTACTGTATGTGATGTCACTGTACTGTCTGTATTGTCACTGTATATACTGTATGTGATGTCACTGTATATAATGTCACCGCATGCAGTCCAGGCATTTTATTTTCCTTCCCACGATGTGAGGTGCGGGATGCTGGCGGAGCTGTCGGTATTCCCCTCCCTGAGGTAACGTCCTGCGGGCCGCCATGTTGCGGGACTTCCGCCCTTCCTCCTCCTCCTCTTCCCCCGGAGATGGGAGCCGACCCTGCACAGAGGAGACTACTCCCGGCCAGCGTGCACGTTGTGAGTAGTAGTAGTGCGCTCCCCGCCTCAGCGTCCTCCATCTCTCCTCCTCCTGCCCGCCCCCTGGACTAGAGAGCTGCTGTGCGGAGGGAAGGAGATCATAGGACCGGACCCTGGATGTGTCAGCCTGCGATTCCTGCAGGAGGAGGGAAGAGATCAAAGTGCAGGGGCCGGAGCGACATGGACTGAGTGCTGGCCGGCCCTCCGCGTCCCATGGCCGCCGTGTGCCTCGCAGAGTGAGGAGGACGCTCTCCCGCGTCCCCCGGCGTCGTCCCTCTGAGGAGCAAGTAACTTATGTGAGGGGCTCGGAGGAGATCAGGTGAGAGCAGCGGCCGCACGTCTGACGCCCGGTGTGAGCGGGTCTCCATGTGTGAGCGGCTCTCCTCGGGTTGCTGCTGGGATCGGAGAATCTCGCCACTAGGCCCCGCATCCCTCCCTTCCCTGCTCTGCCTTCCTGATCCAGCCCTCAGGAAAGCCGGGCCATGACTCACCGAGGGGTGCGGGCGGGCGAGGCAGTGCTGGGCCGCGGGCACAACTTCTCGCCGAGTTTGTGTGTGGTGTGCCCCAGTGCCAGAGGCCTGCCCCATGCTGGTGCCCAGTACTGTTATCCTGTGTGCCCCAGTGCCAGAGGCCTGCCCCATGCTGGTGCCCAGTACAGACTGTTATTATCCTGTGTGGTGTGGCCCCAGTGCCAGAGGCCTGACCCATGCTGGTGCCCAGTACAGACTGTTATTATCCTGTGTGGTGTGCCCCACTGCCAGAGGCCTGCCCCATGCTGGTGCCCAGTACAGACTGTTATTATCCTGTGTGGTGTGGCCCCAGTGCCAGAGGCCTGACCCATGCTGGTGCCCAGTACAGACTGTTATTATCCTGTGTGGTGTGCCCCAGTGCCAGAGGCCTGCCCCATGCTGGTGCCCAGTACAGACTGTTATTATCCTGTGTGGTGTGCCCCATTGCCAGAGGCCTGCCCCATGCTGGTGCCCAGTACAGACTGTTATTATCCTGTGTGGTGTGCCCCATTGCCAGAGGCCTGCCCCATGCTGGTGCCCAGTACAGACTGTTATTATCCTGTGTGGTGTGCCCCAGTGCCAGAGGCCTGCCCCATGCTGGTGCCCAGTACAGACTCTGTTATTATCCTGTGTGGTGGGGGACCGCCCTGCGTGGGCTGATGCTCAGGTAGAGGGGTCTCTGTTCGGATCACCTCAGGGCAGTGATCGCTGTGCGCCAAACCGCAGACCCACCTCATACAGGTGTGTCCGGCACCTATGGGCTCCCATAAAGGTGGGGACGTAACATGTGCTCCACTTTCCAGTATAGCACAAAGTACGCCCCCTGAACGTGTGCCAGATGAGACTTGGTATGGGTTGGGTCAGTCGGAGAAAACGCCTGCGCTACAATCACCCGCTCGACCTTCCGCTGAAAGTATCCCTTAAACGTGGTGTGAACAGAGCCTTACCAACACAAGACGTCGGTCATGGAAGCCTTGGCTGTATGGCTTTCTAGCTGCTTCAAGTGCCGCCGGTTTGTCAGGTTTTTCCCCCTTTTTTTTTTTTTTATCAAGGATGGAGTCAATGTTTACATCGCTTCCGAATAACACAGCGTAATTGTGTTAATTTTTCCAGCAAAGTGACGAAAACCTTGCCGGACCCAATGCACCCCATTGTAAGGCTACTTTCACACTTGCCTTAATTCCGGTATTGAGGTCCGGCAGAGGATCTCCATATCGGAATGAAACGCATCCGTTTTTATTTTGCGCATTCAGGATGAATCCATTGCGTTAGGATGCGGTTGTGTGAAATGAAAGCTGTTTTTTTAGGATCCAATTTTATGAGCGGTCACAAAACAGAAAGCTGCCGGAACTGAGGACATCCTGCTGCATCCTGAACGCATCTCTTTCCATTCAGATTGCACGAGGACCAAACGGAAACGTTTATTTCTGCCGGATCTCAATACCGGAAAACCACAACGCAAGTGTGAAAGTAGCCTTAGTTTGGTGGGAGAGCGGCCTGGCGTCCTTGGATCTGAACTGAACGCAGGCTTCGCTTGCAACTGTATTTGTCACCCCCACTCTGCAGATGACACGCTGAGCCGTTCATTTCTGCGGGGCCACGCTCATCCGTATTGGGGCTCCGTGTGGCCGTTCTGCAAATGATAGAACGCGTCCTTGTCTGTGTTATGGAGGGGGATAGCCCTTTTCTATTGAGGAGAGTGAGTAAAATACGGAATGACCGTGGACACCCCCGCGTGTGAGGAGCCTGTTGTGGGACTGCAGCTGACCTGTTGTCTCCATTTGGAGCCTATGTCAAAATCCAGAAAATAAAGCTCAGCGTGCTGAACTGTATGTTTTGTAAATAGGCGGCCGGCGTTTCAGTCCGTAGAACCTGATGTAGATCAGACTGGTGCACCCTGTATCCTGGCACAGATATCCGAATATATAGGCGATGATACTATTGGCATAATGGACAATGCTATTTATGCCGTTGCCATATAGCGGGTCCGCAATACACGGACACCGGCCTTGTGCACCCCGCATCACAGATGCGGACCCCATCACTTGAATGGGTCCGCAATCTGGGAGATGCGGATCGGAAGCACCGTGGTGTTTCTGTCCGTGCCTCCGCACCGCAAAAAATAGAACGTTCTATTTTTTTTTTATGGTGCGGACAGATCAAGTTGAATGGGTCTCGGTCCGTCCTGGCCGCCGCATGGATGCATTGGGGACCGCAAATTGCGGTCCCCAATGCACGGAACGGCCGTGTGCCTGAGCCCTAATTCAGATTCCTCCTCTTATGGTGTCCAGGGTGGGTATACTAAGGGAGCAGCTCCTGTAGTCTCATTGCAAATCAGTGTCCTGGATTTATAGAGGCCGTCCTGGCACTCTCCTGGCATGCGCCAGCTGTCGTACTTTGTGCCTGGCCTGTTTTCTCTGGTGCTGATCCGGCTGTATGGGTGATTGGCTGTTCACATGTCAGGTCCTGTTCCAGGAAGGGAGAGCACAAAGACCTGATCCCGTACTTGGCATAAAAATCCTGTCCAGAGCCATGTTGGGAGTTGCCCAAACTTCTGTGTCGGTTACAGCTGTAGTTGACCGAATACCAACATGAAATACAGGACAATGCTAGCGGTAGGGCCCCACTAGACGCCATTTACACCTGGCTGGAGACATCTGCAGGGGTGTTTGACCATGTTGTGGCTTTTGAAATCCACAGCATTCCCTATGAGTTATGGATTTGTTGCCGAAATTTGCAGCAGCGCCACCATGGACTCTGATGGGATTACTTCTCCTGTTTCCTTTTGTTCTGGTCTTTGAATTGCATAGGAAAATATGGAGTGTGTTGAAGGACATTTATGAAGCCCCTATGTTACTGTCATCAGTATCGGGTCGGTGGGGGTGCCCGCTGTCTGAGAAGGCACTGTCTATCAGAGTAGCATCGCGGCCTTCTTGCTGCTTTCCCTTGGACATGTGACTTCCAATTTGTTGGTCACATGGCCTAGGCGCAGCTCCGCCCCTTTGAAGTGAATGAGGCTGAGTTCCGATACCAAGCACAGCCTCTATATAATGCATGGTACTTTGCTTGGTAAGTACGGAGAATGCCGCAACACTCACCGGAGTACCGGTGTCTTCTCAAACAGCTGAAGGGTAGGGGACCCCGGTGTCGGACCACCACCTCAGTTCAAAAATCTTTAAAAAAAAAAAAAACTTTAAAACTGATTTTGTTAATACTTTGTAAAAGAAAATCCCAGTGGAACCTGTGCAGGTACTGACAAGTAGGGCTGGGCGATATGGGCTAAAATTTATATCGCAATATAATTTGAAGTGTGTGCGATAGAACGATATACCGCGATATATTATTTTCTCCTGTATGTATACAAATTACATGGCCATCATCATTCATGTCCCCCAGCCAGCGCTATCAGCCCCATGCCTTAGCCATCCAACCCCCAGTAGATTCGGGCCCATGCTGATATACTTGCCTTTCCTGCAGGATGCGCGGCTGGCTGATAGAGTCCGCAGGAGGCGGACCGCGTCTTCTTCCCGGCATGCACTGGGAGGGACCTGACGTCACACACAGCGTCAGCCAGAGCGCTGACTATGTGTGCGCGCAAGGCCCCGGCCAGTGCAGCGCGCTGACTATGTGTGCGCGGGAGGCCACGGAGCGGTGAGTGAGAAGTTTCTTTAATTCGCTACCGCTCCGTGGTCATCTATCGCGATTTGACGATATAGCTAAAATCTATATCGTTGCCCAAATTTATGACGCTAATATCGTATATCATTTATATCACCCACACCTACTGACAAGTCATGTGGGTTTAAATCCAGTGTGACGACCTATGCTTCGTAGACCTCATGTCTAACCCATTTTGCTTCAGAAAATCCACCACTGATTTTTCTGCAGATCCTCATCGGATTTTCTCCAGTAAAATATATCCCCTTAGGCTTACTTTTACAAGCAGGCCTTTTGTTTTTCCTCTTTTTCTTTTATTCAGGCATTTTTCAGCCCCCATAGAGGAAGTCGCAGAGGTATACCTTTACATTGACTGTAAGGCACAGCTTCTCGTGACTTCCACACGTATATTTATGGCAGATAAGTCCCGTGAAGCTCTCTGGAGAGGTGCTCTTGTGTCTGTGCATTACTGTGTGCCGCCAGGATAGCAGTCTGTGCACCAACTTATACAAAGCAATTAATACACATTGCTCCCTTGGGCTTTATTAACAGAGTCAAATTATAGCTTGCAGGAATTGCCCAACATATAAAATAATCCTAGCGGCAGAGCATGTGTGCTAAGATAACAAGACTGCTCACATTCACCGGTAAACTCCAGCAGCGGTGACCTGACGTACAGGCACATGACCATTTCAACCAATCGCTGGCCACAACAGTCACATGTTGTACACAGTTCCATCTCTGCTGTGTTCGGTGTATGCGCTGGACGTGTGCTGGTATGGAAGAAGACCTTGGGAGCATAAGTACATAAGTATTTAAAGAAGACCTTTCATGGGTCCAGACATTATGAAATAAGTAGCAGGTTATGTAGGGCATAGTCCATGGATGTAAGATCACTTACTATTGTTTCTGGGCTCCGCTCCGTACGCCCGCTGTGCCCCTGTTCACTTCTCCCGCCTGGTATGCTCATGAATAGCATTTGTACAGGGAGGAGGAGACTGCCCTGTTTCTCAATGGGCGTCTCCTTCTCCCCTGGCTGTAGCGGTATACAACCACAGCGGAGAGCGTCATAGTCTGGGAGATGGAGACGCCCATTGAGAAACATAATTTTATAATGTCTGGACCCATGAAAGGCTCTCTTTAAAGGGGTTGTCCCATTATAAGACTTATCCCTATCCTGTGTGTCTGATCGGCTGGTGTCTGACTGCTTGGGCGCCGTCTGATGACGAGAACCCAGTTTTCCCCATCTGACTGGAACTGCCGGACACAGTGCAGTGCTTGTACTCCATCTCCGGCAGTCCCATAGAGATGAATTGCTCCATTCGAACGGGGAACGTGGGGTACACATTCTCATGTTCAACAGTTGGACCAACCAGATGTTTATCCTCTATCCTAAAGCCTGTATTAGACAGGCGGATAGTTTTCCAGATTGACGCTAACGAGCTTTCGTAGCAAACAACTAGTCAGTATGGGGACGAGCGATGGCTTAACAATTGCTCCTCCCCATACTGTGGAGGAGATTGCTGCATGTAATTCCTCCACCAACGAGTAGGCGATTGCCGGGAAGTGACGCTTCGCTCCTGACATTCGCCTGCTACATGGCGACACCTGTCCCAGGCAGGATCGCTGTGCAGCAGTGATCCCATAGAAATGAATGGTGATCCCATAGAAATGAACCAGCCATGTTGGTTTCATGTGACTGCCGCAGCGATCCCATTCATTTCTATGGGATCACCGCTACTCAGTGATCCTGACAGAGACAGGTGTCGCCATAGCCTAATACTGCCTTAAGTCTTTATAATGGGACCAGTACAGGTGAAACTCGAAAAATTAGAATATTGTGCAAAAGTTCAATATTCTAGGCTCAAAGTGTGACACTCTAGTCAGCTAATTAATCCATACCCCCTGAGCAAAGGGGACCCGAGATTGTGACTTTGGGGTTTCATAAGCTGTAAGCCATAATCATCCAAATTATACCAAATAAAGGCTTGAAATATCTCTCTTTGCATGTAAGGAGTCCATCTCATATGTTAGCTTCACCTTTTAAGTTGCATTACTGAAACAAATGAACTTTGCGCGATATTCTAAGTTTTCGAGTTTCACCTGTACACCCGTTAGGGCTCTTTCACACCTGCGTTATTGTCTTCCGGCATAGAGTTCCGTCGTCGGGGCTCTATGCCGGAAGAATCCTGATCAGGATTATCCTAATGCATTCTGAATGGAGAGTAATCCGTTCAGGATGCATCAGGATGTCTTCAGTTCCGGTACGGAACGTTTGTTGGCCGGAGAAAATACCGCAGCATGCTGCGCTTTTTGCTCCGGCCAAAAATCCGGAACACTTGCCGCAAGGCCGGATCCGGAATTAATGCCCATTGGAAGGCATTGATCCGGATCCGGCCTTAAGCTAACCGTCGTTTCGGCGCATTGCCGGAGCCGACATTTAGCTTTTTCAGAGTGGTTACCATGGCTGCCGGGACGCTAAAGTCCTGACAGCCATGGTAAGTGTAGTGGGGAGCGGGGGAGCAGCATACTTACCGTCCGTGCGGCTCCCCGGGCGCTCCAGAGTGACGTCAGGGCGCCCCAAGCGCATGGATCACGTGATCCATGTGATCACGTCATCCATGCGCATGGGGCGCTCTGACGTCATTCTGGAGCGCCCCGGGAGCCGCACGGACTGTAAGTATACCGCTCCCCCGCTCCCCGCTCCTACTATGGCAACCAGGACTTTAATAGCGTCCTGGGTGCCATAGTAACACTGAAAGCATTTGGAAGACGGTTCCGTCTTCAAATGCTTTCAGTACACTTGCGTTTTTCCGGATCCGGCAGGCACCTCCGGCAACGGAAGTGCATGCCGGATCCCAACAACGCAAGTGTGAAAGAGGCCTAAACCAGGTGACTATTGGCTATAGTGCTGGTCAACCCTTTGAATTATTTAGTGATCACAGAATCCGATCCTACCATGGAGAAGCGGGAAAACCTTCCCACCGTGGGAATGAAGCTGTATATGGACTAGTCACCTGCACGGCTCTGATAGTTCAGCTATATATTTAGCTGTTACCTGGCCTTCTGCTAATGTCCCTTAAGAGGTTAATAGTGTTGCTTGTTGGAAGAGGAAATAAATGCTGTAATCCCGCTTTTGACCCTCTTCCACATGAATAGTCATGGAGAAGGAGGAGGGAAGGAATTCATTCACAGCCCCCCTCACATCCTTTCATACAAATGCACGGCTGTCCTGTCTGATGATGGCTGACAGCAACTGTTTGGAAGGACTCAGTGGCTTCTTTCTTCTCCGAGGACAGCGTGAACATGTCCGAGTACACACCGAGGTACAACTGTAACACTGACTTGTTAAGGTTCACCTCTAGTGAACCCTCATGTATATTCTAGGGATTGGCTTTGAGCCAGAGCAATTGGGCTAATACTAAGGAGTAGAGGCGCCAAATTCCCTTCCTTGGTGCGCGTCACTTGGTTTCCTTTCTTTTATGCCTCAGGCACAGGATTTGCAAAACACTGATACCTTCCATGTCGGTACAAATGACCGTTCTCATCCGCCATGCAAAGCAGAATAGGACGTGTTCTATAACTTGTGGAATGGGCACACGGATCTGCGAAACAATATAAATGTGTGCAGGCCCCCATAGAAATGAATGGGTCAGTGTGCCATCCGCAAAGAATTCCGGGTAGCACACTGATGAAGAATACGGTCATGTGCATGAGGCCTTAGGGGGGCGATCAGGCAGACCATTGTTGGGAGGAAGTGCCCCCCCTGTCCGGCAATTGGCTGCTCGTCAGTGGAGGAGAATGCGGTTATTACTTGCAGCAATCTCCTCTACAGTAGAAGAGGAGCAGTCGCTAAAGCAATCGCTCGTCCCCATAATGAACTGTAATTTGCCGGCAACAGACCGTGATTAGACAGCACGATCTGCCGCCGGCAAGCGATGATTTTTAAACCTGCTCAATGATTGTTTGCTCATTCATCAGGCACTCGGCAGCAGTAGTACAGCCTTTACTCATAAATACACAACTAAAGTAAATGAAAATTAAAATGCACGTCAAAACTGGTCAGCCCACATCGTACATGGTGGGGCCAGCCATTTTCTCTCTGTTCTGGTTCATGAGTGGAGGAAACTTGAGATAACTGTGATAACCGATATGTCCTCTCTGAGAGCAATTGGTTACCTACTGTCCTCAAAGTGATATCTGCCCTGTGTGGGAAGAAGGTGGAGGACGACGTATCACTGGAGAGCAATCATGGTTGTATAGTAGTAGTTACTACTCCTCCCAGGCCAGCTGTATAGTGTTTGATGTGTATGTGGTTTTACTAGACCCACTCATACAGGTGTATGCCCCGCATCCATATCCGTCACATTCCTGACGTCTCAGATTTCACTGCCAGGTTATTGTTTCAGGGCAGGATCTTTGAAGGTGAGCTCTTTATGGGAAAGTATTTCTTGGTAATACGTCTCCAGCCTGATACTGAGACATCAGCGCCCATATTGAATTGCCCCTAGGTAATAAGCACCTGACAGGTAAATGATGGAGGTACCGCTGCGTATTGTTTAGTCCAACAAGGCAAAGAACTAGTTTGACTTTGGTGGGATAACAGTAGGCACTTCATACCCCTCAGAAGAAAAGCTCCCAAATTCCTGGCCCTGCACATACATGTGTCCTTCCTTACCCTTCATCTTGACCTGAGAGAGTCCTCCACTCACGTTGGGATATTCGCTCATTCCTTTCCATCAAAACAGTGGACATCACTGAAAGTTGATGGGTTCATCACGACTAGTGTTGAGCGAGCTCGTGATTTCAAGTTCGGCGTACAAGGTTCGCGACCCGAACCTTGTACGCCGCTCTTGAAAACGCAAGTTCTCTCATCTCTACCCACGACTGATCCCACAGTGTCATGGCTTGACAGGAACCTTGATGCAGATGTGATCACAGCCTGACCTGTACAGCAATGAGTGGTTTCCACATGAAGGGCAGCCTGTGTAGAAGAGAGCGGCTGGGAAGTGTTGTGATGTGACTATTCATTGGGGTCTGTAGGGTTATACCTAGTAGACCACACACTGCTCATTGGTCAGATCTGGTTACGTCAGCGTGAGAACAGGCTAGGTATTTTGCTGCTGCTTTTATGGGGTTTTATTGCTATACTGCTTTTATTAGGTTTTGTGCCAGGAGCGTGGCCTTCATCGGTTTAGGTTGACGTATCTGTGCTAGATTATTTGGAGTAAACTGGTCTACATATGGTGATGGAGGAAACAGATGGTTCATTTATGTCAGAGATGAAAAATATGGAGAATATAGATGGGACATTTGCTATTGAGAAGTGTGGATGTGGCTGGGAGCCTTGCCAACTGTGAGCAGAAGCAGAGTTTTCAGTTTCCTTACTTGGAGATCACCCTGGGTCATTATTTAGCTCGGGTACATTCACACACAACGTATTCCACGACAAAACCTGGACAAGTTGTGTGTGGACTTTGCAGCGCACAGGGGAACGTCCTCGGAGAGTCAAATGTCTGGGGGAAATCCACGGCATAAACTGATGTAGTACACTGTAATACAGTAGCAGCAAAGTGGATGCAAAAAAAAAAACCTCATCCAGGAGGAATCCGCCCATAAGCTGACGTGCGGTGGGGTATTCAGATCCACAGAATGTCATTGTATGCATCATAATCCACACTTAACTCATGCTGATTTTGTCATAGATGAACTGCCAGGATGAACCCTAAAAACCGCACCACAGGTCCATTTCCGCTGCCGAATATTTCCCGTGTGAACATACCCTACGTTGTACTTTACAGGCCCAAGACAGTTGTAATGTAAATTAAAGGGATGGTCCAAGGTTGGAAAACCATTGCGGCTTTCTTCCAAAATCAGCACCACCCTGACCATGGGTTGTCTGGTATTGCAGTTCATCTCCAGTGAAGTGAATGGGGCTCAACTGCAATACCACACACAACCTGTGGACAGGCGTGGCACTGTTTTTGGAAGAAAGTAGCTATGTTTCTCCTATTTTGGAGTGCTCCCTTAAACGGATTGTCGCTTTGGCCATGCACCCGCAGTAAACGGCCAAATCTGGGGGTGATCAGGGTGTCTGTCTTCTATTAGCTCCCAAGAGCCGTAACTATCCACTATGTGAGATGGAAGTAAGAGCTTTGAAGGAATAGCCCTAGGCTACAAATAGCCCTGGTATAGAGTCAGCGCTAGGTTTCCTGCAGTAACAGGACGGGATCGCCTTCTCCCAGGCGGGGTGTGGAGTTCCTGATCATCTTCCTGCTTGCTGTTGGTGCCGCTTTCCATGCTACTGATGAAATGTTATGTCCATGTGACTAGAACACACCGAAGGCAGATTTCTTATGTCTTCATGAATGCGCTCCTCGCTATGAACTTCATACCTTCTGAGAGCCGCTTCTGGTTAGTGTTTAGATTGCAGCTTTGTGCTTTTCTTTCCGCTCCAGCTCTGTTTATGCTTTGCTTGGACGCAGCAGTTTGTTCCTGTTGCGCTTGCCTTTCTTACAATTTTTTTCTCTCCTTTTGGCTCCAGTCTCTTTTGCATTTTCACAAGTTAAATATTTATCACCCCCTCCACGGCCTAGTTATTTGTTAGGCTACTTTCACACTCGCGTTTGGTGCGGATCAGTCATGGATCTGCACAGACTGATCCGTTCAGATAATACAACAGTTTGCATCCGTTCAGAACGGATCCATTTGTATGATCTTTAACATAGCCAGGACGGATCCGTCTTGAACACCATTGAAAGTCAATGGAGGACAGATCCATTTTCTATTGTGCCAGATTGTGTCATAGAAAACGGATCCGTCCTGACACACAATGTAAGTCAATGGAGACGGATCCGTTTTCTATGACACAATCTGGCACAATAGAAAATGGATCTGTCCTCCATTGACTTTCAATGGTGTTCAAGACGGATCCGTCCTGGCTATGTTAAAGATCATACAAATGGATCCGTTCTGAACGTTTGGCTCAGTTTCGTCAGACGGACACCAAAAGGCTGCAGGCAGCGTTTTGGTGTCTGTCTCCAAAGCGGAATGGTGACTGAATGGAGGCAAACTGATGTGTTCTGAGCGGATCCTTTCCCATTCAGAATGCATTAGGGCAAAACTGATCCGTTTTGGACCGCTTGTGAGAGCCCTGAACGGATCTCAGAAACTGAAAGCCAAAACGCCAGTGTGAAAGTAGCCTAAGACTTGTTGAGGCCTGGATCACTAGAATGGGGGACACAAGTATCCTAGTAATGTGTGGGATGGGGGCACGTTTCCATTGAAGGAACAAAGGGAACCTCCAACCTTTGTCTGCAGTACCTATAAGGGTTTCATCGGAGGTAGAACTTGTAGCACCCTCCTCCACTTCTTCTGCCCTGCTAGTGTACCTGAACCCTGTGTAAATATAAGAACACCCTGGCCATGACACACGTTAGGTCTCAGTAAGCACTTGTCCACTAGCTTCGCCTTCCTGTCTATATACTATTAGTAACAGAATACAGGCAGAGGAACACAAGAGGTGGGAAACTGCAGATTCCAGAACTTCCTTCCTCCTTTTCCAGGCTGAAGAAGACAATGGACACACAGATTGTCGTTAAAGGGGATGTGTCGCACACAATATATTTTTTTTTCTGCCAGTTAAAACCAGTTTTTCTGATCGCAGATTTGAACATAATTATGGGGGCTGCCATCCTGCCCAGGCTGCTAACAGCATTTAGAGATATGCTTTACTGCAGCCACCATGGACCACAGACACAATGGACAGCAGGGGACCCCACTGACATGTAATAGTTTTCTAAGCATCCTGTGTGACCCGTGCAGAGGTCAGGTGGGAGTAGATAAGCGGTGATATCAACTATTGGGAATGGTGGATCCAGTTATCTTTATAAGGGTCCATTCAGACGTCCGTAGAATGGGTCCAGATTCGTTCCACAATTATGTGGAATGGGTGTGGCCCCATTCATTTTCAATGGGGCCACAAAAGATGCGGACCGCAAAACACTACGGATGTCTGAATGGACCCTATAGATCAGGGATAGGAAAACTGCTGCTCTCCAGCTGTTGTAAAACTACAACTCGCAGTCTGCCTACAGCAGAGCATGATGGGATTTGTAGTTTTACAACAGCTGGAGAGCCGCAGTTTGCCCATCACTGCTATAGATGATATCTGCCATTCTAAAGGTACGGCTACATGGTCCGGTTTCTGCATGCCATTTTGGAAGCCGAAACCAGGAGTGAATTCAAAAAAGTTACATTTTCTCTCCTTTTATGATCCACTTCTGGTTTTGGCTTCTAAAGCGGCATCCAGAAAGCTGACTGTGTAGCCGCGTCCTTATCCTGCCTGTGATGATAAAAAGCGGACTACAGAGAAGTGATCTGTACAGACCAAGAAGTGGCGTCGATTATTAGGCTAAGGGCTCTTTCACACTTGCGTTGTTCTTTTCCGGCATAGAGTTCCGTCGTCGGGGCTCTATGCCAGAAGAATCCTGATGCATTCTGAATGGAGAGCAATCCGTTCAGGATGCATCAGGATGTCTTCAGTTCAGGACCGGAACGTTTTTTGGCCGTAGAAAATACTGCAGCATGCTGCGCTTTTTGCTCCGGCCAAAAATCTTGAACACTTGCCGCAAGGCCGGATCCGGAATTAATGCCCATTGAAAGGCATTAATCCGGATCCGGCCTTAAGCTAAACGTTGTTTCGGCGCATTACCGGATCCGACGTTTAGCATTTTCTGAATGGTTACCATGGCTGCCAGGACGCTAAAGTCCTGTTTCCATGGTAAAGTGTAGTAGGGAGCGGGGGAGCAGTATACTTACCGTCCGTGCGGCTCCCGGGGCGCTTCAGAGTGACGTCAGGGCGCCCCACGCGCATGGATGACGTGATCCATGCGATCACGTCATCCATGCGCATGGGGCATTCTGACGTCATTCTGGAGCGCCCCGGGAGCCGCACGGACGGTAAGTATACTACTATGGCAACCAGGACTTTAATAGTGTCCTGGCTGCCATAGTAACACTGAACGCATTTTGAAGACGGATCAGTCTTCAAATGCTTTCAGTTCACTTGCGGTGTTACGGATCCGGCAGGCACTTCCGGCAAATGGAGTACACGACGGATCCGGACAACGCAAGTGTGAAAGAGGCCTAAGTGACCAGTGTGAAAACTGCTGGATTTGAGGTATTTTTAAAATATAGATGGTGACATAAAATACAAAAAATAACTAATTATCCCTGATAATTAGCTTGGACTAGAGCTGCAGCTGTTTTATACTATAGTATATCAAGCACAGTGCAGTACATCATTTAGTTGCTATGCTTGGCATGGCAGCTCAGTCCCAGTTAGGCTGCTGGAGTTCTCCGTATCTGGCCTAGCTGGATAGGGCCGTGCACTGTGTTTCAACCAGACAATAACAGATGCGTGCACCAGTTTTTGTCCAGCCATAACTCATTCTCATGCCGTAAACTGTCCGGATTCCATTATAGTCAGTGGTGTCTGGTGGTGAACGTCTGTATCAAGAAGGCCATTCCTCTGCTGGAAGAGTGTGCCGGATAGCTTTACCGCAGGTGTGGAGCTAGGCCTGCTTGAATGGGGCTGAGCTGAACAAAATCCATGTGATGATACCGGCTGAGGAAGAGGATGCAGCCTCTACAAAGAACTGATCTGCAAAGGTGTAGGGTGTCGAACCACCATCAGTCAGATATTGATGACCTATCCTGAGGACCTCTGGACAACGCTTTTAGCAGCATTTAGAGATTCTTTACAGCAGCAACATGGACCCCAGGGATCTGTAGACTGAGATGTTCATTGATGTCTATGAGAGAGTATTCTGTGAACTTTGACCATCACCTGTTGTCCGTGACAGTACCCTACACATAGACATTGCATTATTGTAAAAGTGTCTTTACACGTGCAGATTACCGTGAATGAACGTTCCTGCGAACGCTCGTTTCCGATAATCTGCCCATGTAAAGGTGCAGATGATCACCTAATGAACGAGCGAAACGCTCCTTCATCGGATGATTCTGTCGTTCATGTAGACTCATAAATTATTGTTTCTGGGCAGCAGATCATGCAGCAATCTGCATCCCAGAAACAATGCAACTGAATGGGGACGAGCGACCGCAATAACAATCCCTCGTCCTCGTACTGCGTATAATGCAGCTTTCTCCTCCACTGAACGAGCAGCCGGTTGACGGGAACAAACGCTTCCTTCCCGACAACCAGCTTTAGCTCAGCACATGTACGTGCGCCTTAATCCTGCCATTGTGATCCACTGTGTTCATAAGATGTCTCCTGAGAAGTGATCACTACAGAAAGGGGGAGTATCTGCCTTTTAAAAACTAGATGGTGATATGGAAAATAAAAAAATAACAAAGATTTAAAAAAATGTTTTGGGATTCTAAATGGCAACACATGACTGGTAGAACAGCCCCTTGTTGATTGTTTCCAATAACATTGCGGTGTCCTCCGCTCCTGGCTGCCCCTTTCATATGTCACTTTCTGTGGAGATTGTGATATGTAATAAGGTGTGGGATCTTTGGCTGTATTTGCACAGTGAAAACAAATAGCAGTGGTTCCTGCCCAGTAGCGGGTAATCTGCAGTTGGGAATGCCCTTTGTACTCAGGACTTTTCTTTTATGCCTCTTGCACACGACCATATGGCTTTTTCAGTATTTCCGCAAAAAATACGGAAAACATTCATTTTTTTGCGGAACGGAACAGCTGGCCCCTGATAGAACAGTACTATCCTTGTCTGTTATGCGGACAATAATAGGACATGTTCTATCTTTGAACGGAAACAGAACCTTCTGTTTTTGTGGGGTTTTTTTTGTTTCGTTTTTGCGGATCCATTGAAATGAATGGTTTCGTATACAGAATGCAAAAAAAGTAATGTAAACGGAAGGAATAAAAATTGTGTGCAAGAGGCCTTACAGTAAGTGTAAGTAATCACTTCTACATTGTCATGATTATTAACCCCTTCCCGCCCAGCGCCGTACTAGATTGGTAGTTGTGTCCATGGCATCGCTTGCAGCTGTGGTGCCAGCTGTATTATTCAGCTCCTGCTGCAATGATCGGAGGTAACTCCAATCGCAGCAGTCAATAGCAACGACGGCATCTTAATGGCTTACAGAGGGAGGGGCACCCTCTATACCCCCAGTGGGCCACAAAACAGGCAAGGTGGCAGCATCAGCGGGGGGTACCCTGCTAATACAGGTACTTATCTCAATTAATAAAATCCGGTGAAAGGTCCTCTTTAAGGACAAAACTAGCTGCTTTAAATTGAAATTATGCCATTGAGCAGTAAGTGCTATATGTAGTCGGTGAACGAGGCTTTGTGATTTATTAGATCCTTGCTAATGGAAACGGCTCATGTACGTCAGATATGCTGTTAATATTCACTACCCAAGAGCTGTTAGAGCCAAGAATTGCTTTCATGTAAGACAGACGCCCTTTGTACCCCATGTATTCTTAGTCCACAGAACAAAATTGTAGCTTCATTGTTCATATCAAACTTTTTTTTTTATTCCATTTTTTATTTTATTTTTCATAATGGAAGGAAAAATGACTTTTGGTGCCAGGACTGAACAGCTGTTGGAAGCCAATCATGGGTCTGGCAGTTTCATACCTATTAGTAGCCCTTGCAGATGAATACTTGTTCATATGTAATATTTGTATGTGAAATCTCAGTATGATAATTGCACTGTAGTGGAAGGTGTTGTCAGAGATTGGAAACAATCGAAACAATATTGCATCTAGTAGTAAAAGACCCAATACTGACACATTGATGCCCCCCAATGTGCTTTGTTCACTTGGATACAGCAAAAGCATCTACACACCTGCCGCTGGAGCGGTAAGGCACATGCACACGACAATTTGTCCATTTTTTAACGGACCTTTTTTTTACCCGATGCCTTTCTGAGAAACGAACGTTAAAAACGGACCTATTTAATTGTATGGGGGTAGTCATCAGTGAAAAACGGACAAGATAGAACATGTTCCATTTTTTTACGTCCGTTTTTCACTGACCATCAAATAAACTGCCATGTGAATAACCCCACAGACTTACATCCCCACAGACGTCCATCACCTGTCCGTTTTACACTGTTGTGTGCATGTAGCCTAAGTTATTTACCAGGTGAGTAGAAGATAGGGGATAAGTGTCTGATCAGCAGGGGTCTGACCGCTGGGACCCCCTCTGAGCCTATGTTCCCCCATTTCAATGGAGTGGGGGACACGCATGTTGGGGCTGCAGGTAATAAGAGAATACAGCACTCCATTCACTCGGGGACCACGGACCCCTATTCTAGTGCTCAGCAGGGGCCTCAACAGTTGGACCCTACCGATCAGACACATCTCCTAAGTTGATGTAATGGGACAACCACTTCAACCTTAATCCTTTGGTGTCCCATCTTTATAACATGACATTTACCCTGTGTAGTAATCCAGAGGCGTTGTGATTTGGGTTCCATTATCTTAATGACCAGGAGTCGACCACTTGATAAAAGCACAAGCCCTGTTCATTTTCCATGAGAGGTCATTCCAGTCATTTGGCCTTTCCACGCTGGCGTCTTTTCATCTAGCAGCACATCCGCTAGGGTAATGTTAGTGTGCTTGGTTTCTTTTGTTTTTGCTCCACTAATTGTGAGTTGTCTTTACGATTTATAGACAAGGGCTCTTATTAACAATTTATTAGATTTATGTTAATTGTGACGTTCTGAACAATTGTGCATTAAACCAGCTCACAATGGCTCTTGCAGCTTCAAGAAGAAAAAAACTGCATTCTGGAGATCAAACACAAAGTATATTATACAATCAAATGGGGTCCATGAATGTGTATATATAGATGGCGGTAGCTCTTAAAGGGGTTGTCCACATTCCTTGTGCTTTTTTTGAGACCTCTCAGTGTGGCTGGACCCACGGTGGTGAGCATACGCGCCTGAACCCCAGAACTGGGTTCGGCTACTTTCACACTAGCGTTTTCTTTTTCCTGTATTGAGATTCGTCATAGGGGCTCAATACCGGAAAAAAATCGCTCAGTTTTGTCCCAATTCATTGTCAATGAGGACAAAACTGAACGGAATGCTCCAAAATGCATTCTGTTCTGTTTAGTTGCGTTTCCATACCGGAGAGCAACATGTTGAAGTTTGCCTTTTGTCCTGGGATGCGGAGCGAGACTAATCCGGCCTGGCCCACAATGCAAGTCAATGGGGACGGATCCGTTTTCTCTGCCACAATAGAAAACGCATCCGTCCCCCATTGACTTTCAATGGAGTTCATGACTGATCTGTCTAGGGTATGTTAAAGATAATACAAACGGATCCGTTCATAACGGATGCAGACGGTTGTATTATCAGTAACGGAAGCGTTTTTGCTGAACCCTGCCAGATCCAGTAAAAAGTAGCCTTCCCCATCTTGTGCCACTGGTCCCTTTTTCACTTGCGTCAACATCCGGTTTGGCGCGGGCCACATGACCGCCGCAACCAATTTTACAGGTTATTCACTTGTTTAGTGTTAAGACATAGGGTTACATTTAATAGTCTTTAAAGAGGTTTTACTTGTCTATTTTAACTCCCCCTGAGGAAGCGGACGTGAAACACGTGTCGGGGTCTCTAGTAGGTGCCACTAGCCAGGTCTGTATTGTGTATATGTTGTGAATCATGTTTTTTTATCTAGGTGGGGGAGCCACGCGGTTTGATTTTGTATTTATTTATACTTGTTTTTCCATCCCACCTTTTACAGTACATGTAATGCTATAACTTGATGTCCCGACGTGTTTTGTGCACTCTCCATGTGGTTGTGTTTGTCTTTGCCAATTTAGTGACGTTCCTTTCAATCAAGGGGTCTGTTGATCCTAGCGACTCCTTGGTAATCATAGCCACCCCCTTCTAATATGGGAGAACCTTTTGTTGTATGGCATTTCAGAAACATGGTTGCAGTCTTCCAGAAATATTAAAAAGAATCGCTTGAATGGAGTTGAGCCGCATTACCAGCCATCGCCAGTAGACACGGGTGGTATTGTTTCTGCAGTAAAGTTCTCTTATCTTAAAGGGGTTGTCCAGGTTCAGAGCTGAACCCGGACATACCTCCATTTTTACCCAGGCAGCCTTCCCCTGGCTTGAGCATCGGAGCAGTTCATGCTCCGAGCCTCTCGTTTGCCCTGCGCTACATCGTGCTGGCAGCGTGAGTCACTACGTCATGCGCCCACCCCATCTGCTTCATTCATAAAGTGGGCCGGGCAGGCGCGTGACGTAGTGACTCACACTGCCAGCGCCCGTCCTCCCTCCTCTCTGCTACAAGCGCTTGTAAGTATACAGGCGCTGATTACCCTGAACTTTTATTTATTAACAATGCCTACAATTATAGATAAGATTATATACAGTGGGCGTGGCCCATGTAGTAGAATACAGTCACTGCATGGGCCCCGCTGTCATTATAAAAGCAGATGTCGGTCCCCAGCCCCTCCTCCCTCTCAGCTGATACACCCGCCGCGCGGCGTATCATTGAAAATTCGGAAAAGAAAACCGATTACCGGTAAGTGTAATCCAATCATTCTTTCTCGCCTATGACGGCACCCCTGAAGAATAAGCAAGAAAAAAAATTCTAGGGTGGGACCACGGCCTGTAGTACTTTATGACCAAATGAAAGACCTCCTTTAGAAGGTAACTTTAGTCTATAATGCCTAAAAAAGTATTTCCAGGTAGCTGCCTTTCAGATCTGCTCTATAGAGGCTAAAGCTCTCTGCCCATGATGTGGAGACTGATCTCGTAGAATGAGCCCCAACCCCCGAGGGCGTAATAACTCCCTTAGAAGAATACGCTAAGGAAATGACTTGTCTAATCCACCTAGCAATAGTCTGAGAGGAGGCTGACGATCCTTTTTTTGCTCCCTGAAACAAAATTAACAGACGTGAGGAGGATCTCCAAGGCTGAGTGACCTGTAGATATTGTAAGATACACCTCCTAACATCCAAACAGTGTTATTCAGACTCCTTCCTTTTTTGGGGGGAAGCACAGAAGGAAGGTAACACTATCTCTTGAGAACGATGAAAACGTGAGAAGAGACTTTTGGTAAAAAAGAAGGATCAGGCAAAAGCGCTACCCGATCCTCCAGGATTACCAAATAGGGAGGGTCAACCGAGAGGGAAGCAATCTCACTGACCCTTCTAGCCGAGGTAATGAAAGGAAGGCAAGCTTAAGGGTGACCAACTTCGGGGAGATTTTATCGATAGGGTCAGAAATAAGAGCAGAGGGGACCAAGTTTAAATCCCAGGGGGGACTCTATTTTTACATACCGGAGATAATTTAGACACTGCTGTTACAAATCTTTTAATCCAGGGGTGATCTGCTAGCTTGAATGCAAACAAGGCGCTTATGGCTGAAATCTGGACCTTAAAAGTGCTAGGCCCACGTTTTTTTTTTTTCTTCCACCCCTCTTGTAGGAAATCTAACACGAGCGGGATCTCAGGCGTTTCTAGCACATCCACAGGTTTTTGGGCGAATCTGAAAAAGGTTATCCAAACCCTAAGGGTAGATCTCAGATGTGACCCTTTTCCGACTGGCCAACAGAGTGTCTACTACTTCCTCAGAGAGACCCCTTTCTTCCAGCGGATCTGATTTCCTCCTGCCCCTTGGGACAGGAAACGGAACTGGAGATAGAGGGGATGATCCCTCCTTTAAAAAGGTGGTTCTGTTTCCTGTCCTGTGGAGGTGGAGGCGGTCTCTCCAGGGGTGCTGTCATAGGCGAGAAAGAAAACGGATTTGTCACCATTGACTTACAAGGTTTTTGGTGCTGGATCCGGCTGCTTCAGTTTCCCATGCTGCACACAAACGCTGCTTGCAGTTTTGTGTCTGACATGGCAACACAACAAACCAGAACGGAATGAAAGCCAACACAGCATGCCGCCGCTAGACGATGCCATTACCTGTAGTCCGCATGGGCACAGACTACAGTGTGTAGTGCGCACGCGTGGGATTTCAAACAGGCTCAGGGATTACGTCAGCGCGCCGGCTCTTGAATATATTCTATTAGAGGTCGCGCTGGACTCAGGAAGGCGGCGCTGGCCACCGGACCGAGGGGTGCGGCTGGGCACCAAGTTAGGAAGGGACATCACCTTGGGCACCTTATGTAAGTCATTAGCATATCACTAAAATCGATTTTATAAAGAAATAAATCAAGACTATTAGTTAATAAGGGCATCATTTAATACAGCTCAGGGAGACCTACAAGTAGCTATGTTTTACTGTAGGGGGTAAAATGTGGTGACAGAATCCCTTTAAGACCAGGCATCACTTGCACTCTGTAGAAATATTTCTTCACACGTAGACAATCATATCTGCTGTCTGGTGGCATCTTATCAGGAGTTGTCCAAGGTCTTGTTAGGTCCTTTTCTTGCTGAAGGCGGTTACGTAGATGAGGTGAGCGGTTCTCGACGCTTGAATTATTCATTCAGTATTTTTAAATCTATGGGAGAGAAGTATTGAGATCAGACACATTTCAGAAACAGGGTTTTAGAATTTTTACAGGGATTGATCATAAAATACATCAGTCATGACAGAATTACTTTTCTTGATGTTGTTTGCTTCTTTTCTCCAGGCTGATTTTCTCGTTTAGAAGTAATCTTGACCTTTTATTGCAGGGATATTGGCAAATGCTTGATGATGCCGCTTCCATTACTGTCTGCTTGTCAGTCTTAACGCGTTTCCAAGCCAAAAATATGCTTTCCATAGCAACCGTGATGCTGTGCTGAGAAGTTTTGAGATCTTCGCGAACAGACACAGTTCCTATCGGGTTTTCAGGGTCCAAGTCATTGTACTTTATGGCCTCTCTTCACTTCTGCATCAATACGTCCAGTCGGAAATCTGAATGCAGCTACCAAGATGTCATATTCCTGCAAAGAAGCACATTCTTTTTAATTTATTTTACTAACTTCTGGATAGAAATCTGACCAGTGGAAAAACCCCAGATTTGACAATGTCAGCTGTATGGTAGACTGTCATTAACTATAAGCAGATGTGAGCGGTGCTGCCATGTCTTTTATTTCTCTCCAGGTGTTTGTGAGGATGGTTCGTTTTACACGATGTATCGTCCGTGTTCAGCACTTTGTTTGGGTGGCCCAGGAGAATGATAATCACTGGCCCGTCCACATAGGGGGTTTGAGCCATTTTGTGCAGTTTGTTTAAAACATTAGATATATTATTTGAAGAATTCTTCAGCGATTCATCATAACTGGTTGTTTATTCCTACTTCCAGCCAAGTCTTTGAACGTAAGCTAGAAGTAGGTTATCCTGACATTTGTCCGGTGTGGTGCCAAAACGAGGCAAACCACAATAGCATGGCGCGTGAGCGTCTCTGGTGTGGCACAGTATTTTTCCGTCTTGGCAGCCAGGCACTTGTGGGGAAGCCAGAATACAAGTCAGCATTTGTACGCCATGTTTTTTACCTATGTGAGGGACACGGGGGCAGCAATGATCTCCACTGTATATATGGGAGATCGCTACTGCAGTAGAGTTTGAGATGATCTTTTGCTCAGAATCTATGATTAAGTTGTCCAGTGATGCTTTCACCTGATGAACCAACACAGGGCAGTTATCTGGAACTCGCATTACTAGGATGGTTCCTTCCCAATAATTGCCCGATTTTTTTTTTTTTTTTATAACTTTTAATTTTTTTTTTCAGCTCGTGTAAATCGGCCTTTATTCAGAAGGGCAATGTTCCCAAATGCATGTACCTGGACTTATGCTGACCCATTAAGGTCAAAGGGTATATCCATATGAGCAATTGCTGCAAATGCTCAAGTGAATGAGTCTGAGAAGAATAGACAGCACATGGACACCGCCCTTGTGCAGTCCACTTAAATACTCGTCTGGGTTCACTTTCTGAAACATGGCCCAGTCTCTTATCTGTCTGACAAGGTCCTTAGGATATAAGAACGTGCTGCATATACACTCTTGAGTTTCAGTGCGTTATGTAAAAATATAATGAAAATCTAAATTAAAATGGAAACTTTCCCTTACTACTTTCACTGTGTGAAAAAATAACTCTGCAGTGCTTTTGAATCCTGATGCTTACCTACTGTACGTGAGACTGCTCCTATCAAAGCTCATCAGTGTATGCTCATTAGTAACCGGAAGTCGTCAGCCCGATCACCAGTCACCATTTCTACAAGTGCTTGGTCACCAGTCCTCCCCCATCTCACACTGTAATCGCATGACTTCAGACACAGACAACTCTTAAAGGGCCACTTAACCCAGAGGCCAAACAAAAAACTACCAACAAAACGTAGCATCATCGCATAATCTCCTATGTGTCTCTTTATTTGCTTTTGTTTCACCAGATATCACAATGGAAGACCATGAAAAATAAACAAAGTAGTTTATTGTTCTTTCAGGCTGCACCGCATCCACACTTGCTTGCGGATGCTTGCGATTTTCACGCACCCCATTCACTTCTATGGGGCCTGCGTTGCGTGAAAAATGCAGAATATAGAGCATGCTGCGATTTTCACGCAACGCACAAGTGATGCGTGAAAATCACCGCTCATGTGAACAGCCCCATAGAAATGAATGGGTCGGTATTTAGTGCGGGTGCAATGCGATCACCTCACGCATCGCATCCGCGCTGAATACTCGCCCGTGTGAAAGGGGCCTAAGTCTTTTTTTAAATAATTACCCCTCCTTGCTCCTAAATAGTGCAATAGCTAGGCAGATTTGCCTTTCACGGACTTGAGAAAGCTGGCTTACCACCATGTGGAACTGTAACAAAGTGCAGAATACTAAAGTTACAAAGATAAAGCCCCCTCCTCACACCTAAATAGTGCCATGTACTGAAGGCCAGTAATCTACATGGGTTTCATATGCAGTAATAAGAAAAGAAAAGCACAGTCATGGGGAGGAAATGCCCTTTGGTTAGACGCCAGTAGCAAAGCACGGACAACAGTTTTGTGCCTGGATCTGTAGCAAGCGTCACGTATGGACTGTACGGCAAAATCATTGATGGGATATATTCATAAAATAGTTATGGAAGCTGTATATACTATAAAAGGAGTGCATAATAAATATATAATATTGCACCAGTGACTGATGGATATTGGGAATCCCAAGTGGTAGTTTGTGACCAAATGCCCGTCAGTGAGCGTGTATACTGTCATTAGTGCCATGTAATATACGGATACTGAATGCCCACATTTACGTTTATCGGCCAGTACTGCTTGCTGCTAGCTTTTAGTAGCTTAATTTCCCTGTTGGTGCTTTTTTTTTTTTTTTCTAATCCAATGGCATGTTTAACACAAGGTTATGAGAATCGCCAGTATAAGTATAACTAGGACACATATTCAGAATAATTCTCTGTAACAGATCTTGAATATGACCTTGGAAGTGCATACATTGCATGTTAAAGTAGCAGCTTGGAGGAACGCTAAAACTAGAAATGAATGGTAATGGGAGATAATCTTGCCGAGGCTGCTTGTGAGGCTACTTTCACGTGGTCAGTATTAAGCATTGGTAGCACCACTCCTAGCTTTGGTGTTCAAATACTAGGGGTGCACCGAAATTCCGGCGGCCGAAAATGGGCCTAATCCATTTCGGCTGATATTGGTACATATCGGCAGAAAATATGGGGTTTGGGATTTGTGGGACTTGTCACCCGCGCCGGGCGGGCGGTTTACTTTAAGTCACTGCATCTTTATTTTACCTTACAATCGTGACGCTCCAGTAACAACTCTGCAGGCAGAGCGGAGGGCGGCGTAACGTCACTTACTCACGTGACGCGCCTGCTCCGCCTCCTTCATTCATAAAGTGGGCAGAGCAGGTGCGTCACGTGAGTAAGTGACGTTACGCCTTTTCGTGTCTACATTGTGGGCACGACTAGCCCTTTTTACTTTAATTGACTTTAGGAGAAGTCAGGTCCAGGTGTGATGATTTCACTGCCTGGTCCTGTCAAAGTGCAGAGGGCGTGGCAGTTGCAGAGAGAGCTGAGCCTCTAGGTGTAAAGGCAACGCCCCAGTTGCTCCTAGAGGCTCGTTTGCATACATTAAAACAATTTTTCTCAGCAATGCGGGCACACATGAACATGGGACCAACACAGATGTCTTCAGCTGCCAAGTGCACATGTAATCATGTGTCATAGGTACAAATCTGCTGACAGATGCCCTTTAACATCATAATTACAATCACATTTACATTTGTCACGATCCAAAGTGCAGCAGATTAAAGCAGTTGTGCCAAGTAAGACTTTGCAAGAAAAGTCATGCATCAAGATATTGCATATCCATTCACTGATCTCCATAGCTTCCTCCTGGCCCATTTCAGTTCCTCCATTGTTCCTGTAGTACTGGATGTTTAAGAAGCTTTTCTAGGAGGCCCTGCATCCTGGAGCATGTAATTAGCTGAGTAGCACTGAACACGAGCACACTGTCATCCTACCAGCTTCACATCACTGCTGTAACTAAAAAAGCTGCTAAATAGTATTGCTGTTTAGTGAAAATCCTATATACTTATAAGGGCCCATGCACATGACCGCTGTTGTGTTGCGGTCTGCAAAACGCACCCGACAAGAATGTCTGTGGTTCAATTCCCAACAGAGACCTGTGAAATGTATTTTTTTAAGGTTATGGCGGAAAAATGAATAGTTCACTTACCAGCTTCTTAAAGTATAAAATGACTTGACAGGCTTCTGTTATGAATTGAACCCCAGACCTTCTGCCGGGAAATACATCAAGTTTTTCCACTGCACTGTTGAATCTGTTATAAAGGTAGGATTTCCAGCGACTAAAACACTGCTAAACAGTAACTGGGCACAGAAAATCATCTCTCTACCACAGTGAGGTTCAAGTTTATAACCCGCTATGCAGGAGGTCTCTGGTTCAATTCCCAACAGATACCGTCAAAATCATTTTTTTTTTAAAAGGTATGCCAGAAAAATTTTAATTTTGTGTTAAAGGTTATGCCACGGTGCCATAACCTTTAACAAGGTGAAAGAAAAGTGGGTGAGATTTTACCTTCACACTGAAAAAAGTCTGCAATAAACATTTTACGCAGCGGATTCATCACAGATCTGCTACAGAATGTGTAAGGAAACCCAACATGTATCAGTGGTAGTTTCCTACAAGAATGGTGTCCTTGTGACAAGTCTGGAGTGCAGTGTTAGGCCTCATGTGCTCCTTGGAGGAGCGTTCTGGTTTCTTCACACCTGCCGTGAACATTCCAGGGCACACATGTCTCCATAATGGTGAGAGAGAGAGCGCTCCTTTTCTTAGGGATCACCAGATAAAATGTCATCTGTTTCCTACCACTGTTGGAAGGAAATCTAATGTTACATCAAATGTATTTGGTTAGCTGTGGCCTTCGTGTTTGTCCATGCCCTTTGTCATTGCAGTTGATGTCAGAAATAGATCTGTATTAGCAGGCACCGTCATAAATGTTACAGGCCAATGACTGCTTTAAGCCAGCAGCTGCTAGAGAAAGAACATTCATTTTGTGGGAGTTAAAATAGACCAGACCTAATTTCTTCAGATAAAATGTTGTTACCGCAACTACTAAGCTGTTCATCAGAGTAAAGCTAGTTCACTCGGTCTCTCTGCCGATCTACGGAACGGACTAGTACCTCGGAACCGAAGCAGAGTTCGGGTTCAAGTTTGAAAGTGGTTTTCCACTTTAGAAAATCAACTACCGAAGTTATTCAACGAAGTCACGTGCAACTTTGTGAATAACTAACTTCGGCTCATCGGAGCCCATACATTCTAATACTGTACAGAGACGGATCTCCATACAGTATTCATAAGTTTTGAACAAAGCGACTTCGGATAAAGTCGGTAGTTGATTTTTTTAAAGTGGAAAACCACTTGAAAACAAACACTGCTTCGGTACCGAGCTACTAGTCAGAACCAAAGCCAAGTTAGTTTTTAAAGTGTTTTTCCACTTTAAAAATCAACTGCCGAAGTTGTTCAACAAAATCACGTGCGACTACGCGAATAACTTACTTTGGCTCATCGGAGCCCATACATTCTAATACTGTACGGAGACGGATATCCGTACAGTATTCCGATGTTTTGAATGAAGCGACTTCGGATGAAGCATCCGAAGCTCTCTTCGCTCAACACTATTGACAGTGCTTTCCTATACAGTATAAAAAAAGATACAATGCATGCGGGTACACCGTATGTCTGAAGGACACCTGGCATACCCTGGGTGCATGGGCACGTCAGAAGAAATATTGAGGAATACTGCTGAATCATACCTCCAACATGTGGAAAATCAAAATGTAAAAGGAATGTGTCGTCAGAAAATGACCCATTGTTTAAATCAAGTTTTATGTTAAATATATTTTTTTTTTTTTTTTTTTTTTTTTATAAATATTTTTTTATTATAATACAAAAATTTAAATCCATATTACATACTTGATATTATAAATTCCATAGATCCGCCAATTCTGATCTGTAAACATAATTGACAATAATTTCATGCAGATATCCATAATATGTCAGTATTTGAAAATCAAAGGGAGGTCTCCTACTGGGGAGGGTGACAGGGCTCACCCGACATCCTAGGCTTGATAATGCAAGTGGAAAAAGCAACCCACTTAGCCCAGGTTCTCCATTCGCTACAGGGATAGGGGCCCGAAATCCAGACAGCCGCCCGGCAGCGAGCGCCGCTCGCGCACGCCCTCCCCCAGACACGGGCAAGTACGAGCGGAAGGACTGGCACTCATGTGGCCGATCGCTTTATGCTCACATGCTGCCTAAAGGCGAGCTTGCAGCGATCTTTAATCGCAGGCATTTGATAAAGCAAAAACCAGAGAGGGGAGTCCAGCAGTCTTTTACCACAGTGGTAGAAACCCACTCGTATATTTTACTGCCTCATCCCCATATGATTAAGTCAGCTATCGGTTGCATGGTTCACCATACTTTGCGTTTATTCGCATTGATATTTCATGCGACAGAGAACTCGAACCGAGTGTCACTCAGCAATTAAAAAGGATATAAGCAAAAAACAAAGCCAGATACCTGCTCTGTCTCTTAAAATGAGCACATAGTAGCGCGCCCACCGCGTGTGTCACCTCCCTGCCCGCAATCGAGCCCCATGTCTGACGGGAAGAGCCGTATCCCGAGCCGCGCCCGATATCCGGGCACCTCCAGACCTCGAGCCACGGTCCCCTACCCATGTACCGCTCGATATTATACCTGGATAAAAATTTTTTTACCATTATTTAATACCGGGAAGTCCCCCCTCTTTCAGTCCTGGAGACCCTCCCATGCTTCCAATATACCTCCACATTCTTAATCAATATAATACATACAGAAAAGCCGGACAGCTAGAATTTTCCCCAACTCACCCCATAAACCCCCCCCCCCCCCCACCTTGCAGGGAAAAAAAAGAAAAAAAAAAAAAAAAAAAAAAAAAAAAGAAAAAGGGATCATAATTAATTAGTCGTATCCCAATCTTTCCATAAGCTATTCCACTTTAAATAGGATCCTCTTTTTTTGTACAGGATCTTCTCGTAACTTTTCACTTTCTCTACCAAGCCCAGCCAGTTATTACAGTCTGGGGCGGAAGAACAGAACCAGGATCTAGAAATCAGGAGCCTAGCTAAGAACATCACCTTAGTCAACAAATGGCTTTTTATGGGTTGATAATTAACCTCAGATAAATCTCCCAGGACCCATATCCTGGGAGACAAGGGAACCACAATTCTAAGTTTACTCGCCAGGTTCTTTTGGACCATGCTCCAATAACTACTCACCATTGGGCAGTCCCAGAACAGATGTAGATGATCTGCCTCGGGCTCGCCACAACGGGGGCAGTCAGAGGAAGCCCTGAGTCCTCTTCTATATAACCATATGGGTGTTACATAAATTTTGTGCAAAATATTAAATTGTACAACAGTGTGGTTAAAATTATGTGAAACCAATTTTAAACTTTCCCCTATATTCTCCCAGTTAGGAGGGCCTGCCTCTGAAAGAAGAGAAGACCAGGCTCTCTGTCCCGGAGAGAAAACATCCAAAAAAAAATTATCCATTAAGTGTCTGTAACAGTGAGATAGTTTAATTCTCGTGACAATTTTCTTACAAATTAAGTCCTGTAAAAATACAGAAGTATCTATAATAAAAAGGTGACTATTCAAAGTATTAGAAAGTGCTGACCTCAGTTGGAAATATGCATACCAAGCCACCTCGCCTAAATTTGCCCTTAGTTCCATAAGGGGCAAAATTTGTCCTCCACTAACTACTTGATGTAAGTATTGCACATTTTTGGTCCTCCAGTACTGGCGGCAACTTAAGTCTTTTAAATTAAGAAGTTTTTGGTTATGCCATAATGGGGTGCAAATAAGCGATGCCTTAACTCCACACCAGCTCCTTATGGCCGACCAAGTCTTTATAGCCATTCTGCAGAACAGTGTAAACCCTCTTATAGAATTTGACAAATAATCAGATTCCAGTACGGTAAAAAAATCGGAAAAACCTGCATCTTTCACCACTTTACTGCAGAAGGGGCTATTTTCCCAATCATTAAAAAGGCAGAGTTGGGAGGCCACAAAGTAGCCCCTAAAATAGGGGAGGTTAAGACCTCCCCGATTGTAGGGCATAGAAAAATAGAGTGCCTTCAATCTCACGCGCTTCCTCCCCCATAATAAATCATTGAGCACCCGCTCTATCAATCTAAAGTGTTTATCTGTAATCCATATAGGCGAGTTGCGCAAGACATAAAGAACCTGGGGAAGCACTACCATTTTTATTATTGAAATTCTATCCGCTCTTGCTAGAAGAATTTTTTGCCATATCTTAATTTTTGCTCTTAACTTTACTAACAAAGGAATTAGGTTAAGTTGTAAATATTCTTGAGGTTTAGCAGAAACTGTTATCCCCAGGTACTTTATTGAATCAGAGATCATTACCTGATTATTAAGTTCGCCTCGCAACTCATCTATAGGAAGAAGGACGGTCTTATCCCAGTTGATCTCAAGTCCAGATAACTCGGAGAAGTGGCCAACCAAGTCCATTATACGAGGAAGAGTCGTATCTGTTTGATGGATGAAAACCAGGATATCATCTGCGTAAAGAGATACGCGGTCATGCTGCCCCATTATGCCAAAACCAACCACCTCCGAGTCCTGTCTTATCAAAGCCGCTAAAGGTTCAATATAAATATTAAATAAAAAGGGGGAAAGGGGACAGCCTTGACGGGTACCTCTTCCCAAAGTGAAACTCTCTGTCGTCGAATCATTGATCCTGATCCTGGCAACTGGGGAATTGTAAAGTAGCTGGACCATCGCCATAAATCTTGGGCCAAAGCCCATTCTTTTCATTACCTCCCAGAGAAAAATCCACTCCACCCTGTCGAAGGCTTTAGTAGCGTCCAACGACAGGATGGAGCGGGCACCACGCCCTGGGGACTGAATATTCATAAATAGCCTATGCAGATTATGATGAGTACCCCTATTTGGCATAAAGCCATTTTGATCTGGGTGAATAATCGTGGGCATAACCCGCGAAAGCCTCCTAGCCAGAACTTTTGATAGTAACTTAACATCGGTATTTAATAATGATATTGGTCTGTAGGAGCTCAATTCTGCCGGGTCTTTGTCCTTTTTTAGAATTAAAACAATAAGAGCCTCCATCATAGAGTGTGGTAGTCTCCCTCCCTGTGTTGCCTGGGAGAAAACCTCTAGCAACTGAGGGAGGATGACATCACTATACTTGCGATAGACCTCATATGGAAGGCCATCCACTCCTGGCGAGGAGTTCCCCGAGACAGACCCAAGGGCCTCCTGCAGCTCCATAAGAGACATCTCCTCCTCGAGATATTCCCTCTGAACTTCATTTAAAGTAGAAAATGAAATTTTCTCCAGGAAACGCATCGCCAGTTCAACTGACAGACCAGGGGAGGATCTATATGTCTGGGCAAAGTATTGTAAAAAAGTATTCTCAATTCCCTCTAAATCTGTTATGGTTTTGCCCTCTGCATTACGGATCGAAGTAATGGATAGTTTTTTCTTATCTTGTTGTGAAATAATTCTAGCTAAAAGTTTCCCCGGGCGTCCAGACTCGATGAAGTAATTAAGCCCCTTAAAAAATACCCTGTGGTTTGCTTTCTCTGTTACATATTTCTCCAGAGAGCAGCTAGCCTTCTGCATCTCTTCCCTGTTGTGTTCAGTTGGATGGCTAGTATATCTCTCAGTTGTAAGTACAGCAATCTGAACCAATTCCTCCTCTTTCTTCCTAAATATTCTCTTTGCTGCGACAATCTCACTTATAAAAACCCCCCTCAAATATGCTTTCGAGGCATCCCATACTGTATTGATACTGGCGGAGGGAAGATTGACCTCCCAAAAGGAGGACATCAATAGTTTAATCGACTGCAGGTTGTCCATAATAGTGAGCCAGTATGGATTCAACTTAAATCCTAGCCCCCTAATATCCTTATTCTCCCCGCTGGAAACCTCAATCAGTACGGGTGAGTGGTCCGAAACTGTTCTTATTCCGTATCGCATCTTGCAGATATTACTCAAGTTGCTCTCATTGGTGAGTGCTAAATCGATCCTAGACATTGCTCTACCCCCCCTGCTGACACAAGAATATACTCTCTTTCCACCGCCAAGATATTCCCATATATCCACCACTCCAACCTCTAAACAAAATTGAGACAGCGGGGAATTACAGAAATTCCTCCCCCTTCCTGCATCTATTGAAAATCTATCTTTATTAGGGTCAAGGACCGCATTAAAATCCCCCATCAGGATTAAGCGGCATTCTGGTCTTTTTTCAAAAAATAACATTAGTTGAAGCAGTGGGTACATTGAGAATGGCGGAGGTATATAAAAAAAGGCAAGAATATAGCTGTCGCCATGCAGCTTACCATGCAAGAAGATAAATCTACCCTGAGCATCTATGTAGGATTTTATAAGGGTGAAATCTATGGAGTTATGAATAAGAACCGAAATACCCCTAGAGGAGCCAGTAAAGGTGGAGTGATACGATTGGGACTGCCATCCCGTTGTCAGACGGAACAAGGTTTCTTTAGTTAAATGGGTTTCTACTATACAAATAATTGCTGGAAGATATCTTTTTAATGCATCCATGATCGCTTGCCTTTTAACTCTTTCCCCAAGTCCTCTGACATTCCAAGCTACTATTCTAGTGGACATCGCTTACCGAAAAAAAGAAAAAAAAAAAAAAAAAAAAAAAAAAAAGGGAAAAAAAAACATTCCTGCAAGGTGGGTACCCCTCCCCCCCCTATCCATTGATCCGCCCGAACTACTCAGCGAACCTCTAACCACCGGCCGTTCTCCCCCAGCCTGGCCCCCCCCCTTCCATCCCTCCGATCATAGTAATACACAATTTCAAATGCCTATTTGATCCATCCAGTCTGATGCCTGTTGTGGTGTCTCAAAAAAAAGAGAAGTCCCATTGTGAATTACTCTTAATTTCACAGGATACTGTAGGGAATATTTAATCTCCTTAGCCGCCAAGCGTTTCTTTATCTCTATAAAGCTTTTCCTTTTTTCCTGGGTCTGCCGCGCAAAGTCAGGAAAGAAGAGCAGATTAGTGCCCTGGTATTCAATAGGTGTACATTCTCTTGCTCTTTTCAGGATCATATCTCTGTCCGCGGATAGTAGTAATTTGATTAACACTGCACGCGGCGGTCTCCCCGGAATCAATTTCCCTCCTGGAATTCGGTGGGCTCTTTCTATTTGAAACATAGAAGAGAAATTATCGCTGCCGAAACTATGCATAATCACATCTTTAAGTTGTTCCTCCAGCTGTCGGCCTTCCACTCCTTCTGGGAAACCAATTATGCGGACATTGTTGCGCCTTGACCTATTTTCTAAGTCCTCTAGTTTGTTTTGAAGTGCTTGATTTTCTGAGGCTAGAAGCAGAGTTTTAGACTTTAACGTATCCATGTCCGTTTGCAAAAAGTCGACAGTTTTTTCCACACTAAGAACTCGGTCCCGGATCTTTACTAGGTCTTCTCTTATTAATGAAATATCGCTCTGCACTGACCCCAATTGGGTTGACATTTCTTGCACTAAAGTGCCATTATTTTCCACAGCGCATAGGATTTTGTCCAAGACAGATGGGTCGTATTCAGTTCGCATTTGTGCAGAGAGACAGTCCTCGCCTGCCTCCTGGTCTGCCCCCTCCAGTCCATCCTCAGAAAGTTCATCATTTTGGGAAGTTTTAGCGAATTTTTTCAGTTTGGCAGGGGGTTTAGTTTTGGCTAGGTTCTTTTCATTTGAAAAGGGCGATTTCAGAAACTTGTCGATTTTGTTCTCTGGGGTCTTAGTCCCAGACTTAATTGAAGAGGAATCAACTGAGCGTCGCTTTGGGGGCATTCTCCCCAATTCCCCCCCCCCCCTAACCTTCTGCTTAAGTTTCTGCTTTAGTCTTCCTTTCCCTTCTCCCCCTACCAGGTTTTCATTTTTATTTTATTTTTATATATATTTTCTTTCACCTATTAACCCTTTTTTCTGTCTCTTCTTTCCCTTTTTTTTCCCCCCTTTTTTTTTTTTTTTTTTTTTTTTTTCTTTGTGCCCTCTTTTCCCACTTTTCCTTTCTCACCCTGTCTCCTCCTTATCCCCTTTTCCCCAGACGGCACAAGATTTCAACATAAACAAAACTATGCCCTCTTCACAGCAATATACACTGCTATCCCTCTTGCACCAATATAGCAGAAAAATCAACAGTACGGCAGGTATAGAATAACTGAATGGAATTGCTATTCTCACGTGTCCGGAGGCCTAATCCCGAAGCACGCCGTGACTGTGGCGGTGCAGTGGCGAAGTAAAGGGGAGACAGCCGAGGTATCCAACAGTTGAGATATCCAACAGGGCGGCAGTCCGGTAACAGGCAGGAGCAGGAGCGGCAAGGTGGAATCAGGCGGTCCAGTGGCAAGAAGAGCAGGAGGCAGCAGATGGAGCCAGCAGCCAGGCAAGACCAATCGATCGGAGCCGGGGAGACAGAGCCGAACGACAGCACGCAGACAGAGCAGGCAGAGTGGCAGCGAGCGAGGACGGCAAATGGAGGAACCAGAAGCGGGGCAGCGATGGAGCCCAGTCGAGGGACAGGAGCAGTGCCGGAGCGGTATCCAGCAACGGCAGCAGCCAGACAACTCCCCACAATCAGCAGAGACGATCCAGCGACAAGACCAGGTGGAGTATAGTGGCGCGTCGCGGCTCACAACTCAGGGCATCAGCTGTTCCATCTCGGCTGTTTCGGCATCAGCATCAGCTGTTCGACATCGGCCTGGAAGGGGAAGGCCAGCAGTGGGGGAGATCGAGACGCGACGTACACTCACGTCATCCCGCCGCCATATATTTTTTTTTTTTTTTTTTTTTTTTTAAATGGAATTTTTAGTTATTGTTTTTCATTTTTCATGTCACTATTTTAAAAATTCTAAAATCCTGCAGTTTTCACACTGACCACTATCCCTAAAATAAGTCAAGACTTGAGAGCAGCTGAATGGACCATAGACCTCATTGATTTCTGTCAGAGAGTTTTTCTAGATATGCTCTATGACCTATGCAGAGGTCAGGAGGGAGTAGATAAGCTGCGATATCAACTATTGTGAACTGTGGATCTTAGGTTATCTATACAGTGGTGATCACTGGTATTGTAATCTTGCCTATGGTGATAATGTGATAGCAACTGAAAAGTTACCTGAACAGGAAGTCTCAACATATTGTAAGACCTAGGGGCTAGTGTGAACAGTGCACAATTTTAGGGATTTATTTTAAATATAGCGACACAGAAAATAAGAAAAATCAACAAAAATGTAACGTGTTTAACATAAAAACGGATCCGTGCTGCTGGTTGTGCACGCGTCCCGCCGGAGGTCCGCTCCGGCCGCATTGACTATAATAGGGGAGGCCGGATGTCCGGCGACAGCACAGCAAACATGCCGAGTGGTAGCTGGAATAAAACTACGACATTCGGCAGGCTGTTCACCCGCCGGAACAGCCTGTTGGAGAAGGCTACCGCTAATGTGAAAGTAGCCTTAAGCAGTAGGTTATTTTCGGATGACACATTCCCTGTGCAAGCCACAAACTCCCACTCCCCTAAAGGTGGCATTAGGTGCGTGAGTGTGTGTGAAGTTGACTAGAAGAAAGGCGTTCCAGTGTGTTGGTGCTATGGAATATATGCTTACATCACGGGTTTCAGAGTTGGCACTGCTGTTTTCACTGGCATTCTGCTCTGGCTGGTAGATAGGGGACACAGTTTGTTTGTACTAATGACAAATGAAAAATAATAATCCCTTTAAATACTAATTTTATTAAGTCAGAGGTAGCCAGAACGCTAGCTGCCCATACTGAATGTCTAGCCTTTCCAGCTCCTAGAAACCTACCACTGCCCTAAAAGACCCCTGGACAGACGTTGCCTTCATGAGAGCGCCCCTGTAAGGCCAGAGCATAATATTTTATAAGTCCATATTTCTTGCTTATTCCTTAACCATGTAGAGATACATGGATAACCATGCCATCCAGACACTGCTGTTCAGGAACCATCCCGGGTATTAACGCTCTCGCAGCCCGTGTGAGGTTGGTAGAAGGCTTTTCCGATTAGAAGTAAGCTTCTTAAATGGTGAGGCCTAGAGTTTGCTTTCTTCAGTCCAGTGCTGAAAATAGTGTACCTAATATCCCAAGAGTTGATACAGCCTCGGGGTTACTCTTTTTATGACATGTTCTTATATTTTTTTACCATTATCCTTAGGATTCCATTAGGGACCTAAAAATGTTTGTTAGCTGCATGTGCTCTATTTCAATACACTATCTGTAGCCTTTCCTATAGGCCGTTGTCATAATAACAGTGTGCGTTTACCTAAATTACTATCCCGAGGGTGTCCTGTTTTATCTAATTCTGGAAAAGCTCTTTAGTGATCAGTGGTTCAGCCCCTAGAAATCTTTACTGCGGGCCCGGACAAGCATTTCCTTTACATGCATATGTGGTGAATGGGAAGAGAGCTGATCACTGCGGCCAACTCTGGCTGTGGTTCATCATCCTGACAACAAAAGGATTAGGCAGTTGATATCCAAAACGCTGATCCTTATTTCCTTAGACCTCACCCATTGGAGGAAAATTGGGAGGCCTAATACAAATTACACAGTTAGCCGAAATTGGTAGGTCCCGATGACCTAGGTCTGATGTGTATGCCCAGCTTTATTTTACCGTAAGTGTGGACTGGACTTCTTATCGCTTATAACATTAAATGGGGGTTTCAGAGATTTTTTATTTTTTTTTAAATGGGCTCAGAATGGAGACTGTATAAAGTAAACAAAAGACCCTTCTGCTTGTTATCCCTCATGGGCTGTAGAAGTAGGCAGCGATGGCAGCTTTATCCTGGACACACACACCTTACATCCAGCATCTATAACTGGGGCAGACAAGCTGACCTGAAAAAATCCCGACACTAGAAGAAGATTGCAAACTGTTTATCAATTAAAAATGCAGACTGAAACCTAGTACAAATTTTTCTCCAGGCAACCATTCACGTTCTGCTGTATGTCAAAGGTGACCATAGGCTTTAAGAACTTTAGAATGAGTCCACACATTGCACTCCTGCTTAGGTATGTAAGATGTGGGGGAAACCTTTCAGTATGACTTTAGCCACAAATCTGCAAAATCTACATACAGAGTTTACCTTGGATTTGCCACAGATATCAGAGGTGAAGATCTGTGGCCTATAGCACAGGGCTGTGGAGTCGAAGTCGAGGAGTCGGAGGCAATTTTGGGTACCTGGAGTCGGCAAAACATGAACCAACTCCTACTAGATTTAAATTGGAATAAATAAATAAAAAAAGCAAGTTTAAATGTCCCAATTCACTAAAAGTTATAATTACCATATTTTTCGCCCTATAAGACGCACCTAGGTTTTTGAGGAGGAAAATAAGAAAAAAAATATTTTGAACCAAAATGTGTGCTTTTGGTGGGTTTTGAACTAATGGTGGTCTGTGGATGGCACTGTTATGGGGGCATCTTATCTTATGTGTCATCCACAGATCCCCCCCCATAACAGTGTCCCTGTGTAGTGAATGGGGGCCGGCATCGGTTTCTGTAATGGCAGCGGGGCCCGGTGCCTGCTTCATTCATAAAGTGGGCGGAGCAGGCGCGTGACGTAGTGTGCTACGCTACGAGCGCCCACCCGGCCTCCTGACTGCCAAGAAGTTAGTAGTAAGTAGTACAGCGCTAGATTTAAGATGATTGGAATACTTTAACAATACCCACAAGTTAGATATGATTACCGTATACTACAGTGAGCGGGGGCCCGGTGTAGTAGAATACAGTGACTGCACCGGGCCCCGCTGCCATTACAGAACCAGATGCCGGCCCCCAGCCCCTCCTCCCTCTCAGCCTATACACCGGACGGTCGCAGCATTCGCCCCATAAGACGCACTGCTATTTTTCCTCCACTTTTTCGAAAAATACGGTACTTCTCTACTGTAAGAATAAAGGCCAATGCATGCAGTGCGTCACGTTACCGCAAAACGAAAACGTTAAGTGACCATGAAGAAGCATGCTTTTCATATGCTTCACTATATGGCACAAAACGCACAGTTAAGGAGCGGCAATACTTATACTTTCCATTGTGTTGTGTTCCGCTGTTACAGGGAACGCAACGCCCATGGTTAACCTAGCCTCTCACTGATAACCGATTAAGTAAATATGTTTTTTGCAGGACTAGACACTTGTATAAGTGAAGGGAATGGATAGTCAATAGCTCAAGACTGAAGCTGTAAACCATTTGAAAAACTGCTGTCATTCAGCTAGGGCTATAAAAACTTGTAAATTCAGATTGTTAGCTTAAACTTTAAACATGACTATGGGATTCTACTAGGGAAATCATGTTTTACAATAAATGCCCCTTCCTGGATCCTCCCACTGCCCGATCTTCAGCAGAAGATCAGCACACAAAGGAGAAGGCAGCAGCTTCCTAGTCAGTAGTTTCTGGTAATGACATGTATGTTGCCTTTCTTTCCTTCAAGGAATGTATAAAATACATTCACATATTAAATACAAAGGAGTCGGAGGTACCAAAAACTGAGAAGTCGGAGCATTTATCTACCGACTCCACAGCCCTGCTATAGCATATGGAATATGTATTTACGCTAAGATCAGAGGCATCATTTCCAGCTGCTGTGCCGAGAATCCACACAAGGATAAGCCCAGTCCAGTGAGGCTAAGGTCATGTTCTCATCATTGGACACCTACATTGGAATAAGGTCCCTTCCATCATGTATAGGCTAGAAACACCATATACTGCACTATACCCTTATTTAGTCTCCATCGGGCTAACAGAGAGCCCTATGGATACACTTGGCGTGTATTCTGGTAGTGATGTGGATGCCTAATCTATAGCTTTGGGTACATCATTGGGTTACAAAAAAGTGTGATTCCCATGCATTGGAAGTGGATTATTAGCTGATTTTGTGTGTGAATGGGCGCTCACTGTTCAGAAGGTGCCATACAAGCTGAACAGAAAAGGATGTGGTCCATGTGGATGAGGCGCTGATGAGATCTTATATTAAAGGTGTTCTCTCACTTCAGTAAGTGGCATTTATCATGTAGAGAAAGTTAATAGAAGCCACTTACTAATATATTATCCATATTGCTTCCTTTGCTGTTTCCATGGTTACGACCACCCTGCAATCCATCAGTGGTGGCCGTGCTTGCACACTATAGAACAAAAGCATCAGCCTATGTGCAATCCCATGGTCCCGGCCACCAGAGAGGCTGATGCTTTTTCTTTTAGTGTGCAAGCACGACCACCACTGATAGATCGCAGAGTGGTCTGTAACCATGGCAACGAGCACTGTATAATGTGATGAAAAAATGAAGCCAGCAAGTAATATGTATAATAATACATTAGTAAGTGCCTGGTATTCACTTTCTCTACATGATAAATGCCACTTACTGAAATGAGACAACCCCTTGAATGTCTTGTTGCTTCTGTTAGGATGATGCAGTTTGAGTTTTGCGACTATTTTATTGGGCGACTTGTGTTCTTTTTGTTTAAAGGCAGCAGATCCCTTTCTAAAATGTATTGGCTTTGTAGACAGGCCTAAACTCTAGAAGCCGGAAAGGCATCAGTAGCGAATTTGAAGATGCTTTTGCTGACGTTTTTGCAAAATACAGTATACGATTTTATGAAAGAATTTTTTTTTGTGGGGACTTGCAAGGAACACAGATGTTAGTTTTCTGGTAGGATTATAATTTGTGGCACCAGGCTCAGAGTGGGTTAAAAATAAAAGAACAGATTCTCACTGGTCCCCTGTCACTCCCATTGTGACACTGCCCTCCATCTTCCCTGGTCACTACTCACAGGTAATGCCTGCTCAGCCATCCACTGGCTTGGGTGGTCACCGATGTGGTGCGTGATTGGCTGAGCGAGCATTTCCTGTGTGTCAAGACGGGACCAGGAAGTAGAGACCAGCGGAAGGGAATGTGGCATGAGATTGGTGAGAGGGGCCTCTATTTTATTCCTGCTGGAAAATAACTTTCTTTTCTTCCAGGTCTTTTCTATTTCCAGCCTACAGATGGACAGGGTGGATTTGATTTAAATCATAGTTTTCTACATAAAGACTAATTCTTGCTGGTATAACTTATAATTTGCAAGTAGATGATGATGATTTTTAGAATAACAACTTTTCATATTAGTTTGGTTAGGTTGATTCTCTATTCATAGGTTTGTAGAAGTTAGGATTAAGGTCTTTTTCTCAGCTCTGTTCATGGTATAACATTTTTGCTGTGTAGAAGAGGCATGTGATCTCTGCTGAGTCAAATTCAGTTTTGAGACCTGCAAAAGTAAACCAAGCATCTGTGATATCTTGTAGGCAGAGAAACTGCCCAATAATCTTACAAAAACCTCTGGAAGAGCATGACCTTGTGAATGGATTAATGGAATTTATTTACCAAAAAAATTTAAACATATACAGCCTTATTCTACATAATTAAAAAACTAATCTTTATTTCATGATGGAATAACCTTTGGATGGTAATATATTTTCCTCCAAAAATATAAATATATATATAAAAAATCAGATTTTTTTAGATAAAAAAAAAAATCATCATAGAATTTTATCCACCCTGCAGATGGATGAAGGGCAGGGCTTAAAATGTCATCTGTTGTAGACAGTGCAGAAGACTTCCATACTTATTTCATACAATGCTGATGGCTATGTGAGAATGAATAGGTTTATGTGGGATAACCCCTTGCATATCCTATATTTATCGCCTGGCCAGGATACCTCAGAAATATCAGCTCATGTAGGGATCCCAGTGATCCCCGAGTCTTCTCTCCGGGGTGGAGCAGTAGTTTGCCGCTCTGCCCATTTACTTCCATTGGACTGGCAGATGGATAGGTGACAAGTAATTGTCATGGGAAGAATTGCTGGAATTTTTTTCCTTCACTTTAGTATTCCCTTAAACCACCATCTCAGGCAGGGAAGTGTGAGATAAATGAAGGGGGGGGGGGGGTCCACACAAAAAGTCTGCTTCATCTTCTCTCCAGATTTTAATGTCCAGAAGGATTTAGAGGATTAGCACCTCTTTACATGAGCTTGCTTTTTATAGGTCACAGGCTTTAGGAATGCTCTGTGAATGCACATTCTATGAATATAACTTCCATTTTCATCCTGAACCCTTTGGAACCCCTTTCTAAGTGACGGCAGTGCTTTCTGCTGTGCTGCACGTGGACAGATTTGTCAGCCGTGCAGGAATCCTTTCTGTTTGGGGATATGACCCACCCTGGGAGGTCCCTTGGAGGCTTCTGCTGCCAGGCAGAGATCATGCTGTTGTTTCGCCTCCGCTAGCGTGACATCAGGACACATGCTTTTAATTATGGCGAGATTTAGTTTGCAGTTGTAACAAAACGCTCTGATCTTATCCGAAATCGTGGTCTTCTCTTGGTTTATATCCACTGGCGAAACTAATCAATAGATGGGGGAATGCTCAAGGTGATGACATTTATTATGACCACTCCACGTCTTGCTTTAGTCAACATCTTGGAGTTACAGTGGGGCCGATCTGCAGTACCAGGCATATCCCACGGACAAGAGGGGCACTTTGGAGAAAGAGGTCACCTCTGCTAGTAGGGGACACTTACCGGATGCCTTCCTCGGGCCGTGTTTTTGTCAAGTTTCTTTGCAGTTTGATGCGTTACAGATCTGCATTGGGATTTGTCATGAACTTGTAAACCTTCCATATGAGGCTGGGGTCTACAGTTTGCAGCAGTCTGCGTGGCCAATTATTGCATGTCTTATAAATACCTTGCATCGAAAAGCCACATTGTAAAGCCGCGGTGGCACAACACCGCCTTTTACCGTGCAGTACTTGGCTACATGGCACAATACTGCAACGTGTAAGTGCAGCTGTAAGAGAAGATCAGAACCTGTTCTGACACTCCTTTATAAACGCTGCTGCTTTAACAGTCCTTATTGCAACCTGCAGAACCGGATTGCCAAGGTGATGTAGGGAGCGCAGGTATTCGTCCAAGCATCAGAAAACTTTCCTTTCACCATACCGGTAAATACGGTCTGTTCTACATTAGGTTATTGTTGAACATGTGCTTTGTATGGGGAGGCATTGTTCTCATCATCTCCACCTACACCCCCCAGTTAAAATCCTTTGTCTTCTGTCTTTTGTATAGGTAGAATGGGCTGTATCAAGAGCAAGCAGGACAAAGGTCCATCCATAAAATACAGATCTGAACCCAAACAAGAACCTATTTCCCAGTATGGCGGTGACCCCACACAAGCTGCCCAGTCGACAGCAGTTAAAGGACCACCTACAAACTTCAACAGTCATTCCATGACACCGTTCGGCGGGTCTTCCGGAATGACTCCCTTTGGAGGAGCGACTTCCCTATTTTCACCAGTGCCAGTTCCTTACCCCGGAGGGTTGACCGGTAAGTTTTGGAGGTTAACGTTGTTGGAACTAGAAAATGTATCTAGATGTTTTTTTTTATATATGTTGTGCTCCAGTACTATTAGATAAACCTCAATTTAATTATAATTTTTTTTAAGATAAGGTTTTTAGCTTACTTTAGGCTACTTTCACACTAGCGGCAGGACGGATCCGACAGGCTGTTCACCCTGTCGGATCCATCCTGCCGCTATTTCGCTGGACTGCCGCTCTGTCCCCATTGACTATAATGGGGACGGGGGGCGGAGCTCCGGCGCAGCTCGGCAGTGCACGGTGAGAGGTCGCTGGACTAAAAATACTGCATGTCCCGACTTTTTAGTCCGGCAGCCTCTCGCCGCGCACTGCCGTGCTGCACCGGAACTCCGCCCCTGTCCCCATTATAGTCAGTGGGGACCGAGCGGCAGGATGGATCAGACAGGGTGAACAGCCTGCACTGAATCGTAAGCGTAAAAAGCTTCGATGCTCCACTCATTCATGGTGAATGAGTGCAGATCGTGTTGTGTCCGGGTTCTGCTCTGAACCCAGACAACCCCTTTAATTTTGATATATTACCTATTTGAGGGTAGGGTCGATCTACAGGTATTTTGGTTGTGTCACGTATAATTTTTTGCCAGTTAAAACCAGATGGTGACACTTTTTTTTTTATTTTTTTTTTATTATTATTCTATTTCCTCCCTGTGATTATAGAAGGCTGCCAGGTTGCTTGAGGTGTTGTAAAAAGCATTTAGAGAGATGCTTTACAGCAGCCGCCATGGGCCATAGACACAATAGCCTGGTTCAGACCCATTGACTTCTATAGGAGAGTTTTCTAGGCATGGTTTCACCTGTGCAGAAGTCATTGTTCAAATAGAGGATCTGTGTTATCTATAAATCTCCTTAATGACACAGTACTGTGGGTGTATGCCCATCTGACACTATGAAAATAAGAAGTGTCACTAAAGTAGTTGGGGAAGCTGGTGGAGAGAAGAAATTTGCAACCGGGAGAGGGGATCCCAAGAAATGGAGCGAAACTAACCTGGGAGGAGGTGTGACAGAGAATACACACTATCCGGTTTCTTTGTGCACCGCAGTAAACTCGCACAGGATTGGGTTTACCAGTGTACCACTGCTTATGCAGTAAGGGTGGGACTGGGTGACCGGCGAGGTACACGCCCACAGAGGGTACTACCAAAGTGGCAACCCACATTGAAGACTCCCTGCAGAGATGATGATAAAGAAAAAATAAAATGTAAAAATACTAGCAAGGCCTGCAGAACGTTGTCAGTCTAGTGTCCATAGGAGGCAAAGACTGATTAGTCTAGTGTTTGTGGAGAGGGTATAGCCCGCCTGGGCAGAGCCACAACTTTTTTTTTTTTTTGTGACATCTGGGCATATACCCATGGTGCTGTGTTCCCCAATGCTTTCAACGAGAAAGGGATTTTACAACAAAAAACAAATCCTAGGTGATATGTCATTGTAATCCTGCGTGTGATAATGAGATGACTGCTGTACAGATCAAGTGGCACCTATTATTCGGCTTAGTGGCCAGTGTGAAAAAAAATTGCAGAATTTTAGATTTTTTGTTTGCTTTAACCACCTCCGGACCGCTGTACGCACAGACGCGTCCTGGAGGTGGTTGATTCATTCCTCCTGGACGCGCCGGCGCGTCATCTCGCGAGACGCGAGATTTCCTGTGAACGCGCGCACACAGGCGCGCGCGCTCACAGGAACGGAAGGTAAGAGAGTTGATCTCCAGCCTGCCAGCGGCGATCGTTCGCTGGCAGGCTGGAGATGTGTTTTTTTTTAACCCTAACAGGTATATTAGACGCTGTTTTGATAACAGCGTCTAATATACCTGCTACCTGGTCCTCTGGTGGTCCCCTTTGTTTGGATCGACCACCAGAGGACACAGGTAGCTCAGTAAAGTCCCACCAAGCACCACTACACTACACTACACCCCCCCCCCCGTCACTTATTAACCCCTTATTAGCCCCTGATCACCCCATATAGACTCCCTGATCACCCCCCTGTCATTGATTACCCCCCTGTCATTGATCAACCCCCTGTAAAGCTCCATTCAGACGTCCGCATGATTTTTACGGATCCACTGATAGATGGATCGGATCCGCAAAACGCATCCGGACGTCTGAATGAAGCCTTACAGGGGCATGATCAATGACTGTGGTGATCACCCCATATAGACTCCCTGATCACCCCCCTGTCATTGATTACACCCCTGTCATTGATTACCCCCCTGTAAAGCTCCATTCAGACGTCCGCATGATTTTTACGGATCCACTGATAGATGGATCCGATCCGCAAAACGCATCCGGACGTCTGAATGAAGCTTTACAGGGGCATGATCAATGACTGTGGTGATCACCCCATATAGACTCCCTGATCACCCCCCTGTAAAGCTCCATTCAGATGTCCGCATGATTTTTACGGATGCACTGATAGATGGATCCGATCCGCAAAACGCATCCGGACGTCTGAATGAAGCTTTACAGGGGCATGATCAATGACTGTGGTGATCACCCCATATAGACTCCCTGATCACCCCCCTGTAAAGCTCCATTCAGATGTCCGCATGATTTTTACGGATGCACTGATAGATGGATCCGATCCGCAAAACGCATCCGGACGTCTGAATGAAGCTTTACAGGGGCATGATCAATGACTGT